>NC_051155.1:95152790-95472789 GCF_013339745.2 Dermacentor silvarum
AGTGTCGAGATTGAAGCAGCCTGTAGCCACTCAGCAATGAATTAACCGTGAAGTAGTTCCACTATTCCACGTCCCTCTATTGGTGCAACAACGCTCAAGTCCACGCAATTTGTTTTAGCCGCCAAAAGGCTATGTGGATTAGACGAACCACGATGCACATTTGGATACTAGTGGAAACCACTTATACAATTTTTTTCTTGCTTAGCACTAATAAAGCTTTACCAATTTGAAAGCAATAGTGTGCTCTGAGAAGTGATATTTAGCATATTTTTACTAGGACCGCCTCATTGTTAAACCTGCGGATAAACATACGCCAAAACTGAGTTTTCTGCGAGTTCATCCTCATCTTTCTGCGTTTCTGCATGAGATATATATTTCTCAAACCATTGTGCGTACACAGTACATGTCCTGAGCACTTGGATCACATTAGTTTATAGCTTTTGCTAGAAGCCATTTCTCTGAAAATAAAAATAGGTCTTTTTGCCCATTTTTAACGGCCCATAATAAACTCAGTCAACCAAGAGAACAGGCTGGCTTCAGGGAGGGGTATTCTACGATGGACCATATCCATGCCGTCAATCAGGTAATCGAGAAATCTGCGGAGTACAATCAACCTCTCTATATGGCTTTCATAGATTATGAAAAGGTATTCGATTCAGTAGAGATATCAGCAGTCATAGAGGCATTGCGTAATCAAGGAGTGGAGGAGGCATACGTGAATATCTTGGCAAATATCTACAAGGATTCCACAGCTACCTTGGTTCTCCACAAGAAAAGTAGAAAGATACCTATCAAGAAAGGGGTCAGGCAAGGAGACACAATCTCTCCAATGCTATTCACTGCATGCTTAGAATAAGTATTCAAGCTCTTAGACTGGGAAGGATTAGGAGTGAGGATCGATGGCGAATATCTCAGCAACCTTCGGTTTGCAGATGACATTGTCCTATTGAGCAACAATGGAGAGGAATTACAACAAATGATTGAGGACCTTCATCGAGAAAGTGCAAGAATTGGGTTGAAGATGAATATGCAGAAGACAAAGATAATGTTCAATAGCCTGGCAAGCGAACAAGAATTCAGGATCGCCCGTCAGCCTCTAGAATCTGTAAAGGATTATGTTTATCTAGGTCAATTACTCACAGGGGACCCTGATCATGAGAAAGAAATTTACAGAAGAATAAAATTGGGTTGGAGTGCACACGGCAGGCATTGCCAAATCCTGACTGGGAGCTTACCACTGTCGTTGAAAAGAAAAGTGTACAATCATTGCATTCTACCGGTGCTAACATACGGGGCAGAAACTTGGAGGTTAACAAAGAAGCTCGAGAACAAGTTAAGGACCGCACAAAACGCAATGGAACGAAAAATCTTAGGAGTAACGTTAAGAGACAGGAAGAGAGCGGTGTGGATCAGAGAACAAACGGGGGTAGACGATATTCTAGTTGACATTAAGCGGAAGAAATGGAGCTGGGCAGGCCATGTAATACGTAGGATAGATAACCGGTGGACCATTAGGGTTACAGAATGGATACCAAGAGAAGGGACGCGCAGTCGAGGACGGCAGAAAGTCAGGTGGGATGATGAGGTTAGGAAATTCGCAGGCGCTAGTTGGAATACGCTAGCGCAAGACAGGGGTAATTGGAGATCGCAGGGAGAGGCCTTCGTCCTGCAGTGGACATAAATATAGGCTGGTGATGATGATGATGATGAATAAACTGATGAGCAAGGAAAACAATTTTAGGTGTAAGGCCTCTTCATTCTCCAGAGAAAAATTTGTTCTGCTCTCACATTGAAGAAAGCGGTATCTTGGCTATGCCTTTCGGTGCCTTAGAACAAAATTCACAACGAACTTACGCCAGTAAAAAAATGTTTCACCTAGAAATATTTCACAAAATGATAATTTGTCTGATATTGAAGGGCGTCCAATTTTTCAAAAGGAAATCCGAAATGGTCGAGGGCTAGGTTGGGGGGGGGGACAGTTGGCATGCAATAGCCTTCTTACAGAAATGGGGCATACGGAGGGCCACGTAACACACACTTGACATTACGTTAAGGAGAAATTATTGATTCACACAAGACAAAATGACAAGCATTCCATCCTATAAGTTGTTCCTTACATTTATTTATACTTTTTGCACATTTATTTACCATCAGTCAGGTGATCTGTGTATGTTTTCATTATCTGTTATGTGTAGATGGTATGATTCAGATTTGTCCTATGGTGAAGAATATTTGGTGTTTATAGATGTGGGCTTCTGTTTTTCAGGTTGCTGCAAAATTTTACCCGAGCTGGGCCACACGCTTGAGCCAGGCCTCTTGGAAAGGATGCCGTAATCAGACTCCATGCGTCTATGTCAGAGGATGCCACGGATCAAGGCAACCTGTTGTGCCCAACTATTCAATGTTTGGTGACCCTTCTATGTGTTTCACCTATTTCGCAGCTGTACCTCGGCTGCCATCTATCCAAACAGCATCGCCAGCTGTGCCCACTTGTTGAACCATGGGCAAATATTGGCATGGAGTGTTTCCTGGGCTTCATGTTCTATTTGCTCTTTAGGATTCTTGGCAAATACTCCTGCTATAAGTTACATGTTTTTAGTACCGAAAGAACGTGGGAGCGTGGAAAAAAAACAGTATTATAGCAGGAAAACCTGGTTGCCCATCATAAGTGTGTTAATAATGTGACTTCCTTTCAGTGCAATGATACCAGTGGCACTGGTGGACAACATTTGAGACATGAAACCTATGATACCCTTGGCATTCGGCAGTGTGGCAAATAGGCTTGCCACACTTACGAATGCCAACGTAACTGTAGGTTTCATGCACACATTGGTTGTGTTACACCTTATGAGAATTGCATGTCTTGCAAATTGCATGTCTTGCAATTGCAATTTGAAGTAGATATTAGCATTATACATACCTTGAAGAGTATGTAAGCCAAATCTTGTTAGTATCGGACAATTGTAAGTGCACAAAGTTATTTGCATGGGATTGTGAAAAAATTATTAATGTGTACTGAGCTTTACTTGCATAGTCCCACTAAGTTTACATGTTTCGATAGATATCAGCACTTTGTCATCTACAAAGAGCTAAGTTAGCACAATGCTTTTTGTGAAAATTTAATACAGAAGAAACTGCCTGCAAAGATCACTATACATTTTGCCATTGTTTAAGACATAACTGAAGAAATGTAGCAGCTAAACAAAAATAACATATATGAAATCAGCTTGAAGAACCCTCTAATTGGCTTAATTTTGAAACCTCTAGTACAAAAAATACAGAATCATTTTGAGTAGCATTTCCCTTGAACACAAGATTTTATAAACAAAACGTGTCCCTTGCTATAGTCGCCTTTAACATAGTGACACAACTTCTATATAATCACAAGAACTTTAGATCACAAGAACTTTATATGAGTGACATGCAAATGGTTGGCACCTAATGTAACTTAATGCATTTACAGAGAGTAAATTACAGTCGTTACCTAATCTGCCCTTAGGATGACTTGTGATGAGTAAAAGAAGCCTTCCTCATGTCTCTACTTTCTGCATGTGTCTTTCAGCTTTTTCTGTGTCTTTTACAGCTGCATGTGTGCAGCTGAGTTCAGTTTAGTTACCACCTGGTCTGCTTCCTTCCTTGTCCTCATGATTCATGCGCTATCTTTGTCATGCAAAATACAGCTACCTGTGCTACATATTTTGCCAGCATGATTGATTTATGGCAAGTCTTGTATTAGTGCTTATTGCAATCAGTGAAATTGTTGGTGTCTTAAAAAACTTAGTCCTAAAAAACCATGTTTACCTCAAGTTCAATAAAATGTTTAGCTTAAATATTGCAGTATTTTTTGTAATATTGTCTGTTTTCAAGTTTGTATGCACTGTTGCAGATTGTATGAAAGAATAAAATTGATGCACAACTTTTTAATATGGTGTTTTTCAGATCAGTTTTCAACTCAAGCTAAGAAAAATGCATGAGTTGTGAGGGAAAAGTGCCAACAAGAGTACCATAAGGTAAGACAGCTGTTTTTACTGTTAAATTGGATTATCGATTGCCAACCAGTTGCTGTCTTGAATTTTTTACTGCATAGATTATGTAATCTAAGTTGCAATATTGTTTTTATCGCACTTTATTATCTGGTTCTCCTTTTTGCACCAGTGTAGTCCTTTGTTATATTTTATGTGTACAGTATTCGCATAGGAGGTTACATTCTAAGTTGTAAATAAAAACATGTCTGAGGGAACAGTGAAATAGGTTTAGCTTAAGAACCTTTTGACATTATAACATTATGACTTGTGTTGGGGTGAATTGAACTTTTGCATGAGTGACATACTATTTTATGGTTCAGAGTGACATTGCAGTGTCATGCACATACAGCTGCAAGGTGGATATTGAGTGTTTCTTTAAAACTTTTTCCTTGGTTGGCCATTGATTCCAGTTTAATAGTAAAGAGAACTGTCTGGTGTCCATGGTGATTCTCTGCTGACTGACACATTTGACACTCCCAGAAGGAGGGATAAAATCCCGGCCGCGGTGGCCGCATTTCGATGCAGGCGAAATGCAAAAACGCCCATGTGCTTGCGTCGTAGTGCACGTTAAAGAACCCCAGGTGGTCAAAATTAATCCGTAGCCCTCCACTACAGCGTTCCTCATAATCAGAACTGGTTTTGGCATATAAAACCCCAAAAAGAAGACACTTCTAGAAGTTAATACCAAAATGATGGAATAATCACTTTTTGTTGCTAACCTGCCTTGTGCTTAGCTATGGATTCATTATTATTCTATGTTGTCTTTTCACGATAGTCATTTTTCACTGTCGGCAAAAGTTTGTGACTCATTTTTTAAAGCGGCTCGACACTGCCAGCAGAGAGTCTAATGACTTACATGGATGGGTTAGTTTACTCTATTTGCAAGAGTCCTGCACCACGCACTAGGGGTATCGCGACACATACTAATGGAGTCATCAGACTCGTCAAGAATAGTTACCTGACTCCTTCAACAGTGGTCATGTGACCCTTTATCTTGAGTCGTCTGACTCACCTAGGAGAGTTAACAGACTCTCTCAGCAGTAGTCTTGTAACCCTCTTGAGAGGGTCCAGGAGACTACTAGAAAAGAGTGTGCAAGACTACTGCGTGAGGAGTTAAGTAACCACCTTGTATACATCACAGATAGTCTTCGGACTCTCTGGCGAAAGGGAGTTCGGGTGGCTCCCCCAAAGTGTGTCATATATGTGACGAGTCCAGACTCTTCGAAAAGAGTAAGGGATACTCTTTTTTTCTTAGTGTGCAGTCGTACATCAAACGTCTTGATCCCACACACAACCACGGACTGCGCTTAGCAACTGGCGCGTACAGGACCTCCCCAGTAGAAAGCCTATATGCCGATGGTAACGAACCCGGTTTGGAGCACTGAAGAGCCTGTCTCACAATTTCATACGTGCTTAGAATCGCAGCTCAACCAAATCATATATGCCACACTCTTGTTACTTACTCCACAAACAGAATACACTATGCCAACAAACCACACAGCGTGAGACCACTTATCCTTCGATTTGAAGATATGTGCCAAAACTACAATGTTCCGAGCGAAGCTCTCAAGGTCGCCGAAACACTGAACAGACTGCCCCCGTGGTATGATTTCGCACATTTTTGTGATTTCACTCTGACATACCACAAGAAAAAAGAAACACCGCTTGAACACATAATGCAGGATTTCTCAGAATTACAAGAAAAATACAGTGACTACACCGAGTTTTACACTGCGGTTCCAAAACAAATGAACATGTCGTAAGCGCAGTCGTATCGAAACACCGGAAAAAATGTTTCAAGTTGCCACAGTTTGCTTCGGTTTTCACAGCAGAAGTATATGCCCTACTTATGGCGTTGGAAAAAATAGTTACAGGAGAGAATATAAAAGCAGTTGTCTAGACCGATTCTCTCAGTTCACTTAATTCCCTCCATAGAAAATCAGAGTGCGAACCTTCTCTGAGCTGCATCTTGAGAATGCTCGGCAAAAGTGAAAAGCGTGGTGAAGTGATTCTTCTCTGTTGGGTTCCAAGCCACGTGGGAATCCCGGGAAATAAAAAGGCGGACAAATGCGCAGCAAAGGCTGGCCATTAAAAATTACAGAAATAAATCTTCCTTTCAAGGACTGTGTCCGGGTGGTCCGTGCCTCGATCACCTCAAAGTGGCAACATGATTGGGGCTGTCAAGTAAATAACAAGCTACAAATAGTAAAGCCCATACTGCAGGAGTGGAAGACATCATACCACCAGGAACGTTTCATGGAAGTCATTCGTATTCGCGTTCGCATCGGACACACACATATCACGCATAAATTTTTATTGCAAAATGAAGAAAAAGCGGTTTGTGATCATTGCCAAGAATCTTTAACAGTGAATCACATTTTAATAGCATGTCTGGCATTGGAGGAAAAAATACAGAAATATTTTTATGAACTTTACAAAACACTAACACCACTTCATCCCTCCCTGATCCTAGCTGAAGACGCACTTGTATCTCTAGACGATGTTCTTAAGTTTTTAGATGAAACAGGTTTCTTAAACAAATTTTAAAGTAATGATCTTTGTTGCTTGAATCTCTGTCATCAAATTAATTATTTTCTGCTTGTGCATGGCGCATCATAGCCTTAGTTGCTTTTGCTCCATAACACCTTACATAACTAACTAAATAACTGATAGAACAGTCTTTTTGCGTGCGTGAAAGTTTTTCTTGGGAGAATAAACTATTTTATTGGATATTTCGTGCATTAAAAGAAGTTCAAGTTTCCTTTACCCAAAGGCAACATGGCCTATCAAGTGACCCGAAAGAGCATTTACCACGGACGTCAGTTCCACTATCAAAAAATATTTTATCGCAAGCACAGATGACTTGAATCTTGTTTATTCTTGACCATCAAACAAAATTGAGGCTTCTTGTTCCAGTTTTAGCAGCGTTTACATTGAGCATTGCTGTATTTTACAATAAGGACTTTCTACATTGACTATATCAAAGTGCGTTAATAACAGTGTCTACATAAAGAAAACAAAAAAAATCCAGAGATTGATCCACTTTCTTTATGTTGGTAAGCTAACCAAACATATTCGTGCCGATTTTTCACCCGAGCTTTGTTTCAAGAAAGAGGGGGTCGAAAACAAAGCCCCAGAACCGTGCCCCGCACATCCTTTGTCGCAATGCCCGCGCCTCCCCTGTGATCCCCCGGGTGGGTGGGGAGAAGGAAACAGAAGAATTTCTTTCCCTTCGAGTAGTTATCACGGGGGGGAGCAACCCATTTCCACTGAAAAGGAGATGTTAACCCTCGAAGTATCACCGAAGTCGTGGCGTAGTGGTTAGGGCGACAGCCTCGGCTTCGGGAGGTCGCTGGTTCGAATCGCAGCACCGCCGGAAACCCGCCGGTAAAACAGGGTACAAGTGTCTCCCCTGCCCGGAGCATGGCTACAATTTGTGGGATGTGCACTTGGGAGGTGCTGCTAACTCCGCTACGTCAGTCTTCAAAACATCTTCAAGGTCGCTTGAAGCATGACGCTCTGTGGTTGCTGACATGACTCATTCGGTTGCAAACCTGAGTGGTATGTTTGGCAAGTCACGTCTCTGAATTAAACCCACCCAAAAATACCGGCGTTGCCGTAACAGTGGCGGAGGTTGCGGCAAAAATCGCCACCGGTGCCACTTCTTTTTTTTTCTTCTACCGTCAGATGTAATTGCCATATGCGACAGCAGTATATCTATACGATAACAACAATCTGGCATGATATTTTGATTAGTTTTCCAAGTGTATATACTGCACATGCCCTTTCTCATTTATTTGCTTGCGACTGACGCGCTTGCCCTGATGAAAAGCTTTAGCTCAATTCTTCCTGAGCTTAAGACGCTTACCAAAGAGTCTTCTATGGGAACGTATTGGAATATTGGGAATTTATTAGTGTCGCTCTATCTACCACCTTAGAAAAATTTGTAAAAAAAATGACACGAAATTAGTTGCATGCCATATGAGAATCCATCCATGCGGTGTCTTGTTTCACAGCTGACATCATGGATGAGTTGGTGATACCACAATCAAACAATAAAATGCGTGTCAGAATAACTAACATCGGTGGTGCACCTGCGATAGAGTTATGACCAAATCCATGGCCAGTCATTGTGGGCAGATGTGCCACGCTGACGCCAGGTGTATGTGCGCTTAAAGAACCCGCTTCACCGAAACAAGCTGCCTGATTGAATATCGTGCGCAGGATGATGTCATGCATTAGAGGAGTGGCGAAAGTGCGTCAGTGCCAACAATAATGAGCGGCAGATACACAACAAACACCGACAAGCGCGGCCGATTGTTGAACAACGATTGCCACGAAGCTGTAGACAGGATACTTCAGATGTGGCTGCTTCCTTCACTATTTCAACTGGGGTGCTGTGATTGAACCAAACATACTGTGTCGTGATTTCATCTAGCGTTGTTGCTGGATAAATGAAAACACGACACTGCGTGTAGTGAGAGCTGGCCCCTACGTGTATCCGATGATGTGGGCGTAAAATTTGGAGGGCAGAGGGACATAAATAGCAAGTAGGCTACTCAAGCAAGCTATCATTGGCTGACCATTATCTGAGAATGTTTCTTCACCAATTGTTTACCGTTTGCCCAGTGCATTGTTTCATGCGCTTATGCAAAAACAACCCGCCCACGGCGGCCCCATTTCGATGGGGGCGAAAGGCGAAAACACCCTTGTACTTATTTTAGGTGCACGTTAAAGAACCCCAGGTGGTCCAAAGTTCCAGGGTCCCCCACTAAGGCGTGCCTCATGATCAGATCGTGGTTTTGGTAAAACACCATAATTACTACTTTTCCCAAGGCCAGGCCTGACCTGTCGCCACCATCTCGAATCTGTTCAGATAGGCGTCAAGGTCGTCTCGGTCCTCTATGAAAACCGGTATAAAATTATGCGGATTCACGACTGAAGACGCACCTCTTTGGAGGCGAGAGTCCACCATCGTTCGCTCCGCGGCACCAGTCTCCGCTACTCTCAGGCGCAGTTAAAGCGTCCGTTCTTCCATTTCCAAGCGTCGCTGGCTTGCCTCTCCGCTTTGGCCTTCCGTTTCTGCGACTTTAAGGTGCAACAGTAAGTTGCGGCCCCCCAATTCCAGCTGGTCCTTCTTCGCTTCTCTCTCCGCAGCTCGTTCTTCGCACGCTCGCGCCTCTTGCTCATCGAACCATGCTTGCAGTGCCGGTCCTTCCAACCCCCTGCGTTCTGACAGCGCCATTAACTCTTGCGTGCTAATTTTTTTCTTATAATAACAACAACTGTACCAAACGCTCAAGTCCTGTCGCGCGAACGCCAATTTGTCACGGTTCGTTTATGGAAAGCGACTTAAAGTAATCTCGCTATCCATGTTTCCTATTCAAATGAAGGGTAAGAGCGCTTGATCTCAAAAGTGAAAGAAGAATATATATTTACATATAGAAAGCGGGATCACAACATACATGAACAGACAAATAAAGAGCGCTCTACACTGCTTATAACAAAGACGGCTCTCACAAATTAATGTCACCGCAATTCTAATACTACAATTGTTAGGTGTGTCCGACTACACAAGGCAAGTGTACAAAGAGCGGGGTGCGGCTCATTTGGGCACATGGTTGCGTAAGTGAAGAGCGCCGAGCCGTCGTCCAAGGGAGGCACTGGTATAGCTCCTTGAGCGAACTCCACGTTTTCACGCGATGGGACCTTCTTTCTGCTGGTTCAGGAGGTTAGGCAGTCCAGGTTCTACCTGTAGGAAACTGGAAGCTTGAGCCCGTGGCCCGACAGCTCACTCCAGTCACGCGGAGAGATCTTGTCCTAGCTCTGGAGGCTAGGCAGACCAGGTTCTGCCGGTAGGAGTCTGGAAGCTCAGGCCCACGGCCCGACGGCTTACCCCCGCTCGCGGCGGATGCAGACTTCTTCGGCGCTCGCTTGCGTCCGAACACCACGACGCCGTTCTTGGGTCTCCCCCACATCTCTTCTTCATCCTTCGTTTTCTCCTACGTCATCCATCGGGCGCGGCCCTTAATTGTCACTTTCTCTTCAGTATTTTGTTTTGACGGCGCGTTAGATTTCACGCGCGTCGCTTCTTCGTCGTCGGCTTCTTGCGCTCACCCATTCGCTCTCGATGTTGTCTTCGTCGCACCGCTCTCTTTACCTACCACACTGCAGTGGCTTCGCGCATTGTCACAACAGCCCCTTACTACGACGTCAGCGACACTGCGGAGAAACTCTCCTAGGTCGCGGTGAAAGGTGCATCATGTCGTACGCAATGCACCCTTACAAGATCCCTTCTTTCAAATCAAATCAAATCAGTTTATTATTATTATTACATCGTATGTTAATGACAGCATATAAAATATACAGACGAGGGTCCCAAAGTACAAGACTGCAACGGGACCCTCAATGAAGGTTAGAAACAAATAATACAAGGATTAGCAGCAGTGCGAACCAATGGAACAAATATATGAAGTAAAAAATAACATTAGGCATAAATGAATAGAAAAGATCAAAATGCGTGAACGCAAAAAACAACAGTAAGCATAAAGGAATACAAAACATCAAAATGCATGAACGCAAAAAAGAGGAAATTGAGAAATAAATATTGTATATAAAAACACAAATCTAGTACAACTTAACAAGCATCAACATCAAAAATTCAACAAATAGTCTTTTAATGAATTCTTGAATACAATTAAAGAAACTTTGTATTTAACAGACATAGGTAAATGATTCCACAATGTGATCGCACAGAAAGATGAAGATGATTTACCGTAATTGGTAGAAACCTTTGGTAACAAAAAAATATTCTTAGCAGCAAACCTAGTACAGTTGTAATTTACTAAAAGATCTGAATCAATGAAATTGATGGCAAGTTGATTTGTTAATTGTTTATATAACAAAATTAGACGAAACCGAAACAAGTTATTGATAGATAAGATGTTGTTGCAACGAAGAAGAGTAGTGGCGCTGACGTCGCGAGGACAGGGACAAATAATGCGAATGGCTCGATTTTGTAAATGCTGAAGGGATGAAAGATGATACCGATAAGTATTTGCCCATGATGAGATGCCATAAGTGATATGAGAATGAATAAAAGCGAAGTAAAGACAAAGCAGGGTCTGATGGGAGAAATATGAGCGTGCTTTAAGCAATGCATGAATGCCGAATGCTGCCATCTTTCTAATGTGAGCAATATGGTTAACGAACTTTAGGTTAGTATCGAGTTGAACGCCAAGGAATGATGCACCTTTACTGACACTTATGAAATGCGAGTCAATTCTGATGCCTGGCAATGAGGTTAACTTACGTGGAGGTGATTTAAAAATAAGAAATTTAGATTTATTTGGATTAATAAGTAAATAACTTAATTTATGATTGACACCATTAAATGATTAATGGTGTCAAATGCTTTGGTGAATTCCAAAAAAAAAAAAAAAACTGAGCCAACTACGCATCCTGAATCAATAGAGCGCTTGATATAGTCAGTCAGGGAAAGCAGGGCAAGGTTAGTGGAACTTCCTTCTCGAAAACCGAATTGGCGTGGCTTCAATAGATTAAATTTTTCAGGTATTTGCTTAGGCGAATTATAAATAATTTTTCGATAACTTTACTAAGGGATGAAAGAATACAGATGGGGCGGTAGTTGGAAACTGACAGTCGGTCACCCTTTTTATATACCGGAATAACTTTAGCTGCTTTCAGCGAGTTAGGAAATATTCCATTCTTGAACGCAACATTTTTACTTACAGAAAGTGGTTCACAAATAACATCATCTACAAGTTTTAAGTGCCGGGCTGAAATTTGATCTATACCGGGGCTGGTCTCTTGAAGATTTACAATTGCTGTCGACACATCAGCAGGTGTCACGGGAAAAAGAAAGAAGGAGTGGTCAGAACGAATTAGTTTACAATGCGAAGTGCTATGTTCTTGACTGAAAATTTCGAAAAAGTAGTTACTAAACGCGTCAGCAACAGTGTCAGGGCTGTCATGTGTAATGCCATTATATATTACTTTCTGTAAAGGTGAACTATGTAGTGAGCGATTTAAGAAGTCGTTCAAGAGCTGCCATTGTTTCTTAGAACTATTTGTGTCATTAGATAATTGAGTTTCGTAATATTTTTTCTTCGCAGTTCTTAGCAGGCATGAAAGAGTGTTGGAATACCTCTTATAGCGCGAAGTTAAAGCAGCGTTAAATGGTTGCCTTTAACTTTTCTGTACAGGTTATCTTTCTTCCGCATACTTTTTAGCAATCCCTGCGTTAACCAAAAATTCTGGGGATATTTTTATCTTTTTTACATTTTATTGTTGTTGTACACTCGTGCACGGCTTTGAGAAAGAGAGAAGAAAACTAGTTGAAGGCTTGATCTGCATCACATAACGATGTAACGCTGGACCAATCAGTTGAAGTTATCGAATTAAGGAATGATTCCCGGTCAAATATGGAAGTAACATCAGTAAGTGTTCTAAAGGGCTTGACCACGTTGAATGCAAGAAATTTGGAATAGTGATCAGTAATGTTGACATCTATTACTCCAGCATAGGGAGAATGCGAGAAATTACCAAGTGCATGATCCAGCAATGAAGCACCACCAAGAAGAGTACATCTAGTGGGAGATGATATGAGAGACTCAGAACCATAGCCACTGAAACAATCAGAATATTCTGTGTATGTGGTATTTTCGATATTAGGCAAGTTAATGTTAATGTCTCCAATTAAGAGAACACGCTTGTTTTCTGATGATAACTTATGCAGAATGGTGTCCAGGCCAGAAATGAAATCCCTCACGCTCGAGGAAGGAGAGCGGTAAATGCGCCCCAGGACAACCTTGTTATTATCATTAAAAGAATGATCTAATTCAATCCACACGGATTCACAATGTATGACGTCAAACAAAAGACCTTGTCGGCGTGTGTAGGGTATATCAGAGTCAATAAAGATTGCTGAGCCACCATAACTACCTGATGAACGGTGACAGTACTCAGCTTCGTACGATGACATGCCGAAAAGGTTCCTGTCGGACGTGCAGAGCCAAGTTTCAGAGACGCAAACAATATCGAAGGAATGAGCAAGTGAAATTATGAAGTTATAGATATTATCTGAATTTTTGCGGAGGCTTCGCGCGTTAAAATGAACCAAGGAACGATTACATTCAGTTAGTATGTGCTTCGCCTCTTCAGGAGATAGCAGGGCCATGATGAAAGAAAGGAAGTGAAAAGAAAAAGTGCTAGGAACAAAGAAAGAACACAGAATCTAGTGGCTAAGCAAAGACGCTTAAGTCACTTTCTTTGACAATGCGATATACCCTACTTTCACTAGATTTGCGAGCCGTGATATTGCAATTTTCTGTCCACAGAAATTGCCATTTGTGCGCTTTTTTCAGTGTAAGGGCCCTAGCAAACAACCTTTTGTTCCCGGGCGACAGGTGATCATTCACATAAATTGCCCTATCAGAGCTACCAGAGAAACCAACATCAGAAGTGCTCGGACGGACCTTACGCGCTTTACGGACAAAGTCGTTTTTCTTGTCCCGGCAACAAAACCTCGCGACAATGTTCTTTTCCTCTGTTTTAGTTGAGACGCGATAAATTGTATCTAAGTCGCTGGGCGTGACAGGACATTGAATAGCTTCACCCAACCGTTTAACAATAGCCGAACAGTCCTCTCCCTGAGTGACTGGTACGCCCTTAATTTCAACATTATTTAGCCGCGAGTACTGCTCGAGTTCCGCAACTCTTCTGGTTAGCACCTCATTTTGCGCGACAAGTTCCTTGTTGGCTAGTGTCAATTCATCCTGTTTCACCTTAACAGAGTCAAAACTGTCACATAGAAATCGCACACTCTCACTTAGGGACGCATGTTCCCGGAGGCCTTCGTGGGCCAACTTCTCCTTAATTTTGACTGTTAAATCAATAGCGAGAGTGCCAAGATTAGACCGAAGCAGTGACTCAAGTAATTCAATTTTTTTCGCCAGCTCTGCATTGGACGGCATGGTTAGCAAAGGTAGCAAAAATACCCACGGAAAAAGAAACTTACTAGGAGGCAGCAGTCACGGCAATAAGCAATACATACAGTTGCTGAGCCGCACACGTGCCCTGAGGACAGCTGCACCCAGGCAATCTGCAGAGCAAGTATGAATCAGTCAGCACAGGTTCTAGTTGCCGCAACCGCTGCTTCAAAAATGATGTGTGTCGCCGGGTAGCGTCCTTATAAATCTTCGTTTCGTTGGTGGCGTCAAGTTTAACAGGCGCCCTCTTCTGGATGCTGACGTCACAGTCGTAGCCGCTGCTATGGCCGCTTTACTTGACAGTTTCTGAGCCGCACACGTGCCCTGAGGACAGCTGCACCCAGACAATCTGCAGAGCAAGTATGAATCAGTCAGCACAGGTTCTAGTTGCCGCAACCGCAGCCTCAAAAAACCGCTGCCTCTGGGAGGAAGTGCCCGAGGTGTCTTTAGAGCCACTTGCACACTTGTCGGCAGATTCTTGAAATGAAGGTTGAACTGGGGAAAGCTCACTTCATCTTCAAATAGTGTTACGGATTCGGCTTGCGAGACACCTAAAATAATGTAAATGCGAATCCGTCAATACCCCGACGCTGTACTTGCATGAAGGGGTAGAGGGTTGTGGTATTCCGCTTATATCAAGTGGACATGCACATTTCAGCTGCTACTGAAGTGCTGATTGACTGGGCTGGTATACCAGGGAGAAGACAACAGGCACCCACAGCAAGTTTCCTTCTCGCTTGTTAAGCTCCCGATAATCAGCGGGAGCTGAAATGGACATTTCGCTATGTGGACACTTGAAGAATACCCCGCTGATGTGTGAAATATAATCAGCTTCAACACTTTTGGCTTTACGCACAGTAATTCTACGCAACAACGCGGTTTCTGAAGTAACAGAGTGCAGCTGCATTGCTTATAGTGCACAAAGATGTTTGTGTTGCACTGAGCATTCAATGATGCTAAATGGTCTCTAAGCCTGTCATTAAAGCAGTGGAACTCAGGAACACCATTCCAATCTGTTTCGGCCTCTGCAGGTCATAAATTGAAAACCCAGGACATATTTCTTACTCATTTTGGTGTCTTGTGCGAATGCACTGTGTTCGAACATGTGGACCTGTGATTCTATAATAAATTAAACCAATGTGATTTAATGCAGTACAATAATTTACTTCCCCCCACCTCGAAATTGGTGACATAGAAGTATTTATTTAACTTTGTTTTTATAGCAACTTTGACTGTGTGCCTTACAAAAAGCATTAAGGATTATATCAGCCTCTATAGACACCAACAGAGTCATCTGTTGTGCCCTAAAGGTAATTCAGAAAATTCTCCAAGGTTGTAACAATTTATGCGTTGCACAGACAGGCCACTAACTCATCGCAGTAAACATTGAGAACTGTAGAATGAAGGCCATGACAATCACATACCTGTCTGTACACACATCACACATCTGTCTGTACACACATGAGTACAGACAGGTATGTGATGGCAATGGTGACTGCACTTCAATGTGACTGCACTTCATTATTTGTCAGAACTGATTTTTGTGCATGCAAAAGCATATTTAAGACTAAATCACATGAAACCACTTTGGTTATGTCAGTGTTGGGCAGTTACTTTCGTGTAAGCTCAGTGTTCACCAAGCATTACGACAATTATTAAGCAGTGTGTTTGTGTAGTTGCTTTAACATGCTCTCTGCAATAGATCACTGCTGTCAAATTTCCTTGCCAACAGCCAATTGATAATTTTGCCATGTCGTTCTTCTTCCCTTTTCTTGTTCTCAGTGCATGTCCATCAATGACCTTTTTCAAGCAATATTTTCAATAAGCTTTGATGTAAGAGCCTATTGTGTTCTACTGTCTTGATCTGCATTCCTATCCCACCGTAAACCAACGAACAGAATGGTGCTGAATTCCATTTAATTACATTGCATCTGCGTATAATAAATCCAGCAATTTCAGGAACCTTTCCTACAATTAATGTCTTATACTTAATAGCGCATGAAAAGGGACGGAGGCACAGAAGGACGACGCGGACACAGCGCTCCTTCTGTGCCTCGTCCCTTTTCATGCGCTATTAAGTATAAGACATGGAATACCAACTCGCCCAATCTTACGCTCTTTCAAGCTACAATTAATGATCGCCAGAGGGTAAAAATTAATCAGGAGTGCCCCACTATAGTGTACGTTTATAATCAAGCGGAGATTTGGCACGTACAACCCCAGAATATAATTTTTTTTACTTTTCCTGCAAAAAGCAGAAACTATTTCAAGATGTGTGAAACAGACAGCATCATCGAGATGTCATCATTGCTATAATTTGTGCTTGAAATTTAAAAAAAGCTAATATTGTCTTTAACTGCTAATGTTCCACCCCCTTTTGCCAAGAAAATCGCAACAGTCCTGAAGGAAATTCAAAAGAACTTGTTCTTGGGGTAGTTGTTTGAAACTTGATGAAACTGTTGTAGCGCAAATGAAACAAGACGCAAGGAACAGAAGACCGGACGCACTCGTTCTGATAATTTCAACCATAAAACAGGGTAATGAAAACTGGCCTGTGCGTTATACTTTCGTGACCGACGTAATACACTATTGTGCAGTCCATTGATTCTTTGGTTTAAGGGAACTAAGATTTCTTCAGATGGTTGCTCAGTCAGTTTGTATTCAGCTTGTATTTGCATGCTCACTGGTTCTGTGGATTTCAACAAAGCTTGCTTATGCACTGCTTTCATTGAATACTGTCACTTGTAAGAAAGTAATTGTCCAGTTGTGTCTGTTGCCCATCTCAAATTTGATAAATGTGACAAAAATTTGTGCACCAAGCAGCCAAGTACTGTGCTCTGCTAGGAATAATGTCAAAATGCTACAGTTTATGATATACACATTGTGAAGAAGACGACGCGCCAATTCGATTCGCACTGTTCAGCTTGCCCTCCGTGTTTCTATCACTGATAGACATGCAAGACGTGCCTCTTCGCTCTCCTGAACAGGATTTCTAACCGCGCCAGTGACGGGTCAATAGTTAAAAGTTGTTCCTAGATGACTATTTATTCACCCTCATTGTCAGACATTACAGAGGGAGTCCGGTTAGAGATACAAGACATGTGGTTGTCCTTAATTACACAAGAATGGCTTAAAAATAAAATTACAATATATACACAATAACAACACAGTGTTACATAGTATATAACAAGGTAAGAAAAAAAACAAAAACAGCTGTATAATAAGTGCTATAACAAAGTTTAGTATAGTTATTGTATAACAAAAATACTATAAGAAGGCTATGATATATAAGACCGTATCTTATCATAATGCTTGAAATGGGTGCATATTTTCCATCCTTACAAATTGTTGCACATAATTGTTAGCTTGGTTGATTGCAAGGGTTGATTGCGAGTGAAAAGTGCTTCAAGGCTGTCAGTGTTATTGTAGGACGTGCAAGAATTAGCAGCCAAACTGTTAATTAGTTACTGTGCATTTATGTGTGTGCCGCAATATTTTTCCTATCATTTCTTTATCTGTAAAGTATTTTGGTGTACAGTACAAGTACAATATTTGGCTAATTAAATACAGCTTGCTTCTCAAATCTTTCTTGTTCGTCTTTCTATTCTCTCGCAGACGGCCATTGGCGAGCCGCAAAGATGCAAAGAAAAAAATTCGCGTAGCTTTCAAAAGCGAGTAGAAAATCAGCGCGCTGAATTATTATTTATGAATTTCTTGCCAAGTAGCGTAAAAGCGCTACGTCGTTCGCGCTTCCAGTTGCGACGTCATTTTTTTATTTTTAAATTTTTTGCTGGCTGTTTGTTGTCTATCCGGTACGTAGATGGCGATGGTTGCAACGAGCCGCCATTTTCTGGACATGTGGGCTTCTATGGAAGTTTCGCTACCACTTTACACATACCTTGCAGCCTGCGCCCAGAAAAACAGGCTATATTCAAAGCAGAACGACAGCGGCGAACACAGTCGGCGATCGTCGAAAATGTGATCTGCCGGTCAAGCGCGTCGGTTTTCATACATGAGTCATCGAAGGTTCCAGAGTAACCACTGGTGCCTGCGTGTCTTTCAGAAAGTACTACACAATCACTACTACTAAAGTACTACTACAATGGCGCATACATTCGGATTACACAAGCTTCGGTGACAACCGACAACGGATAGAACCATCGATAACATTCGTGTAAGTTCCAATCATGCAGGCGCGTCTTTCGCTGAGCAATAACTTTAAGCATTTAGTGGGTGAAATGCAGTCAGCACCCGCCGCGGTGGCTCAGTCAGCTAAGACGTTGCGCTGCTGAGCACGAGGTCGCGGGACCGAATCCCGGCTGCGGCGGCCGCATTTAGATGGCGGCGAAATGCAAAAACGCTCGTCTGCTTGCATTGTAGTGCAGGTTAAAGAATCCCAGGCCGTCAAAATTAATCCGGAGTGTTTCACTACGGCGTGCCTCATAATCAGAACTGGTTTCGGCACGTAAAACCCCAGAAAGAAGAAGAGAGAAATGCCGTCCTCGAGAAAAGGATAAATAAGTACACGTGTCAATAAAGCGCCAATGTCATTCTCAGTGCACCATGCAGCACCTGAGCGGCGCAAGCATGTTTGCTTTCACACGTATATCCACCGCTTTTCGTCCACTTAAATGTGCATACTGTAATATAGGCTGCAAAGCGCTGACACCAAATAAAGTGGAAACATTGCAAACACAGCTGCGCATCAGCGTCATATAAGGTCCGTATGCGCGGCCAACTGCGGCCTGCATAGTGGGTGTGTATGTATACATATACGATCTGTTATTGCAGCTTTTGGCAGAATACTCTCTCACTTTGTACATCTCCTCGGAATGCGTGCAGTTTTATTGTTCAATAAGATATTGTTTGATGAAACTCTGTGAGTACAAGTGCCCATTTAGACAGCGTGTATATTTTTCCTCGCAAAAATACGGATGCTCGCATAACAGTGATAGGGAATTCTGTCTGTTTCGCGCGCAGCAGAGAAACCGCGGTATTATTACGTGTGAAAGGTCCGTAAAACATAAAACAGGGAGCACTGCCATTTTTCTTAAAAATGACATATTTTCCGTTTTTTTTACCTGCAAATCCCCCGTATAATGACGCAAAGTTCTTACAGTGTGACTCCAAAGTGCTCTTAGATTCAACAGTGTTGCATTCCGTCTGCCCTTTATTTCGGGGTATCTTAGTGTGTGCTTCAGTAAGACTTTCCTTCGTTTATGCGCACGCCAAGGCACTTTAGTGCTTCACTATGGGTATACTTAACTGTCGAAATGATACCACGTGATTATTCATCCGCTTTTAAAAGAGCGAATGTCGTTATATTCCAGTGCTAAACTTAAAGCCTACATTTGTCGCTCCGTAGCTACACACAAACGAAAGTTCCTATAACTTACTCATGCACTTCGCGCCATCTGCCGGAGGGCGATGCAATCAGGTAAGAAGGTAATTGGCGGCGGCACGGCAGGGGGCGAAAGCGACACAGGCACTCACGCATGGTTCCCCCATGCACTCACACCGAAGCCTGCTCAAGGACGACAGCACGCATGATCACTCGGGCGCGCTCCTCATTTGAATTGAATTCGGTGGCTTTACGTGCCAAAACCAAGATATGATCATGGGGAACCGCGTATGGGGGACATCGGAATAATTTTGACCACCTGGTTTTCCTTAAGCTCCACCCAATGCACGGTACACGGCGTTCTTTTTCTTCTTTTCCATTTCGTCCCTATCGAAGTGTGGCCGCCGCGTCCGGGATTCGATCCCACGCCCTTGGGCGTAGCAGCGCATCGCCGAAGCCACTACTCCACTACGGCAGTGCTCCTCCAACCCAGCTCTCATCATAAACGATAATGATGAGGATGTTTATGATAATTGCCCTTTAAACGGGGTGATGACAAATAGTTCCCCAGCCTACTTAATTAAGTCCTGCTTTACAACATCTATCGCTATCTAGCCTTCTGAATATCTGATGTCTAACTTAACTTTCGAATCTAAAACCTCTATCGCTATACGGTACTATTCTTAAACTTGTAATGACTCCGGTGTTATCAATCTCTTCTTCGATTTTGTTTTTGCAGCAATACTCTAATGATTTCTTACTTAACTCGACTGCTGAACAGGTAATCGTTGGATTTTTTAATCCCAACTCTTTACGAAGCTGGACACTTCCTATGGGCTGCCTGATTCAATATCTTGGCATTCCTGACGTAGTGCCGAGTTGTTTGTGGGCACAGGATGCGGAACACATGCCGCATCCTGTGCTGCATATTTGTTCCTGTATTTTTTTCTCCTCAGGCAGCCTGCAGGGCCTCAAATAGCAAAGCACTCCATTTAGCATTATTATACAAATATTCCCTTTCGATTTATTGCTTGCCGTTTTTCTCAATCTTCATGGTCTTCTGGTCTTGTTCAGGCGCGTAGCCAGGGGGGGGGGGGGGGGGGGGGGCTGATGGGGCTTCAGCCCCTCCCGAAATTTTTCGTGTCGGCATGCACCGCCGACCAAAACTACCACCGACGCCGGGAATAATAATAATAATAATAATAATAATAATAATAATAATAATAATAATAATAATAATAATAATTTACTTCCCATGAAAAGAATGACATGGTGGGGTTCTGGATAAAAAGTTGCACGCAGGCAACTTGACCAGCCCAAAAACCCATCAAAGGCAACAGAGGGCGTCGGGTGCCCGCATGTGAGTAAACAGATGGGAAGGTGTCAATTATAAAAAAAATGTGTATATGAGACAGGTAGTAATACACTTTAACAATTATAAAAACAAGTAGTCTGCATTAACAAGGAAATATTGAATTTATACATGAGCATTATAGATTACATAAAAAAGTCTTATTATAGGAAAATAGGAAAAAAAAACATTACATAGCACTATATTCAGTGCAGCATAAACTAAAGCAAATAAAGGGGGGAAAAGTCATACAGTATTGCATATGAACAAACTCATTAAACAACAAGGATTAGTTTGATTGAAAGTAGTTGTGCAGGCTGCATAAGGACAGAAGGTCTGTTTCTCGTAAGGCGAGGTTATTGAGTAAAGTCGGAAGTGTATGTCGAAGCATTTGTTGACCATAATTCGTTCTTGAGTGCAGAATGTTCCATTGTTCAGGTGTCCTAGTGTCGTAGGCTGCGACATGTTCGTGTAGGCGAGCTATGTTCAATCATTCTGCATTCTTTCTACAATTTCTTTTTCACGCTCGAAAGACATTTCGGCACGAACATTGCGAACTCGGGCTGGCTCGTGGCACCTGAGGTCACGTAACGCAAGGAGCCCCATCCGAGCACAAACTTTCAAGGGCTTTTCGATAGCGAGCGGGCGCGTTGCGGCATCTCGCAGCGGCCGCGGAATCTACGGAGTGCATGGATTTCAATTCCGAAATTTTATGGGTGTAAAGTTCTCATAAACTTTTGACGCGAAAGGTGCACTGACATTTCCAAAGGCGTGCTTCAAAAGATTTTCAATTCTGGAACTTTATGGGGTTAATGCTGTTATAAACTTGGACCAACATGCGTGCACTGGAGCCCTCATGTCCTAGCCGTTCCATAAATGAAAGCACGCGCTCGCAATATTCCACACACACGAAAATACTAAATATTACCGTGACTGTGAGCTAGCAGCTGATAATTTTCTCCAAACATTTTCAGGACGCGTGCCCAATGTGATCGATCAGCTGGACTAGGCAGGCAAAGTAAAATTTGAGAAAACAGGAGAAAGGAAATGGCCTATTATTGAGGAAATTCTTTTTGCGGGCTACAAGGTCTGACTCTCGTTGGCCACAGGGACAGTGGCCCTATGGATTCAAGCATAGGCCCCCCTGAAAATACAGGTATTTTCAGAGCGCTTCTTCGCATGCGAGCTGATTGTGGAGATACATATCTGAAGAACAATTTGGAAAGTTGGCCCCAGTAATGCCTCGTATTTAAGCCCAGATGCACAAAACGAAATTATAGAAATTTGTGGCGAAATTATCAAAGAAAGCCTAGTTGCATAAGCAGGCTGCTTCTCCATACTTCCTGACGAAACGACGTATATTGCTGGAATCGAACAGCCTACTGTTTGTGCAAAGTACCTAAACAAGGATGCCAACGACATCGAGGGAGTGTTTTAGGTTTTAGCACCGGAATAGACGCCCATCTCTCATTGAGACTGCAGGTTGTATGTAAATGTGTACAAACTGTTCCAGATTCTAGTCACCCTTCCAGTGACCACTGCCAGCGCAGAGAGAATATTTTTTTACAAGAGTTTACTAAAAAACTACTTGCGCTCTACAATGTCTGTGGAACGCATGGTTAGACTGGTGCTTTATACACCCACAGAGACGTCGGCATCAACATGTCCGAAGTCATTGACCGCTTCGCTCAACTTCCCCGCCGAGAGAAGTTTGTCCTTTAGATAGCGAAGCAGCAAAAATCAATGCAAGTAAAAAGCTCTATTCCTTCAGGTCCATAAGCTCGTAATTATGAAAACGTATGACTGTTCGTTAGCTTTTAAAACCGCAGAAATTTTAGCCGTTTATTCTAGCAGTTAGCATCATGATCAAAATTATCATGCGAATACGAAAATTACGAGGACATCAATAACAAATTTTGACGACCTTGCTCATTGAAAGCCCGGCCCACGATGCATTTGGCAAAAATACACTCGGATATTGGGTAGTAACTTGGCGCATCACCTGTGGCTTTCGTTTGTCCTTTTCTTTCCTTTTTAGCTACCTGCTTTTATTTCTTTTTTGAAACGAAGCAAAACCCTCCTTTAATTTTGGGTGCAGAATAATTGTTACTGCTGTGAAGGCAGTTAAATTACACATTTTCGTACTGATGTCTGCATTGTTCCTGTATTATTCTACCTGTATGGTGCTGTCGCGACCGCTGCATGGCCCGAGTACATATCACGATGTCTGCGATCATAGTTTTGTTCTTGCCTAGATCATCTGTCTTTCTGTGCGCAAAGTTTACTATCTCTGACTCCGCAACGTGTTTATTTGTCTTGTTTGACGCATAATATACAGTGACGTTTGCTTAAATACGTAGATTTATTGGAGACTTAGACGTACATTTAAATATCTTGTTGCGAGGTGTTGTGTATACAAGCAGTGAACTTTGTTTCTCGCAACTCTTTTTTGCCCTTAGCGAGTTGTATCTTCGCATTTGTATATTCCATTCTATCTTCGCATTTCTAATGTATATTTTGCAGAACTACTTTTATGTGACTGCCACAGATACGAAGATAAGAGGATTGCCCTTCGGACGGCTTTGGGGCACTTGGACGAGAGGTTTTTTATGCAGGAAAACATCTTGGGCGCGTGGCCTCGTGCGTATGCTATGTGCAGGGCTACAAAGGCGCTGCTGTGTTTTTTGAAGTGCAGAAGCCTGTATGACCGCCTGTGACGAAACTCAGCGATGAACGCTTAACTTTAAATGTGCAACGTGTGAACTGTGAACTTCTCTCTTCCTTCTCTTTCAATCCCTTCTATCCCTTCCCCAGTGCAGGGTAGCCTACCGGACTCAGCATGTTTAGCCTCCCTGCATTTCCCTTACGACTTCTCTCTCTCTCTCTCTCCTACTTTTTATTTGTACTCACTGTTGCGAGTATAATCTCGGTGTAATTAGAATACACGACCGGTAACGGCTGCTCCTGCGCAATCTATTGCAACGAGGGACAGCGTCATTGAGGTTTTTTCCTGGCCGTTGCATATGTGCAAAAATGTAAACAAGGTTCTTGAATGACGAAGATTCATCAAAATATTTGTCCTCAACTTATTCATTAGATGGCCTTTACGTTCTTCATATCAGCTGTATACACTGCTTTGCTGGTTTCGAACTCATATAGTTCTAATGTCCGTGTGATATTTTCTTTCCTTATTAAATAGACAAAAAAAAACGCGACCGCATTGATATCAGTTATTTCTGCCCGAATTTGTAGGACATACGAATATATTCTTTTATGAAAAAACACATATTTTACTTGACAGTGCGTAGCGTTCCATAATTCGTTTGCAGTATCTAATATACAATGGCATTGGCAATGCAGTTATTATTCATGTATTTGATCCCTCGACAAATTCTATAAGGAGGAGGCCGCGCTGCAATCTCAGCCCCCCCCCCCCAACAAAATTTCTGGCTACGCCACTGGTCTTGTTACATTCTTTGCATTTAACGTGCCGGCGCTGTTTCTCTGACTTTCTTTTTAAATTTTTATGGCTCCTTGTCGTCTATTTACACACAGGCACACGTTCCTGGGTCGGGCGTCGCCGTCCTTCGGCCTAACTAAGCAAACGCGGTCGTGTTTACTGCTCGCGCGTTCATCGTCTTCTTCCACAGCTGGCTACGATTCCGCTCATTAGGCCAGCGTTCCCATACTGCCCCTCGCGCTAGTACCGCTGCTCGCGCGTTCGTCGTCTTCATCCACAGCCGGCTCCGATGCAGCTGATCATGGCAACCTTCCCGTACTGTTCCTCCCTCTGCGAAGGTGCTGACGGCACTACAGTGGCTATAATGGGGAAGTGTGTTGAACGCGCCGGCTCGCGCGTGCCCCGTTGCGAGGAAACCGCCAGGTGGCGCTGACACACGCTTACACGTC
The DNA here is from genome assembly GCF_013339745.2 of Dermacentor silvarum. NCBI lineage: Eukaryota > Metazoa > Arthropoda > Arachnida > Ixodida > Ixodidae > Dermacentor > Dermacentor silvarum. Next base: position 95,177,427 of record NC_051155.1, read on the forward strand.
AGCCGCGATGGCGGCTAGCAGCCGCAGTGCAAGGGCGCTCCGTGGAATGCGATCGTCCGCGCGCGCAGTCGAATATGCAATAACGAAAAAAGAAAGCTTCGCAATATGTTCTCGCTCGTACATGGCGGCAAATGGCGAGAGAGTGGCTATGCTAGCCCTTTCGTAATTGAAAGGCGCCAAGGCAACAATCCGATTCAGCGCGCGTCGATGGTAGAATATGTAGCTTGCTTTAGACGACTTACTCCGGCTGACACCTTATCCAACGCAAAGCAAGAAAATTCCTAGTGGTAACTCGGAAGCAAACAGTTTATTTTTTGACGCACTGTTTACGCAAACAACTAATTTTTGAAGAGTGGCTCACAATCCGTTTAAAACAAACCATTCTCCGTCATCGGTTATTTTTCGCTACGCGACGCACCTGAGCTGGTGATTTTTTTCTCACGAGAAAAAATATGTTTTATATGTTTTAAACTGTTAACAAACAGTTCAAACAGAATGTTCTCAGCCTTGTGTTATTCTCTGCTAAGTGACGCGACTGAGCTTCAGGTGCTTCTTCTTTTCGCGGGAAGACTCTCCCTTCGTGTAGAAGGTAAAACGGATGACGAAAAATAATTTTGTGACTTGGTAGGTAAGGCTAGGGCCATGCGATGCACAGCCCAATATGACGTCGTTTTTGTGCAGACAGTTGACAAGCTCTTCCAAGCTGTAACTGTGCAGCTCGTTGTAACTGAACCACATCGAAAACAGTGGTTTCATAGCATCTATATAAATAAGAAGAGCTTCTCCGAAGGGTGAATGAGGCCCCCATTGACACAGAACTTGGTCAACAACGTCACCTGTTAGACGGCTTTGCCGATGGCAACAAGGAGCTCGTCAAAACATTTCTTGCACACCGCTAGACTACAGGGTATTTACCCTGTCATGCAGCAGACTATAGCCGCGAGTGGCTCATCTTTTCAGGGTAATCATGGTAGGGTAGCATTGCGGATTCAAAACGACAGACTGGTGGGTTAGTTGGTATGACATTATTTACACAGTAGCGCAGAAGCACACGGACGGCGAATGAAACAGACGGGACACAGCGCTAAGAACTGAGTGTTTGTCGCGTGAGGGGCCTGTGTCAGGTGAACTTAAAGGTTGGTTTGTTTGCGTGTCTTCCTTGTACAGCCCTTTTGTGTGGCGATATATATATATATATATATATATATATATATATATATCTGCTCTCGTCCAATAAACACTCAGTTGTTAGCGCTGTGTTCCGTCTGTTGCTTTCACCGTCCGTGTGCTTCTGCGCTATATACTGCGTAAATAAAGCATTGTGCACTTTATCATGTGAGAAGCGTCTTCAACCTTCCCACTATCCAGCAGTGCGTCCAGTTCATGATCTGCAGCCTCAATGCTGAGGAGAAGTGTCAGATCGCCCCCTTCACAGTTGCTACTGCTGGGAGCTTTGACCACATCGTAGAAACTAAGACAGTTCACGGTGAGCAAAAATTGGGAAGCAGTTCGACGCTTCTCGACGAGTGTCCTGTTCTGATCTCGTCGAAAACCTTCGAGCCGCCCCCAGAGGCACCGGCTACAGTCACCAACACCGGGAGCGTTCGGTGCGAACGCGGGCAAAACGCCGACGGCGTCGACAACAGTTCTGCGCGTTGCTGGTGCTGCTGCATGTCCAAGTTTATACAGCTGATAAAAATACTATCCTTACTTCGTATACCTCTCCAGTAATTTGCTACCGCAATTGATGCTTCGCCTTTCGGGTGAAACCAATACGTTTTTCATTTAATGCGATAACAATTATATGGACACTCCAAGCGCATTTCTCGCATGTCGTCGTTGCGCTTGGACACTCCAAGCGCATGTCGTCGTTGTCGTCGCCGTGAGGTTCCGTATAAAGTCGAACTGTGATACAATTGTCGCCGCGCGCCGTACGCTGTGTGTGAGTTAAAGCGTACGAGGGTGGGCCGGTAACCGCGGCTCCATGTACCGCACGTGAGGGAGGAAGGCGGCCGGAATCGCGACGTCTTCGTTCGCGCGCGAGGCACACGGAGGAGGCGACGGAGACACGCAAGGGGGGAGTTGCGTACTGCTCCCGCGGCTGCAGCTCACGTAGATGCCGTGCGGGCGCCGTATCTTGAAAGTGATCTGTGATGTGGCCGAAGCGTGTGCCCGCGGGGGCCTCATCTTCTAAGCGATCTGCGATGGGGACAAAGTGCATCTGCCGAGTGCCGGTAGCTTCGTATGCGCTGTGCTTTCGACGTTTAGGTCGCGTTGAAGCGAGATGAGAGACAGCGCGACGGTCAATTTTCCCGCTGCTGCTGCGCCCTTTCTGACTCCGGCGTTTTCACAGCAAGTTTCCACGGTGATCGAGCAAGATGTGTTCGTGTTTACGCGTGCGTGCGTGACACCTTGCTTGTTTATTTGTTTATTTAGTCAGTAAGCGAATGTTTACAGATATATACGGCCAATTAAACTACTATCGTTTCTTCGTATAGCTCTCTACTAATTTGCTACCGCAATCGATGCTTCGCCTTTCGGGCGAAACTGCGACTTCTTTTTTTCCGTAGCCAGGTGTTTTTTCGTTGAAATTTCATGCGCGAATTTTCATTAGTGTTTGCGTTTTGCATCGTGCTTGCTTGCATCACGCGTAGCGTTCTAACCATGAAATATACCGTTATTTTATCTCCTTCGTGGACACTGCGATATGAGTTCTTTGCATTTCGTAGTTGAAGTTTCTGGAACGACAGTTTTATTTTGGGCAATTTACGGTGTGTTATGCACCTTCCTCTGTGTAGTGTGTGGATTTGCGTAGGTTTCCTGGTTTTCCTGTCAATGCGTCGCGTTCACAAGAAATTAAAGCCCTATTTAGCTCGAAACATTCTTGACAAGAAAATAATCATTGAACTCCAACGACGCAGCAGCTCTGATGTGTCGGTTAACGCTAGAAGCAGAATTTGCCACAATATGTCTAGGAGATGAGCAGCACACTCGTTACTTGCAGAAGAGGTGAAGTTCTATTCCACTGGTAAAATTTCAACGGCGCGATATCTCACGCCGAGCGTAGCATTTTCAAGTTTTATTGCAGACTGAAAGATGTATGGTTTTCAGTACTTGCGTCGTTTCATAATGTTGTCATAAAGCAGCGCTGCATAGCCTAAAAGCTATGAAAGAACATATCAACAAGTTGCAGTTTTACTTTTGTGCAGTGATTGCTACGTAGTGTTGATTTCCGGCTATGACGTACCCACGTGCCCCAAAATAGGCCTTAATAAGACATTTCATATGAGCTGAAATTTCTCGAATAATCACACTTCTACAATTCCTTTTTATTCTGGCCTAAATGATTTTTTTTCTATTCAGAATTAAATCGGAAGTGCTCGACACTATTAGCAACGCCACCAAAGAAAGCAGAACCCCCAGTTCTCCAGTGCAACAATAGAGTAGACCACAGCGCCAGTAAGCGAAACTTAGGCCAAGAATGACTGTTCATTGCAGTTAGCAAGGAACGTATACTTATGATGAAACACACGTAGAAGAAGGTCATATGCTGCCTGCACAAAGTGACGTGGGGCTGAGAAAGAAGCGAGTGTTTACAATATTTCTCGCATGCGGATGACATTGCAGCACTTGCACGAGCTGTAATATCACTACAGGAAGACACACAGTCTTGAGCCCTCTCACTCATTTCTGCTGATTTCGCAAGAGTGGGAAGTCACTGAAAATAGTTTAGGCGAGTGTAAGTGAACGCAGAGATTGCGGTAATCGAGAAATCTGCGCAGTACAATCAAACTCTGAATATGGCTTTCATAGAATATAAAAAGGATTTTGATTCAGCAGTCATACAGGCATTGCGTAATCAAGGAGTACAGGAGGCATACATGAATATCTTAGCAAACATCTACAAGGATTCCACAGCTACCTCGGTTCTCCACAAGAAAAGTAGAAATTTACCTATCAAGAAAGGGGTCAGGCAAGGAGACACAATCTCTCCAATGCTATTCACTGCATGCTTAGAAGAGGTATTCAAGCTCTTAGACTGGGAAGGCTTAGGAGTGAGGATAAACGGCGAATATCTCAGCAACCTTCGGTTTGCAGATGACATGGTCCTATTCAGCAACAATGGCGACGAATTACAACAAATAATTGAGGACCTAAACCAAGAAAGTGTAATAGTGAGCTTGAACATTAATACGCAGAAGACAAAGATAATGTTCAATAGCCTGGCAAGAGAACAAGAATTCAGGATCGCCAGTCAGCCTCTACAGTCTGTAAAGGAGTACGTTTATTTTGGTCAGTTACTCCCAAAGGATACTGAGAATTTCATGAGATTTGTAGAATATATGAAATTGAAATATATGAATATATATGAAAAATTGAATATATGAATATATGAAATATATATGAACATATGAATCATGAAATTTGTAGAATAATAAAATTGGGTTGGAGTGCATACGGCAGGCATTAGCAAATTCTGACGGGCAGTTTACTACTGTAATTGAAAAGTGTACAATCATTTCATTCTACCGGTGCTAACATAGGGGGCCGAAATTTGGAGGTTAACAAAGAATATTGAGAACAAATTAAGGACCGCACAAAGAGCGATGAACGAGAAATGTTAGGCCTAACATTAGGAGACAGAAGAGAGTGGTGTGGATCAGAGAACAAACCTGGATAGCCGATATTCTAGTTGACATTAAGAGCTGGGCAGACCATGTAATGAGTGGGATGGATAACCGGTGACCATTAGAGCTACACAACGGATACCAAGAAAGGGAAAGCGCAGTCGAGGACGGCATAAAACTAGATGTGCTGATGAAGTTAGGAAATTTGCAGGCGGAAGTTGGAATCAGCTAGCGCAAGACAGGGGTAATTGGAGATCACAGGGAGGGGCCTTCGTTCTGAAGAGGACATAAATACAGGATGATGATGATGATGATGATGATGATAAGACCCTTGACGACTCAAAAATATATGTAACGCTACACTCGGTCGATGTGCCTCAGTGTGATTGGTTCCCGGTAGGCTTTAACTGATGCAATCTTCGCTTCGGGTGCTTCGCCAACTTCTGTGTGCACATGTGCAGCGCCTTGCTTGTGCAACTTTGGCCGCTTATTGCAAACAGTGGTAGCTTACTGCAAACTTTGGTAGCTTATTGCTAACGTTGGTAGCTTAATGCAAACTTTGGTCGCGTACTGCAAACATTGGTCGCGTGCTGCAAACTTCGGTAGATTACTGCGGACTTCGGTCGATTGTTGCAACGTGCCAGTCGATTGTTGAAACGCATCGGTCACTTGTTGCAACGTACAAGCTCGCCGCACCGCTACCTTTAGGTGACCACAACGTTCAAACACAATGCATGATGCAGGAACATTACAAATTGACGACATATCAAGGGGGAACATAACCCTTGGAAGTCAAGGGGGGTTAGGTCGGGACCGCAAAAACGCGACGTAGCCGCTGGGAAAACGCAGCACTGAGGAACGTATCAATGAGGTTACACTGTATTCGAAACATCTAGTGTGACACGTATGTGTGTTTACGTTAAAGTTACCCAGAGTGAGGAAATAATGAGTATTTTTCTTCATTTCATTTTGTATCGCAAAACATAGCTTACAATTATGAAGGTCGTTCAATCTAATTAAGCCATACTTCTTATAACGGCCGAGCCGGATGATCGAGAGCAGTATTTTCAATTACTGATATGATTTTGTTTTGAAGTCTTCTTAGTTTAGCAACGTTAGTGGAAGTGATGGTTACCCACATGAGAAAGAAAACAGTATTTAATGTAAGACGTAAATAAAGAGTGGTAAACCAAAAGCCTACTTTTTGTTGGTAATAAGTCACGATAACGGTAGATGGAGCGATGGAACAAAGACAAAGAGCGATGGAACGAGAAATGTTAGGAGACAGGAAGAAAGTGGTGTGGGTCAGAGAACAAACCTGGATATCCGATATTCTAGTTGACATTAAAAGGAAGGAATGGAGCTGGACATGTCATGTAATAAGTAGGATGGATAACCGGTGGACCATTAGAGCTACAGAATGGATACCACGAGAAGGAAAGCGCAGTAGAGGACGGCAGGAAACTAGATGAGGGGATGAAGTTAGGAAATTTGCAGGCGCAAGTTGGAATCAGCTAGCGCAAGACAGGGCTAATTGGAGATCGCAGGGAAAGGCCTTCGTCTTGCGGTGGACATAACTATAGGCTGATCATGGTGTGATACCTATACGTATTATTTTCACTTTACACTAAAGGGGTCGAACATATATTCTGACGAGACTGCGAGCAATGGGACAAAGACGATTGAAGACGACTATGATTGAAAAGATTGTCTTTCCGCCGTCTTGGCAGTGGTACAGCTCGCTGTAAATATTTTGTAAATATATTTTCATTTACACCGTTTCCCGTGGCATTTTCGTGGAGGAGCTGGGTACTACTCAAGACGTAACTCAAGACGCACCCGAACCAGTGGTCTTGAACCAACCCCGCGACCCTCGCTCTTTTTGTGGCACCGACAACGTCGACGTCGATCACTGGCTTGGGAATTACAGGCGCGTCACAGCGAACAATCGGTGGGACCCGACAGTGACACTCGCCAATGTCGCAGTCTACCTCAGTGAGACAGCTCATATCTGGTTTGACACTCACGAGACAGAGTCTACGAGCTGGGATCTATGTAAGCAGAATCTTAATGACCATTTTGGCAAACCAATGGGCCGCCAGCGCGCCGCTTCGAAAGATCTCTCCTGTCGCGCCTAATCTCCCACGAAGTCGTACGTGTCAAATATTATTGACGTTACCACCCATTGCCGCTGAGTTGATGCCAACATGACTGAGGTAGACAAAGTTGCCGCTGAGAGACATTGCTGATGACGCTTTGAACTTGCTGGTGTTTAAGGACTGCTCAACCGTTGAAGACATTATCAAGGAGTGCAGGTGTTTTGAAGCTCTGAGGAGTCGCCGCATCGCTCAACGATGCATGCGGGTTCCAAGCATCGCCCTGCGCGTACGTTCAGCCGCCCAATCAGCAACCCACCACCGATAGCCTTGTCCGCATCGTGCGTCATGAAACTGAGGCGGTATTCAAAGATCCCTGGCGGCTAATCAGGTATTTTTCTCGTATATTCAAATTACAATCACACGCTATCACGTCTTTAGGTTGTAGTTAAGTCGTAGTTCACGATTTTTCTGATGGATTTTATTTTAAGAAATTCAATTTTTGTTCACTATACCCTTGCGCCAGGCGGAGGGCCTGCGAGGTCGGGATAGTTCGGGAGGAACATCGCCGCCACGGATGCCAAGGATGACGATGCTTACGTTGACGCCTAATTTGCTGTCGCCTATAGTTTATTTCGTAGATGCCAAATATATCTGCGATGTGTTTGTGCATAACATGACGAGCGCAACTTAGCGTATTTTGTTCGCTTTAGTTGCTTGCTCAGATTATTACGTGTGTTCGTCTATTGTCATGGCTTGATTACTTTGTTTACGATACGCATGCGCTCATTGTGTTCAGATTAAGTAGAGATTGACATTGGTGCTAATGCAAGTGAAATTTCAAATACGGTGCTGTAACTTCAAAGGTCGGACGCATTCACATGTCGTTAACAATCTTTTATGAGTTGTGCACATCTGAACTGTGTGATGTAGAATGTTCTGGTGTCTGTAGTAAATCATCGACTCCTAGTTTAACCAGTGTAAATACAAGTGACCTACTATGTGCCGGGGAAAGGACATAAAGGGAATGAATGGAAACAGGAGAGCCGAGATTTAAAACAAAAAGGAAACGAATGTGTCCACATCAATGAGATGCCGTGCACTGCAGCAACATCCCGCATGTCAAGTAACAAGGCAACGCAAAGGTGTTGAACACATTGTGGACAAGGGTTCCCTCTCGAAACAAGTTGCACCTAAGCGCAGTCGAGTTTGGTTTTCTATGCACACAACAATGATGGCAGTCAATTACAAAACCTCGGATCGTTATCTCGCAGCCTCAGAAGTTTACGGTTAACAATAACCTCTGTTTCGTGCAAGATTACTACTATATTGGCCTCGGAGACTTATAGAACAAAACATTGCCCTAAGAGGACCAAGGAGGAACAGTATTTGGAATTGTCTAACATTGTGTGGAATTTGTTTTTCCTTGTAGGTACGACAGTCGCCTAGAGGTCCAGGAGTCATCAGGACAAATAATTCGGAACATATAACAAGTATATCTGATGTGTTCGTGATGACGAAGCAATTATGTCCAAATGAAACACATATTTGAAAAGGTTTTTTCCCCTTATTGGCAATGTATACATAAGAATACTTCATTTGGATTTCTAAGTTTTCCCAAACACGGCGACATCTGTAAGGAGTGCGTTCCACAAGAAAAGTTCTTCAATTGAAATACGTACATTTTCATGCCGCACTTTCATTCTTTCTTTATTCATGCTAGTCGTGGATAGCTATTTATTTAAAGCTGCGAGAACTTAGCTGTCTAAAGCGGCCTTTTCATCGTTCTGATTGCGTCGTTGTCATGCGTGTCATGTGCATGATCGACCCCAACATGGTTATGTTGGGAGAGGCGGTTCTCAGTGGTGAGAGAGATATAAATGAAAAAAATAGAAGCCAGTGATGTTAACCAGTACAATACACTACACTCCAGGAAAGAAAAGAAAAACAGGAATAAAATGAAGGGGGGGAGAGCAACAGCAATGCGATGAATCTGCACGTACGTGTACAGCTCCACGCAGACAAAGGCGCTTTTTTCTGAGAACGAGCGAGTAGTTCTCAGAAAGCACAAACGTTCCTTCACTGGCTTCTGGGCAGCTGATCGGTAGGGCCCGCCTGGGTCGTGTTATATGTATTGCAAATGGTCGCCAAGCATCAAAATGTTTCCTCAAAACAACCAACGAAAGCTTCGCTTGAACCGACTTCCACAGCACCTGGGATCCACAGATTTCTTCCTGCCCTTATTTATTTCGACTCCTCATCGCCTACTGAACTTCGCACCGACGCCAGTGGCCATGGAATTAAGGCTGTCGTTGGTTAAGAATAGCATAGCAAGGAACGAGTAAAAGTCTACGCGAGTCGCCTTATTTCTTCATAGGAAGGGAGCATTTCCATCGCTGAACGGGAGTGACTTTCGTGCAGGCTGCCTTACTTGCTTGGCCGAAATTTTCTATATTTACAGCTATCACGCCTTGTGATGGCCCTTGTCGCTCAAGGATCCGTCTAGATGTTTTGGTCACGGGCTTCCAAGACTACTCGTTTGCTGTCCACTACAAGTCGATGATTGCACCAAGACGCAGATGATTTGGGACGTCACACCGCCGATGATCCCGACCCCATTTACCCTAACTCAGACGCTATAGCGTACTGTCCATTGTCGCTTCGGATGATATTCGCACCGAAGAGCGGAGACGCGCTTTGAAGGGTCATCATCGATCGTCTAACTTCTCCATTACCAGACCCTTCTGGTGGCTTTTTCTGATATACAACAACGGTTTCTATCGTTGTAACGTTGCCCAAATGGCCTAGGAGGAGGAGGAGGAGGAGGAAAGAAATAGAAGGCAGGGATGTTAATCAGAAATGCGTCTGGTTGGCTAACCTACTCTGGGGGACGGGACAGAGGGCCCATAGGTAATGCTTCTCCTACCTAACCATTTTAGCTGCAATATTCTGCTCCAGCTTCACGGAGTCTTGACTGCCGGACCCCAAGGTGTCTCTCGTACGTTCGAACGCAATCTGCGTCAATTTTTAAGGTATGTCACCAGCTTCAAAATAAACGAAAACAATTTTAGTCAGAAAGCTGCCGCTACAATTTTATCTTGTAAAGCCTGAAAGCCTTGTGTCACCTCAAAGCTTCCAACTACATAGTTGGAAGCTTTCAGGTGAGCCCATTACGGCAGACGTAACAGAAACGTTTACATTCGAAAATAATCTGGAGTCCCTCACTACAGCGTGCCTCACACTCTGATTGTAAGTTTTGCCCGTTAAGCCTCATACTTCATTCAAAATTTAACACTTTGGCCACAGCGCAACACGCCGTGTGAGACAACGGCAATTAATGCCAACTTTCTCGGAAGCTATGAACAATGGAGCACAAGAATGCCTCAATCAAACACGTCCTGCTGTGTGTTATGTGTATACTACGCTAACAAAAAGCAGTGGCGCACGCAAGGGAAAGGTGAACACATACTCACCTATCTCGAATGGAACTAAACGCTGAAGAACTTAAACATTCGCCATGAACATCACAGCCAATTATTGTCATTAAACACAAACAGCAATGAAAGCTTCGCTTGCACCCATTCGCACAGTGCGTGGGGTCCGCATGATCGTTTGTTCAGTGCTTGAGTTAGCAAAATTTAACTTTATCCTCATTGAAGCCACGTAGATTATCTTGAATATATATACCAAAGCTGCGCCCGACAGAATTGGCATGCCGGTTGGAGAAGCCTTTTTTTTTTATTCTCACGCTGAGTTCTCTTCAATGCACGCAAATGTGCATGTCCTAAACAACGTTGCAATCATGATTCTGCTTTAATCGGATGGGAGATATGAAGTGAACTTCCTCCATACGCATGCGCGAAAAGATCGCCAGCCATGCTCAGAGAATGTAAGCGGATTACAGGGAACCGAACAGATCCCGGCTGTAACTAATTAGGATTAGTGGAAAAGGATGTTAAATATTTCGCTCTCAGCGGAAGATCCTCTTACGGAAAATCCTCTTTACGGCACCACTATAAGCCTCACGCTTCATGCTATAGCGGACATAGCAATACTTATGCAAGAAATAGAAAATGAAAGAAGCGACGACTATGAGCAATGCCTTGACGCTGTGTGGTTGGTCCCTTAAGCCTGCCAACTAGAGTTTGTGTTTTCTAAAAACAAATACAGGCACGTATAATTTTAATACTTTAATATTTAATAAATTTATTATTTTTATAACTCAATAAATATTTGGTAAAATAAATTACCAGCGAAGGCCTGCTGTTGGCTATGAGGGACCTAACTGACAATGAGTGAATCTGATAACGTAGCCGTTTCTTCACTTCTGCACTAACCTGTCACCTTGGGAACGCGACAAAATTCGCACCTTTCTTACCTCTTTTGGTTGGTTGCTTTATAGATCCATGAGATATGAATAGATATATTGACTGATTGATTCTATTTGACAATAGTAAATAATGCTGGCGCTATCAAAGCTTTCATATTGGTTGGCTCGGTATTGCCTGCACGACTTTGTGGTTTTCACGAGCCTAAATGTAACTGCACAAGTACGCCAGCATTTATATTTCTAATCGCCATAAAGTTCACTCTATGGCCGCAGATGCGCGAACTCACATGCAGATGCGAAACGCGACATGCACTGCGCCGCCGTGGCACGTTTATTATTCAAATATTGGGTCACTCGAGGCGTGTTCGCACTGTCAGCGCCGCCGTAGCCGTGCTGTCAAGCTATCAACAGTGGATATGTTGGACCCGCACGTGAAGTGTCAGGTGTCAGGCCACGGAGGAGACACGGGAACCCACACCCAGAAATTACACAACACTACAAGCTCAGATGAAGAACACTCTCCGCAATGAACCCAAACCTTACGTAGATCCAGCAAACCACACCCAGATTAATACAGGCTAACACATTTCCCCATCCAATCACGATTCACCTGCCCAACTCTAACAATTCAACGCCTATTGTAGAAATTGTAATCAGCCAGGCACTCTAAGAAAGATCACATGGGAGTGTGGCAATAACCCAGATCCACCACCCGCGTCCGCAGCTGTGTCCTTACAACATAGTGTGGCCACGATATATTAACGGACACGATACGTTAAGCTTCAAACGCTAAACTTTTGCTTCATCTCGAGCACCATTGAGAACCAACGCCGTCTAGAGCTGCTTACGATGACAATTTCTGTTAGAAACGCCTTCGAAATGGGGCGTCGACAAATATTCACCTATAGAAAGTTGGTATAGCCTAGCTTCTCAAGTATTATAATTAGATGAAAGGTGTCAATAAGAAAATCGTAGAGCAACATGAACAACTACCGTTACAGCTTTCTGTTGATCAATGCGTGCTACGCAAAAGTGTTCTTAGGTGCGTGAAAGATGCCCGCGAATCCTGTTGCGAATATTAGCAGCAAAGGCATTAGTGGCGCTACTCTTTACACTAACGTTTTGATACGCCAGGACACCGTTTCCGCAGTTCTGCACAGCTGAACGTTGCTATTGCTTTTAATGTTCTGCCATTCAGGTGGAACTGTCCAATTTATTTTTTATTTGCCAACATAACCGATCAAATGGTTTCTTTTAACCTCCTTTCCATATCACTATTAATATCGCACTTGTCTAGCCCAAGGTTTCATATTTTTAACACGAGGACACGAGCATGTCCCGTTTTTCGTGCTTTTTACTATCGGCCCTGAAGAAAACGCGTTCTCACGGTTCGTAATTGAGCTAGAATGAAAAAGTGCGAAACGTGAACAAAGACGCGGACAGGCTTGCAATGTATAATCTTTCTTTCGCAGGATCTGGGTACAAGAAACGAATGTATGCCATGTCGGTATAAGCAATGAGGTTCCCTCTTATGCATGGCCGTGTGTACGCCAATTATGGAGAAGCAGAGCTGCCCTGCGGGTGCGGGGGTAACAAATTAGGGTTACACAAAAAAAGGGGGTGCAAAAAATTACGACATAGAGTTGAACCAATGTAAAGCATGTCCTTAAATTTCTGAATTTCCTCGACAGTTCGCTCGCTATGCTACACACACACACACTCATATATATATATATATATATATATATATATATATATATATATATATATGCAGCTATAGAAGCGCGTATGCAAGTGGAAGCATTTTTTTCTCGAGATGGCGCCCTGCGAGAAAGATAAGAATTGCCTAACAGCACAGTCGCGAGTCCCTATCCCGGAAGCTTGTGGGCAGGACAGGGAGCCGCAAGCGAAAGCAGCGTGTTCAAGGCAGCTGCTCTAGAAAAAGCAATCGACAGCCGCGAATTTCGATCGGCTGGAGCGGTTTACGCATCCGTGGGTCGATTGCTTTGGCCTCTGTGACACTCTGGTCCTCTAGCCCGGATTTATTATTTTCGTGTTGCAACAAAGCCCGCGATCAAAATGAAGCGAAATGTCATAACCTTTTTTTTTTCGAAACGAGATGCCAGCACGAGTCGCTGGGAATATCTCAGCTGCTGCAACAAGTAACAGAGTAAAAAGGTCACGATGGTCCGTTGTTATATATAGCCGGAAAAACTTGTATTGCAATCGCCGTTCTTTCGCAGCCGTCCTTGGCCAACTTCCACAGGCGGAAAACGAAATGCGTCGTTCGTTTTTCTGAAGCCATTCGTGTCGTTCTGATTGCTCCTATATGCTGCAAGCACAGGCAAATTTTGGTGTTAGTGCCTTTGCGTATACGTGATAGCTGACACGAGCAGGAGCAACAACTTTAATAATAGAATAATTATATGATTATTCCTTTCATAATACGTTTTTGATATATTGAAATATTATTAAAGCTCAAACAAGCTTTCGATAGAATTATTCATCACGTTCATGCGTCTAAACATGCGCCTTACGGCAAGAAGGAACTATTGTAAAGCTTTTCCAATGTTAGTTACCTGATCCTGAGCCACTAGTATCCATCTCCAGAATTTATTCTAACAAAAAGGCAACAAACCTCTATGCTCAACAAGGCTCAATTCTAGGTCCACTGATATATTCACGATATATTAATGATCTACCGAAATGTCTAACCCCAACAATATAATGCATCCTATACGCCGACGATACCACTCGTGTATATTCGGGTGATTGTCTAAGCAATCTTACAGCGACCCTTAATGTGATTTCGTAAACCTCACTACATGGTGTGCTAAAGATAAACGCTTTCATGATCCTTACAAAACTAAGGTCGTAATCCTTATTTGAAGTTTCATATGCCACTTTTTAATAATACGAATGCTATTTTTCCTTCTAACCATTGTTTGTTCCTTGGGGTCGAGTTTCATTCACGCTTAGAGCTTACCTTGCATATACAAATACTACAAAGAAACTTTTCCTACGGAACTAGCGTGCTACTCAAGGCTAGATGTTATTTTGATTTACATTCTGTATGCAACGTGTTCACCCGTAGCCACATTACTTTTCTATATCTACATAGGGACAAACCTATCACTCTGATTTTTCGTCTCTGTAATACGTCCCAATTCATGCCATCCGCACTCTTACTAGCAGTATTCGCCGATCTCATGTTACTAATATATATCAACGTACTCTGCATGTTTAGCCTAGTGAAATTGATTATTTACAGATTTGCATATCGAACAATTAAAGGTCATAACCTTCTCAAGTTCGTTCTTATTTAAGAACTTACTAATTCAAATGTTAAACGTTATTTTCTAATACAATACACAATATTTACTTCCCAAGGTCCCTACTATGTGGCCCAAAAACTTGGTTTTGTGGTAATGAAACTGTAGATTTTTTTGCTTCCAATTATTAAATCCCTAGTTTCTGTGTCGACATTTAACCGTCGGCTTTATAATTATATTTGTAGCCAATAGCGACGTTTCGTCATACGTTAGTTTGTGAGAGCAATCTGAGCTTTGTCGTTTTGGGCTGATGAATGATTTTGTGCGTTTAAGTACTAGTGCTGTAATATTATTTATGTGTTATGTCAACTGCTGGTATTGCTACTGTAATATTTTTTACTATATTTTGCCTGTTTAGTAGCATTTTTTTCTTAAATATAAGAGTTACCCTAGCAGCGTTTCACTACGGGACCTCTTTCTGCATGATAAATGTACCCACTTCTGTATATGAACTAAACTTGAATAAATCATGATCACCATCAGCCTATATTTATGTCCACTGCTGTACGAAGGCCTCTCCCTGCGATCTCCAATTACCCTTAATCGGGTGGTTGTCTAAGCAATCTTACAGCGACCCTTAATGTGATTTCGTAAACCTCACTACATGGTGTGCTAAAGATAAACTCTTTCATGATCCTTACGAAACTAAGGTCGTAATCCTTATTTGAAGTTTCAAATGACCACTTTTTAATAATACGAATGCTATTTTTCCTGCTAACCATTGTTTGTTCCTTGGGGTCGAGTTTCATTCACGCTTAGAGCTTACCTTGCATATACAAATACTACAAAGAAAATTTTCTTACGGAACTAGCGTGCTACTCAAGGCTAGATGTTATTCTGATTTACAGTCTGTATGCAACGTGTTCACCCGTAGCCACATTACTTTTCTTCCCTGATCATGAGAAAGAACTTTATAGAAGAACAAAGACTTGTATTGCAATCGCCTTACCTTGCATATACAAATACTACAAAGAAAATTTTCTTACAGAACTAGCGTAGTGTATGCTACGGGTGAACACGTTGCATACAGAATGTAAATCAAAATAACATCCAGCCTTGAGTAGCACGCTAGTTCCGTAAGAAAATTTTCTTTGTAGTATTTGTATATGCAAGGTAAGGCGATTGCAATACAAGTTTTTCCGGCTATATATAATAACGGACCATCGTGACCTGTTTACTATGTTACTTGTTGCAGCAGCTAAGATATTCCCAGCGACTCGTGCTGGCATCTCGTTTCGAAAAAAAAAAGGTTATGACATTTCGCTTCATTTTGATCGCGGGCTTTGTTGCAACACGAAATTACCCGATTAAGGGTAATTGGAGATCGCAGGGAGAGGCCTTCGTACAGCAGTGGACATAAATATAGGCTGATGGTGATGATGATTTATTCAAGTTTAGTGCATATACAGAAGTGGGTACATTTATCATGCAGAAAGAGGTCCCGTAGTGAAACGCGCTAGCTGATTCTAACTTGCTCCGGCGAATTTCCTAACTTCATCACTCCAACTAGTTTTCTGCGGTCCTCGACTGCGCTTCCCTTCTCTTGGTATCCATTCAGTAACCCTAATTGTCCACCGGTTATCCATCCTACGCATTACATGGCCGGCCCAGCTCCACGTTTTCCGCCTAATGTCAACTAGAATATCAACTATCCCCGTTTGTCCTCTGATCCACCCCGCTCTCTTCCTGTCTCTTAACGTTAGGCCTAACATTTTCATTCCATCGCTTTTGTGTGGTCTCTAACTTGTTCTCGAGCTCCTTTGTTAACCTCCAAGTTTCTGCCTCATATGTAGCACCGGCAGAATACAATGATTGTACACTTTTCTTTTCAACGACTGTGGTAACCTCCGTGTCAGGATTTGGTAATGCCCACCGTATGCACTCCAGCCCAATTTTGTTCTTCTATAAAGTTCTTTCTCATGATGAGGGTCCCCTGTGAGTAAGTGACTTAGATAAACGTACTCGTTTACAGACTCTAGTGGCTGACTGGCGATCCTGAACTCTTGTTCCCTTGCCAGGTTATTGAACATTATCTTTGTGTTCTGTATAATAATCTTCAACCCCACTATTACACTTTCTTGGTTAAGGTCCTCAAACATTTGCTTTAATTCATCACCATTGTTGTTCAATAGGATAATGTCAGCTGCAAACAGAAGGTTGCTGAGATATCCACCGTTGATTATCACTCCTAAGCCTTCCCAGTCTAAGACCTTGAATACTTCTTCTAAGGATGCAGTGAATAGCATATTGGAGAGATTGTGTCTCCGTGCCTGACCCCTTTCTTGATAGGTAACTTTCTACTTTTCTTGTGGAGAACCAAGGTTGATGTGCAATCCATGTAGATATTTCCCAATATATTCACGTATGCATCCTGTACTGCTTGGTTACTTAATGCCTCTATGACTGCTGGTATCTCTACTGAATCGAATGCTCTTTTCATAATCTTTGAAAGCCACATAGATAGGTTGATTTTACTCCGCAGATTTCTCTATTACCTGGTTGATTACATGATATGATTCATCGTTGAAAATTCCTTCCTGAAGCCAGCCTGTTCTTTGGGTTGGCTGAAGTCAAGTGCTGCCCTGGTTCTATTTGAAATTACCTTGGTGAATATTTTATACAATACTGAGAGCAAGCTAATGGGTCTATAATTCTTAAATTATTTAACGTCTCCCTTCTTATGAGTGAGTATAATGTTGGCGTTCTTTCAGCTTTCTGGTGCAGCTGAAGTCGTGCGGCATTGCGTGTAAAGGGCCGCAAGCTTTTCAAGTATGATATCTCCTCCATCTTTGATTATGTCGACTGTTATTCCATCTTCTCCAGCAACTTTTCCCCTGGTCATGTCTCTGAAGGCCCTGCTAACTCCATCGCTAGTTATAGAAGGGGCTTCTGTATCCTGTTCATGACTACTTCGAATGAAATTAGCTTGGCAGCTCTGGGTACTGTATAGGTGAGTATAGAATTCATCCGCTGCTTTTACTATGTCATCGAAATTGCCGATGAAATTACCCTGCTGATCTTTCAGTGCATACATTTTGCCTTGTCCTATGCCTATCTTTCTTCTCTTTGATTTCATGCTGCGTCCATATTTTACTGCTTCCTCAATCTTTTCCACGTTATAATTTCGAATATCACTTACTTTCTTCATGTTGATCAGTTTCGACAGTTCAGCAAGTTCTATCTGACCTCAGGAGTTTGACATTTTCATCTTGTGCCGTTTCTTTACTAGGTACTTTGTTACGTGGGAAAGCTTACCTACTGGTTGCCTTGGTGCCTTACCTCCCATCCCAATTGCTGCTCCTGATATCAACCTAGTTACGGTTTCATTCATTACCTCTCTGTTGTCTTTATCTTCCTGTTCTAAAGCTGCATATTGTTGGTGAGCACCAGCCTGAATTGGTCTGCTTTTACCCTTACTGCGTCTAGGTTGGTCTGTTTCTTCATGACGAGCTTTATTCTTTCTCTCGTCAAATTGAGAGAAATCCTAGACCTCACAGGTCGACTTCCTGTTGCTGCGCTTCCTGATGAAAATATTCATTATTCGGAGCCTATTTCTTTCCGCGAATTCTACCAACATCTCTCCTCTAGTGTTCCTATAATCAATGCCGAAATTGCCAATTGCTTGCTCGCCAGCCTGATTTCTTCCCACTTTTGCATTGAAGTCTCCCATGACTACAGTATAATGAGTTTGCAGCTCTCTCATTGCTAATTCAACATCTTCATAAAATTGCTCTTTTTCTTCATCATCGTGACTGGAGGTTGGGGCATAGGCTTGTACAACCATCATTCTATACCTCCTATTCAGCTTTATTACCACGACTGCTACCCTCTCATTAATGCTGGAGAACTAATCAATGTTGCCCGCTATGTCCTTATGGAGAAGAAATCCTACACCGAATTCTCTCCTATCCGGAAGACCTCTGTAGCAGATGACGTGGCCATTAGTTAGCTATTTATAAGCCTCACCGGTTCTTCTCACCTCACTAAGGCCAATAATACCGCAGGCAATTAATACCTGATAATTCTTCAAATTTTATCTCTATGTTATCTTTTATTATCTATGTTATTGCGTTAATTTTCAGTTCGTATTGTCGCTTTTTGTAATATGACTGTTTTTTTTGAAACTACCCACCTGCTTGGACCCAAGGGTCTGCAGTATGTAATAAATAAAAAATAAATAAAAATAAAATACCCGTGCTAAGCTAGCCTCACTCGATAGGGTGCGCGTGTTGAACGTTGCCAGGTTCATTTTGCCAGGTTCATTGCCAGGTTCACCAGGCGGCCTGTCCGGACCCAGAGATTCTTAGAACCCTCTGCCGCGTTGCAGGCCTGACCGCCGCCTTGGTCAGGTGCTCCGCAGCCGCTGGGGACTGAGGGCCATGGGTAAATTGTAAGAGTCCTTCGGGAAGTAGGGGCCGAATACTGCACCAGGGAGGCCAATTCCTATACTGGTGAGGGAGTGACTTTGTCGAAGCTTCAACGTCAGAAAATCAAAGCCCATATCTTAAAGAAAGATAGTTGAACGCGAATCTTTCTCCCGTGCAAACTGAATCAAGGTCCAAAGCCAACGACCAGGCAACGAACCCAAGAAATGCTGTGCGACCCGATTCGATGCATATGTGATTTGATTGCTTGTTTAGGATTGCATTTTTTGAACATTGAAGTTGCATGAATACACATTTCGTGAAGTTTCACATCCTTTATTTTAGATCATGTAGACGTTGATTACAGGACACACACTCACACTTTCATAGACGACTCTACACTTGAACAGCGTTGACTTGTGATCGCTGTGGTAGACGGTCAGAGCCTCTGCCGTTGCCAATACATGGGTTCGGCTTTACGGGCACGATCGCGCTCGCGCTTTCGTTCACTACGGCAGCCTCTCCGCCCGTGCGCTGCACCCGCGACCTACCCGTGGTGACAGCCGGGAATACGTTGCATGAAGGGCGTAAGGCACTGCAGATATATACATTTCGTCAGGGTAGCATGGCGTTGCAGTTCCCACTGTTCTTATCGGCACAACTGCGAATGCAAACTGTAGTGTTCTACGATACTCATGTCGTATGCTGTTCTATTGTGTGCGCAGATGCGCAGTCGTTGTGCTATTGTGTGCTTAGCTGCGCAGATAGTTCCATTGTGTAAGTTGGCTTTCCCGCAGTGCGTTTTCCGCGCTCACGGACGAATCAGTGAGACAAAGAAAGCTTCGCTTTAAAAAAATATTTAACTTCAGCAGCAGCAGCAGCAGCAGCTCCGGCGGCGGAGCTGTTAGTGGCGGTAGATAACGATTTCAGTTCGTTATTTGCTGTTAGCAATGCAAATTTGCAAACAGTGAGAGTTTCAGGGTCCCTTCTCGTAGTCACTTTTTTTACTTCGCACTTAAATTTCGCTTTCTTAGAACCGAGCAAAACAATATATGTGATGCAACAGGCAAAGGCCAGTCTTCTGCACGTTTTCATGATTATTGTTCAGTGCCTTATACTAGTCCAGCAACATTAAAGAAATTATATGATCTTCAATCATCTTTCTCCTCATTTCTCTCAAATGGCAGCGTAATCATGAAGACGACAGGCAATATTGCGGTTGGAACAGGTTATCAGACATGCGTATGGCGCGATGCTCTTTTTATGTGAGGCGAGACGCGCTCTTTATCGCCACAGGTCGATGGCTCAACTGCTGCGAATGCTCTGCAAGACAGTACTGGGAAAGAAATCCACGGATCCCTCGCATATGTTGGATTCGATGAATGATTTGAACATTGAAGGTCGAAGAATATTTATTGATACACTATAATTATTTACAATAAAAATATTCGGATGGATAGCCAGTAGGGCTTTAAATGGTTCAATGCAAAACTGTGTATTGTTAGAACCGTGGGCCAAGGATCACAACAATTTGATGAGTGAGCTTTTTTTCATGTTTTATCCGTGACAGAGAAGTAACAGTAATTTTTACTTGTAGAAAATGTTGCACAAGAGAGAGAAAGAGAGATATAAAACTTCATGTTGTCCATGATGGGGTCTGGGGCCGGCGGGGGTTGGGAGACTAACCCCCAGGCCTCCCCTTCCTCAGATGGCGGCCAGCCCTTGTTTTCTGGCGGCGTCTTCGGCCATCCGGACGGCCCAGAGCTGATCTTCTGGGTCCAAGCTGAGAAGCAAAGTCTCCCACTGCTCGGCCGTAGTTATGATGTGTGTAGTGTTAGTGCGGTGAGTGTTGGTGGGTGTAGCTTTCGGGCATGCCCACATGATGTGATCGAGGTGAGCGCGGGCCTCGCAGGCTTTGCAGAGTGGGGAGTATGCATCGGGGTAAATTCGGTGGTATAGCACGGGGTTTGGGAAAGTTCGTGTCTGAAGTAGTCGCCAAGTGGTGGATTGTGATTTATTCAGTGTTTTGATGCACAAGAGTTAACATCACGAGTAGAATAGACACATCTACACTCAAAACACAATTGGCTTGCTAAGAGATCATTTCAAGGAAGTTCCGGGTTGCCAGTAAACAACGGTTTTCAATGTATTAAAAATTCTTGTAATTAGGACTTCTACTAGTATGCAGTACTATATTTTCACTCTAGAAAATTGAATGAAACGCTCACCGTAGGCATTAGAGCAGGCAAGCAGATAAAAATTACTGTTCGATACGTGGGTGGCATTTCGCGCAAGATGGAAGAATAAGCCGAAGGAGAAGGGAAAAGTTATGAGAGGCTATGTTGAGTAATAACAGAGATAACTTATAGTTCCGGAATATTGTAAGCGTCCTGACACGTAGGTCACCAAAGAGGATAACATTGCGCAGATTCGGATGTGAAAACTTATAATCTACTTTTGTACTTTTAATAGCGCAGCTGTTCTTAGTCACGCGTGCGCCGTCGATCACGGCGCCTTCACTCAGGATAGGTCACGTGAACCGCTCGCCGGGAGGAGAGGAGCCGACCAATCGGATCGCATGTTGCGGTGCAGGAGGAGAGGCGCCAAGGTATAATAGTAGGTGTTTTCGCCGTGCGCTCTTCGCACCTCCGTCGGCCACCAAGTGCGAACGGCGTCCAGAAGACGTGCCACGAAGTGAAAACTGTCGAAACAACTGAGATGTCGTTTTTTTTTTTTGGTCCAAACGAAGACTACCACAGTGAAAAAAAACGATACATACGCGACAATCGCAGAAACAGAACGGCCCCAGCTCCGCTGTTTCGACAGATTTCTCATCGTGGAACGGCACGCCCCACCACACCACACCGCAGAACGCCATACTGTGCACTGCTCCGTATGGACGCTGCTCAGCTAGAAGAAGAAAACCGACTGAAGGCGGCGCGACAGGCAGCGAAAGACACCAAGGAGACAGAGCGCACTGCCCAGCTAGAAGAAATGCGCCTAAAGGAGGCGCCACGCAACGTGGCAGAATCACTCGGGGCGACGCAAATCGCGGCGGCCATGGCGGTACTCATGGACCGCTGGCGTTGAAAAGAGCACAGGCGACTCTGTATCAGCGCCAAAAGATCACAATGTAGTGTATGGTGCCCTGTATGAACGTCTCTATTGGGAATGACAAATGAACCTTCAGCGCACTAGAAATTACAGCTTGAGTGATATTGTGAAGAAACCTCAGGAAGAACTCGGAAGCAATATTTTTTGTAGCTTGTTTGGGCCTTAAATAGAGTATGTAATGCTGTTCTGTACAAAGATTTGGGGGCCAGAGACCGCATTTTCTGAACTTTTGATTGGTTGTCCGGATGATCTCGTTTTGTTCTCGCAACGATGCCTAGATGTTCTCGTTTGAGTGCCCGGATAGTGTCTCTGGCTTTTCGCTGAAAGGTATGTTAAGGTCGCCGACTACGGGAGATAAAATCAGTACATGCTTAAAGTGCGATGTATTTGTGCCGCTAACCTTCTTCGGTTTAAATGAGAAATTACATGAGACCACTTTCTGCGTAACATGGACCGAAACACGCCGGACAATGTGGCAGAGCGGAGGCCATTCAGAGAAAGTTTATGCATACTTCTCGCCCGAGTGTCGAACACCGGCGGCATCAGCACGTGCGTTTCTTTTTTTTTTCATTTGTATTCACTAGGAGGAATATTCGGAACTCGCTATCATATCAGCATGCAAAAATGGGTGGTTATTGCTGGGTAAAGGTGTAAATTGAAATACACGAACGAGGAATAACTTATCAGGCATCTTGAGAACTTTCTTCTCGCCAGGAAATACGGGATATATCCAGGACGCGTTCCAACATTGGATACAATAACTGTAGCTCTCGCACGCTTGTCCCTAGACCCGCCGCGGTGGCTGAGTGGTTAAGGGGTTGGGCTGCTGAGCAGAGGTCGCGGAATCGAATCCCGGCCCCGGCGGCTGCATTTGGATGGAGGCGAAATGCAAAAATAAAAAAAACGCCCGTGTGCTTGCGTTGCAATGCACGTTACAGATCACCAGGTGGTCAAAATTAATCCGCAGCACTCCACTACGGCGTTCCTCATAACCATAGCTGGTTTTGGAACGTAAAACCCCAGAGAGAAGAGCAAGAACCTTGTCCCTAGTTAATACCCACTGCCATAAGTATTCAGATAAAGGCGTCTCTTTACCGCTGAGAAGCATTTCCGCACACATCATAAAGTGGGACGTATGTGTCACATTGTCCCACAACTTCCATTTTTATAAGTTCCAAAATGTCGCTTGTCTTGCCGAGGCATATGGCTTGTGTGCATTTACGTCTAGCGCAATATCCTGTAGGCTGCCGCAATGCATCTGTTATCGCATGGAAAAAAATGATATACAACGTTCACGCTGCTATGGTGTCAGTTTTAGTAA
The DNA here is from genome assembly GCF_013339745.2 of Dermacentor silvarum. Lineage (NCBI taxonomy): Eukaryota > Metazoa > Arthropoda > Arachnida > Ixodida > Ixodidae > Dermacentor > Dermacentor silvarum. The sequence continues at coordinate 95,200,612 of NC_051155.1, forward strand.
TCTATGCACTGCCACAGTCCTCCCAAACGGGCATACTCTAGTGAGATGGTCAGGATGACATTCCCTTGATACGCAGCGCAAATTCTCGGGAGGAAAGAAAATGAAAGTGGGATAAGGATCCGCAATAGGCGTGTCACATACACCAACGAAATTTATTTCTTCGGGATAGCAACTATATGGACACTCCAAGCGGATTTCTGCCGTCGGCGTCGTCATCGGCATCGCCGTCACCGTGAGGTTCCATGTGAACTCCAACGGCGATGAAATCGTTGCCGCGAGCCATTTGCTGTATGTGCGAGTGACGGGGAGCGAACGCACGGCGGAGAGCAAACGCGACCTCTTCGATCGCGCGAATGACCGTGGGGGGACGGGAGGGAGGGAGGGGAGGCGACGTTTAGCTGCGGCACTAAATGCGCATCTATATAAAAAGGTTGCGAGGCAAGAAGGTGGTAAAGGCTTCCGACGCTGCTCGACGAGTGTCCCGTTCTGATCTCGTCGAAAACCTCCGAGCCGCCGCCAAAGGCACCGGCAACAGTTACCAACGCCGCGCGTGTTCGGTGCGAACGCGGGCAAAATTCCAACGGCGTCGACAACAGTTTTGCGCGTTACTGGTGCTGCTACATGTCCAAGTTTATACAGCTGATAAAACTACTACCCTTACTCCCTATAGCTATCCACTAATTTGCTATCGCAATAGATGCTTCGCCTTTCGGGTGAAACTGCGACATTTCTTTTATTAAGATGTCTTCACTTTTAAGCAGTTCAACCCTTTTCTCTTCATGCACGATCTGGTAATAAATACTGTTGCAGACTTACTCTGCATACTCTAGCTTAAATCTCCGGGCACAATGCACGCCCTGGTCCCATTTTGTTGCCTTTACTTCTTTCTCTACACTCGGTTGCTTTCGTTGCCGTCTTCTTCACTTCCACGTATGCCACATCTCCACTATTATGTTGGCGACTTCCTCACTCCTTGCCACTTGGGGCGCTTTAACGTAAAGCTCTTCTAACCGGTTTCTATTTCATTCTGCCTATTGCCTTCCGTGATTGGTAAAAAAGTAGTGGTGTACGCCCACTTCACCTGTCTGTCATGCGAAAAAACAACCCTCGAAAACCACCAATATAAAAGGACGTGTACACACTAGTTATGCATAATTAGGCCAAACAACTAAAAATTTACTATTTCATATTCTACCCCTTTTTTTTCGGTGTTAGCCCTCCACTGTATGTGAAACATTTTTGTGATCCGGTCTTTGCGCCTGTCAGTCATGCTACGTCACTAAACCGTGAAAACTCACCAGGTGAAAGCGACGTGTAGGCACTATAGGTTGCCAATATTATGCCACTCAAAAATACACTTTTTTCCGATTAACCGGAGACTGCTCCTTCTCAAAAGGAATAAATATGGCTGCCCGCACTGGCTACTCGTAGCTGCCGGGGAGACAGTATTTCTCTGCGTAGATCAAACATTTCTGCGTGACAGTAGAACGTTGTCGTGCCCTTTCTGTAGGTATACTACATCGCTCTGCCAACTCTTCTTTTCTAAGGACTACTCTTCTTCTCTAAGGACTAGTCTTAGCGTCATTTTTAATCTTCCGTTGCACGCCGCCTCGATTTTGGACCAGTCACCTCAAGCTAAACTAGGGAAAGCAGACCAATTCACAGACGGCGGCACCGCTCCCCCCATCTGGTTATGTACTTTCACTGCGCCTTGCTCGGACCCAACGGAAACCCCTGCACTTCTGTGCGGTCTCGCCTGTCCCCAACCAAATATAATAAAAACACCGGTCAAGGAAGGCAATTCTATTTGCTTTCAAAGCTAACAAACGTGACCTTCTATAAATGATGAGAGCGTTTGACTGGGCTGTTCAAACATCTAGACGAGATACTAGACGACATCTAGTATGCTATACTGAAGACGTAGGCATAGTAGTACGCTATTCTAAAGACGAATATCGTGTTTGTGCCGCACGCTGTCACCATACTTTGTGCTTCATTTTTACCCTGCTTTCTCATCTGGATCGCCGTGTGATTTTAGCATACCACGATCGATATGAGTACAATAAAGTCATTTTCTATTTTTGGCAAGCCGCATGGCAGTCGCTGGGGACGCTCTAGCTCCGGTGTGTTTACGTATGACTTTTATACGAAGGAAGTTTTAGCAGCATTTAACACTGACCATAGATGCACTCAGCAGCATAACCAATTAGTGGGCAAGTGCAGTGCGGATGAGACAGAACTTACATTTTATATTGCGTGTGCTGCCAGTTACATGTGCTTTGTTTTCTCCGGTGCAGTTATTAGAGAACACACAATAATTTGCGTATATATCGATGAACGACATTATTGAAGATGCCACCAGCTCTGTTAGAAGGTGCTCAACATTGTTCTGGTGTGACTGTGAGCATCGCATAATTATGGCAGTTCAAGCACCTACGGCTGGCACGAGCGAAAGAAAGCAAAAATCATGTAGGGAAGCGACTTGTGCGTAACCCTGTTTCTGCGCTTGCTAGTCATGCAGGGTTTGTCCGAAAAGTAACGTCAGTGATTGTATTGCCAAGCGACGATGCGTCGCAGTGCGCTGCGATCGGCTGGGATTGGTGGAGGGGGGAGTTAGCTTTATGCGCGGTCGCTCAGTCGTCTGCGACCATCTGTAGACTAAGGATAGGCTTTTCCGTGAAACTCGCTTTTATTTCCCGGGCAAGCCGTAATGCAGAGCTCGTTGAAACAAAGGATTGTCATTCAGTTTTGTGTGAAACTAAGCAAGTCCCCTGTAGAAACTCTCCTATGATAAAGAGAGCCTTTGGTGAAGATTGTTTGTCGGAACGCCATGTCTACCGGTGGCACAAGGCCTTTTTTAGAAGTTCATGAAGTGGTGAGCGATGAACGCCGTCAACGACCACCACCAACGAAAATATGACGCATGTGGAAGATTTTTGTCTTAACTCAGGCCGTCGTTTGAGTGTTCCGTTAGTGGCACGGACAATAAACATTGCAAAAAGTACCGTTCACGAGATTTTCTCGAATAATTTGCAGATGCGAAAAGTGTGCGCCAAGATTCTCCCTAAAGTGTTAACGGACGACCAAAAAATGACGCAGTGTCGGCCGAAAGGCTAAACATCAATTGAGATAGCAAATTAGTAGAGCGCTATTCGGAGTAGGGATAGTAGTTTTATCGGCTGCGTAAACTTGGACACATTTGGACTAACTGAATTAACAAGCGTGGCTTCAGCGCGCACAAGCAAACAAAAATAGATCACACCGAATGACCGCAGACAACGACTGTCAAAACGCTGGCAGCAAGCGCAGCCGCCGCAGCGGGCGAATTGTTCGCGCGGTCAATCGCTTCAACGGAAACTGAGCGGCGAATGCACAGCGCATACAAAGGTCACAGCCGTGTGGAGATAAGAGACGGTGCGAGCGACCGCCAGTGCCGGGCAAAGTGCAGAGGAGTTTTGCAGAGAAGTTGTTGGCAGAGGAGAAGCTGCCCCCCCCCCCTCCCTCCCGCGCTGCCTTCCCGCTTTCTTGCTTCCGCGTGGGAGATTGAGTGGCCAGTTCCGCTTGCGCCCGGTTCCAAGATAAGCATTTGGTGAAGCAGCACAGCGTCGCCCCGCCTCCCTCCCTCCCATACCCCCACGGCCCTTCGCGCGACGGTTGCGTTTGCTTTCCGCCGTGTGTTCGCTCTCCGTGATAGCGCGCGTCCCCCGCGCGCTCTCACTCGCGCACACGGCGCGCGGCGACTGTTTTATCGCCTTTGGAATCTATACAGAACTTCACGGCGACGGCGACGCCGACGGCAGAAATGCGGTTTAAGTGTCCGTATAATTGCTATCGCAATAAAATGGCGCCGAGTTCAAACGTGCCAAGAAATTTGGCACTGGTGTGAAAGTGACCCCCCACTTTTTAGACAAGGTCATCAGAGATGACGAATCTTGGGTGTTTGACTACTACCCTGCAACAAAAAAGGCATAATGCCGAGTGGCACGCCTCAGCATCCTCTCGCCCCAAGAAGACCAGAATGAGCAAGTCAAAGGCCAATACCATGCTCATTGTGTTTTTTGACATCAGGGGGCTCGTCCACCATGAGTTTGTACCACATGGTACAACCATCAACGCCAAAATCTACGTGGAAGTGTTGAAGAGACTCAAACGAAGGGTTAAACGTGTCAGCCCTGACATCGCGGTAGATTAGAAACTTCATGATGACAACGCGCCAGCCCACACCGCCTTCCTCTAAAGTCCCTATATAGTAAAAGTACCGCCATCTACTCTTTCCTCCACCGTCTCCGCTCCTAATACGCTTGTTTTTTGTTTACTTTTTGCTTGCGACAACAACAAGTCGACGGTGGCGGCCCTAGAAAGTCCACGTTGAAGCTTTCAGGTCGGGCGCGCGCCGCCGCCGGAGACTGCGGCTGCGCTGAATGACTTTCAACATGGCTCTGAGGCGAAAAAAAAAACAAAATATAAAGAAGTGAAAACTCGCGCTATCATCGTCCAATCAAAGATACAGGAGAGAGCGAAGCGGCTTTCATTAAAGGATGGCGGTACTTTTCTTATATAGGGACTTAATTTGCCTTCCTCGTGACCCGCTTCTGGGTCAATTCAAAGGTACCACTGGTTCCACAGCCACCTTACAGTCCTGAGTTGGCTCCGTCAGACTTGTTTTAGATGCAAAGCAGCTTATGGCGGGGGCTTTCTCCGTCCCTACCATGGCGTCCCACAGCACATGCGCGTCCCCTCCCCCTCTTTCTCCTCTCCTACGCTCCCCCCTTTCTCTCCTCTAGGAATCCTCCACTGTACGGAGCGGCGCCCGCGTGCCACACCCCCGCAGCGCATGCGCGTCCCCTCACCCTCTCTCTCCTCTCCTACGCTCCCCCCTTTCTCTCCTCTAGGAATCCGGAGCGGCGCTCACGACAGGTGGTGCGACAGCTGCATACTCCGCTGGGGGCGCCACGGTAGTTCCGCGGTATGAAAATGACGGAGCGCGCGCGCCTCATTGTCTCTCCTGTGCAGCGCCGCGATGAGCGCTCGGGCCGCTGCCGCGAAACCATCGCCCGCTCAAGCTAACTATCTCCCCGCTGCTTCGCATCCACACATGGTTCCCTTTAGCGGGAGATAGAGTAATTTTCTTTTTGTTTCCGCTCTTGAAACCTCCCGTAACAGGACATCATATCGGGACAGGTGACAAAGAGGTGTGCACCAAGGCTCTAAAGGACATTCCGGTCATTGACATTACTTTTTGGACATACCCTGCATGCTGTTTTCTCTTCTCGCGCTCGCGAGCTCTCGAATGCGGCCCATTCACATTAATGAAAAACACCGGAAACAAAAACAGTGAAGTTCTGTGCAATTTTGTTTATTTGACGTAACGCAACAATCGATTCCCAAGTTACGAAGTCGACACGCATACCCGAACGCTTTCGGCTTACCTTTATTTCGTATCCAAAAAGTAGTTTTGGGTACGGGTTGACGTCTATGAGCCTTTCCTTCGGAAATTGAACCGAGCAGATCCAAAAAAAGTTCGGCAGGTGTTACACTCTTGTAACACAAGAAGGCGAAAGCCATCCGCACATTTGGTAACACATGAAGTTACACAATCGGGGTTAGGCTTCCTTGTAAGGCATATTGGTAATGCATTAAATTATACAAGGGGGCTAACGTCTTGCAAGACATAACGAACTGCCAAGGGAAGTAAACGTGCGGCCCTAAGGCAACCTCCTGCGCGCCACATATGAACACTTTACGTAGTACCTAAAGTGCAGCAGGTTAGTGCAGGCACTAGGCCACACCTTTAGTCATAAAGATGGCCGCGTCGGGGCCTGTGCTATCACGCACGCACTAGGCGCACCTTTTATTAAGCGAGAACCGTGGAGCAGCCGTGGCTTCAGGGAAGCGTGCTCATCTCTGAGCCGCTAGGCCCAGGTTCGACTCCCACGCGTAACGTGACGTGACGTCATGTGATCATTTTTGCTGCGTCGGACATTTTTCGTTACGGCGTAGTTTCACCAAAGGCACTGCCAACATAGACACATATTAGGCTTTCGCCTTAATAAAGACACCGAAATGTTTTAAACGGCGCTTTTATGCGTTTATCGCACGCCCACAGCGCGGGAAGGCAAGACGCACACTGATTGCGTAGTTCACGAAAACAAACCCCGATACCCAATCGAGCACGCTTGCTGGGCACGAAGTCCTGTCCATTGAAAGTGGCTATCCTATCGCGTCGTTTCTCAGGAGCCGCAGAAACCTTGTGTGTGCAGCCGAATGCACTCTACACAAACCTAAACTTCTTGTGCCTCGGTGAGCGTCCATCTCAGGACTCTTGCATGAGCAGCTTCCTCGTCCGCTCGTTTTTGGTGCAGCCAACGACGGCACAGTGTAGCTCGGACGAACAACCTTTGTACATCCCGATGAGAAGATGCGGTAAGAACGCGTTTAAAAACACAACATGCCAACGACTATAGCGGTTGTTCCCCGCCTCCCACAGTCCTTACCTGCAGGCACCACCTGGTGTGGAGAGTGGTGGAAAACAGCCGGAAAGAGATTTATACTTCTTCCGTTACAGGCATAGGCAGCGGTACAAGGCAGATAGGTAGATAGATAAGTTCTGAGGAAGAAAAAAATATATGCGGATCCCACAGACTGCGGAAATCGATGTACGCGAAGCTTTGTATGTTGTGTTTGCTTTGATTGACGATAATCAGCGGTGATATTGACGGTGAATGTGTACTTTCTTCAGACTTTAGTCCAATACGAGAGTGGTGAGTTGATGTTAAACGTTGCCTTGCGTGCAACACTGCTGTTTGTCGGCGTAGTCCACAGGGAGGCGCGTTTTCTAGATGGGTTGTTGCGCGTCATTGTTCATAATCTCCGAGAGTTGAGCAATTATCATTGCCTCATATGGCACATCGCATCGTGGCAAAAGTGTTCAACTTTAATTTAATTATGCGGCTGTGTGTAATTCAATTAATTATTATAAAATGGTATGTATATTCTTGACATACATTCGCGGTGTGCGCCACGTTTCGCTGCCTAGCGAAGACGCTCCTGTTCCGCGCAACGCTTCTGTCGGGCCCGGCTGTCGTCGGCGCTGAGCGCACACTTTGGACCATTTTGCTTGCCTGTGTTTACGTGCTCCTTCTGCATACGTGGCCAGCACGCTGTTGAGACGCCAGCTCCAAGCGCTCTTTTCAAGCTATGGACGGTTGTAAAGTTTACACTATCACAGCCCAGCACGCGGCCTCCACAGTCCAGCACCTGCATTTTTGTCGCATAGGAAAGCAAGCACCAGCACGTGCCATACGTACGGTGGCTAGATGGGTAGGTGTGCCGACCGAGCGTAGTTCACCACTTCTCCGCATCATGACGCAGAAGTGGCGCTGCGGGCAGTAGAACGGCTGAGCTGCGCGCAACGTCGGCTGCGCTGTGTAGACGAGCAGCGTGTTTGATAGTATCGCTGCCTCTGCTCTAGCTTTGAAGTACGCGTTATACAATGGCGTTTCGAGCAGAGTAAGCAAAGCCAGAATGGGGAATTTGTTACTGTCGTCTACTCAGAACACACGATATGCTGAAGTAAATTTTCTAGCTTGGCGATGGTCACATTTATTGGTACAAATGCGGCGCTCCAGCCCATTGCATTAAAGACGTAGATGCATTTTTTTCATGCATAAAACAAAACTGCAGTGGTTTTATACGGTATATGGAAACGTGTTTACGTGATATTTAGTGAGTTCTAAAGTTTCAATTTCGAGAAATCCAGCTATTGGTGTTTATTGCTGCCTCAGTTGCGGTATTTAAATTTTTACTAGACGAATTGTGGCAAGTGCATATGGTTCACTGTTTGGTTGCAATAAAATAAAGCAATATGTCTTGGGCTAGATTCATGAATATATTTAAAATACAAGAAACGCTCTCATAACTTGACGCACCAACATAAATAGCCAAGCGCCAACAAGGCCGCAACGTTGGTCCACCACATCATAACATTATTCACAGCACACGCCTCCACTTCAGGTGATTCTTCTTCTCTCTGTTGCTTTCGCGCGCCATGTTATTGCCCTTGACAAGAAAGTAAAGGCGTGTAATTGAATAGAACTTCACAACATCGTTTGTGAGCTCTTTCTTGTGCCGCTTACAGCCGATCAAATTCGGGGATTCAGCTGCAGAAAGGATGCAAAGTCGGCGATACACTGTTCCTTCGTAACTGATTTAAACTGAAGCACAGCTTAAAGGCGTCTTCGAGCGATGCTACCAGTTTTTTAGTGCTTCAGAAGGGAGCAACAGCCATGACCTACTCATTCTGTTGAATTCAGTAATGTCCCTGAGCAATCGGAGCACTTGGTTCTTTGCAGGAACTTCCTTGCTACATAGCCTGCTATATAGAATATCAGCCTAGAATCACTTTTCTTTTCCCTGTAGCAGCGCAGCGGTGCTCAATGTCGCAGGCGCTGAGCACCTTATGTGCGGCTTACAAATTTCCAACGTCGAGGAGCTCATGGACGTACGCTTTTCGGTGTACCGCTTGCTCATTAACGTCGCCGATACAATCTAGCCATCGTACCGATACTGAGCAAGCTACTGAGCAGCTCGAGGCGAACATTTCCGCTGTCAGACAGCGGAACAATTCCGCTGTCTTTCACACAAATTTAGAGCCCGACTTGCAGTTTGGAGCGAAGCAGTAGGTCTCCTTGGTGGTCTTCTTTGGTGGAGCAACGCAGCCGCTAATCTCGCCGGTCATTTTTCTGACCTGGACCATTCCACATCGCTTAGGAACTTACAAACAGTATGAGAGGTGCGGAGCTCTTCACCTTTGAAACTGACACGAACAGACGACATACAACTATTCCAATATGGGCTTTATTTTTTTTGCTCGCCGCCAGTCCGCCAGCCCCCTGTAGCAGACGACGCGCGCTGCGGAACCGTTCTACTGACCGCAGCGCCAATTTTGCGTCATGACGCGGAGAAGCGGTGAACTACGCTCCAGAGGCGCCGGTCGGCACACCTACCCATCTAGCCACCGTACCATACGCACAAAATACGCATCCCGGCCCGCGGCGGCGCCGGCCGGGATGCGTAAATTCTAGGGGCTTTAGGGATGCGCGAATCCGAGGCGAGTGTCATCTGGTGGTGTTGCGAGAAACCCAGCGGCACACGCGGCAAGACCATCACAGCAGCGCCCGAAAAGTCGGGAGAAGAGGGAAAGAAAGCTTCGCTTGAAAAAAAAAAACGATTAAGGACGTGTAAAGAAAAAATGCTAGAATGAAAATCATTTACAGCATACCTGATTAAATCCAGTAGGCTAGGTCACTATTTGCCCCCGCCCCGTTTCAAAGAGGATGACAATAAATCATTATCATCATCAGTACCGGCGCTGTTAGCAATCGCGCTACGCGCCCATAAAAAAATCTGGTCTCCACATACTCAGTGAACCAAGTTCCACGGTTGGTTTCAAACCCTGTTGCCTCAGCATAGCCGCCCGAAACGCCACTTATTCGATTGCGAACTACCCAGTGACGCAAGCATGCGGCAAGCGGTTAGATACAACCACACATAAATAGAAACATAGCTAAATATGTACAGATAACACATAAATAGCGAGTTCGATACTTGACTGAAGTAATCTAAAAATGACAACACATGAAAACTTAGATGTCTCATCTGCGCCAGTTTGGCGTATTGGCGTGCTTCAGTCAACCTAAGTGCAATGCTAAAGCTTCGGGACGGGGACCCAACCTCGATGATCGTCAGAGAGCCCGACACCAGTGACTAAAGTTGTCTATTCGGGCACATACGGTGCGGCTGATGCAAAGTGACCCTTGTTGTTGTAAACTAGGCAAGACAGCAGCAGCCATAACCCGCAAAGTGGAGGCAAGAGTAGAGGGTAGAAATCTTCGCTCTAAAATGGGCATCAAGAGAGAATAAGGCAGAAAAATAAAATGCTATGTCTATAACTGAATAGTTCAGAAACACAGGAAGAAACATCTAACGAGCCGCCTAACTAGCCGCAGTGAAGAAACATCTAACAACGTCTAACTATAGCCGCGATGAATGGGCGCTGCTTCAACTTGCACAGATTTATCTCCTTCTTTCGCGGTTGCATTATTGCGATAACAACAGTATTTAATACCGCCGGCATACGCAGTCAGCGATGGTGGCGTTATGAAGCATTATTTAACCCATCGTAGGGAAACTTCTGGTACATACAAGTAGCCAGAGTCCATTATCATCGTTGTCGTTCTGGTTGTATCGCATATAGCATTATAGGCCTTCTTCTTCTTTCTGGGGTTTTACGTGCCAAAACCAGTTCTGATTATGAGGCACGCCGTAGTGGAGGGCTCCGGATTAATTTTGACCACCTGGGGTTCTTTAGCGTGCACTACAACGCAAGCACACGGGCGTTTTTGCATTTCACCTCCATCGAAATGCGGCCGCCGGGGCCAGGATTCGATCCCGCGACCTCGTGCTCAGCAGCGCAACGCCTTAGCTGACTGAGCCACCCCGGCGGGTAATTATAGGCCTGGAAATCATCAGCCAAATGAAGCGCCCGCTGATAAGTGTGCTGCCACTTTTTATAAATTTCCTTGCCAGTCAAATAAAAACTTATCTCTCTTAATGCATCGTTATTTGCCTCGTTTCCAATACTAAAGACCGAAAGGCATCAAAGAAAGAAACGGAGATGGCAGGTCAGAGAATATTTGCAGTTTGTAACGTTAGAGATGACATTGATGGAATAAGTAATGTGGTTGCACTTATGAGCAGTACTTGGGTAGAAAAATTTATTTCAGATTACGGAACGGTGTGATGGGGTAGTTTCAATCAGCGAACGGCGCGGGATTGCACGAGGGATGAACGATGGAAGGACTGCGACCATAAGGCACAAGGCATCTCGCTCGTGTGTTCTCCTTGGCATTGATCAGCTGTCTTGTCCAATAAATGTCTAGCATCAGAATTGGCTGCCGTTTGACCTTACGAAGAGTGCTGGCGTAAGTGCTTTTTGTGAATACGGGCCGTATACCTTAAGGATGTTCGTGAATACGTGTAATGTTGCTACGTCCACATTGTGTTCCTTTCGGCCGGTGACGGTTTTTCGCCGGATCACCACTGTTGTTTAGTTGTCGTTTGGTGCAAAACGCGCCTGTATGCGTACATGTATCCAAACTTTCTTATTAAATACTGTCCCCTTTTTTAGAGCGGAAGAGTACTGTATAATCGAATTGCAATAGTGATGTATACCTTGTGATGTAGGCGAGCACAAGCGATTACTCCTGAATTAATTGCCATACATGCACAGACTGCGGACGCACGTTATCCGTGAGGTTAGATTCGATGACCAACGACTTTGTTCGGTGCCCTTGTGACGTTAGTGTTGCTTGTTGTTTTCCGCACAAGTTCACGCGCACATGAGTCAGATTTTTTTTTTTACCTACAGTATTGGCAGTTCGGCGTTCCGCTCTCACTAACACGTTACATTATGTCGCCTTGTGAAATCAGTGCCGGGAACGACTCCTCATGCCTCACCCGCATTCGTGGAAAATTGTACGGACACCGGATCAATTACGCTTTCTTTTATTTTTGCCAATATTCCGGACGACGTGGTGTCGCGGCACTGGACACGGAAGTGTTTGAGTAGAAAACAAGCGTTAATTATTGTTTGTTCTAATAACGTGAGGCTACCGCACAAAGTTAGCCACAGTCAACGGCTGATCCAGATTGTTCTGGTTCTTCGTTCTCGCTTCGCAAACATGGAAGCTACAAGATGCAGGGAATTGTGATAACGTAGTTCTGCAGGAAGCTATGCGCCATGCGCGGCGCCACTCAGAACGGCCAATCGCTTTTACCACCGATACTTGGGAAGTTGAATTTATCGCCCTTTATTCATTTCCTTGCGAGAGCACTCCTCAGCAAGTCGAACAACGCCGTTGTGTTTACAAAACCAATCTGAAGCGTGACAAAATAAACTTCGTATAAGTATATGTGCGTGATAACATGCGCATACTATGCATGAAGCTCTCTGTTTGTTTGTTGACTTGAGGAACCGATGTTTTTATGCGCTGGATTCGAGGAACAATTTCCCCTTATAGAAGCTGTCCGCGTTAACAAGCGTAGAGTGGGCCGTTCACATGTTGTGGTTCTTATATTTTTTATGCCCTAATGCGTCCTGGAAAGGCGCACGCTCTGAGGGAAACTTAGCAACCACTGCACAAGAGTTTCACGCAGAAAGTTTACTTTGAGGAAGTCCGTTGGTCAACATTATTAAGTCTAACTAAGTTCACTCGACAGTGCCAGAAAATGTGAAAACATCAGTTTTACCGGGAACGAACCTTGTCAGAAGAAAATGTGTAAACGTAGGGAAACTATTTGCTTCACTGCGAAAATATAACGTCACCTACTGTGGATTTTTACGTGTCATTTATAGCTAATATATAAGTCAAGCGAATGTATAAAATGTTACAACCAACTTTACCATGAAACGAAATACTGGTTCAGTCACTTTTGTGCACTTTAAAAACTAAAGGATCCCCGCAGCTGTGAAAACTCAATAATGAACTTTTGTTGCCGCATAGTGTGGAATGTTAAACGTTTTATTTAAAACCCTGCGTTCCGAATACCACGAAAACAACATATGGCAATTTATTTGAAGATGTGCAAATGTTTTGATTAATTTTCGTTCATTTTCCAAAAACCAATCTCGCGTCTGCTATTGTTCGGAGATACGCTTGTGCTATAGTTATGAAATCCCCATATGTTTTTATGCCGCAGCGGCCTATCGCTCGCGAGCCGTTGCGGAAGAAAAAAAAATGTCACAGTTTCGCCCTAAGGGCGAAGCAATGAATGCGATAGCAACACAGCAATGTCATACGAAGTAAGGTGAGCGGCTTTGGTAGCAATATGAATTGTAGTAAACATGAGCTGATTAAGTAAGCAGGTGTGCTGCGGCGTAAGTAGACCGACATGAAGAGAGACTCGATGACCACGAGAAGGCGCGTGTGAAACGGTGGTGTTGATGAGAAGCGCTTCCCGTGGGCAGCGCGCGTGCGAAGGGACACACCTGTAGCGCTGCACTGCCGATCCGGGCAGCATTACATGTGTAGCGTGCGTTGGGAAATGTGGCCCGACTATTACTAACTGAATGAACAAGCGTGGTGTGAGCGCGCACAAACATGAATAGATCACACTGAATGACTGCAGACAACGACTGTCAAAACGCTGGCAGCAAGCCCATACGCTGCAGCGGGCGAAGGTACGTGCGGTCTATCGCTTCAACAGAAACTGAGCGGCGAATGCACAGTGCATAAAGGTCAGAGCCGTGTGGAGATAAGAGACGGTGCGGCGAGCGACGAGCACGGTTGTTGGCAGAGGAAAAGTGCGCCCCCCCCCCCCCCCCGCTCCCTCCGGCGCTGGCTTCCCGCTTCGTTGCTTGCGCGTGGAAGATTGAGTGCGTTCGCTCTCCGTGATAGCGCGCGTCCTCGCACGCTTCCGCTCGGGCATACGGCGCGCGGGGCAGATTTTATCTATACGGAACCTCACGGCGACGGCTACGGCGACGCCAACGGCAGAAATCCGGTTGAAGTGTCCATATAATTGCTATCGCAATAAAATTAAGTGATATTTCAAGATATTTTCTACGAATCCTGCATTGACATTGCGGCCACATAGTATTGATGAAAGGTTAATTAATCACAAGTATTTACTAAATAATAAGGACACAAATTATACTGGAGGCTATTCAGTAGAATACTTCAATTCAATTCAATTCATTTTTATTGATAAGTAAATTAGTACATAGACTGGTATACAAGTGATTGCAAGTGATTTAACCACCTGGGGGCAGGAGGCTTCAATTAAAAAAACTTCCATCGTGTTACTTGGGACGTCAGTAGGAGCAGTAGGAATCGAGATGCCTAAAACGACGCTTTTTCGGTGTCTTGGTGTATTTGCAGATGATCTACTTAAGTACTCATGGAATGGGATACGTTTGACGTGCAGAGTAAGCAAACACAACAAGTCTGTATTTTATTTATTAATTATTTAATTAATTTATTAATTTATTTATTTACATACCCTAAGGGCCCTCGTTGGCATGAGAGCTCCATTTCACAGAACTCATCTTGAACGAACGCTTCATTCTTGTGAACATTTTCTTCTGTTATTCAATAATTCCCTCGTATGTTCAAGTTCTATCCCCTATACCACGAAGAACCCACCGGCGTTTTGCCGCTTCTGTTGGCAGTTGCCAGCCTCCACATTCGATTTTTTACCTGTATGTCGATTTGTATATATGTTTTCAGACCAAGTAACAACGAAATTTCAAGTGGATTATGCAGCAGGGTGGGCCGTGTAAAATATTCGGAGCATTTTTCGCGCGCGCGTACGTGTAGGTTAAGATCTTAGAACGTGGCAGGCCATGTAATGCATAGGACAGATAACCGGTGGCCCATCAGAGTTGCAGAATGGGTGCCAGAGGTAGAGAACCGCAGTCGAGGACGGCAGAAAATTTGGTGGGATGATGAAATGAAGAAATTTGCAGGCGCAAGTGGGAATCGGCTAGCGCAAGACAGATATATGTGGAGATCGCAGGGAGAGTCCTTCGTCCTGCAGTGGACACAAACATCAGCTGATAATCACGATTATGATATATATATATATATATATATATATATATATATATATATATATATATATATATTTTGTTACGGGGACAAAAGACGCTTGAGCACATCTTTACAAATTATATACGACAGGCAGGAGACGGGCATACAAGATGACGCCCGTGCGTGCGACTATCGGCGATGGTCGTCTTCATCAGTCCTGTCATCATCGTTCGCTACGGCAGCGCAGTCGAGCGCCATGAACGATATCAGAGGAGGATCGCGGCGTGCAAGTATCGAGAGGTTGTATCTCGTAGGTCACGTCTGTCACTTCACGCAAGACACGGTACGGGCATGAATAGGGAGAAATCAGCTTCTGACAAAGACCAACTCTCCGTGCTGGTTTCCAAAGAAGCACGATGTCACCAGGGTTAAATTAGGCATAGCGGTGATGAGCGTCATATATCCGTCGTTTCATTTCCTGGGAAGTGGTCAGACGCAGACGTGAAATCTCTCGTGTCTCTGCACCTCTAGATATGGCATCACTGGCATATTTTGACGTTGTATCGAGAACGGCTGGGAGGATCGTGTCAAACGGTAGTATAGGGCCGCGTCCATACAAGAGAAAAATTGGAGAGAAGCCAGCAGAATCACGGCGGGACATATATTGTAGACGATTGTGACGAACGGCAGAGCGGCATCCCAGTCACGGTGGTTGGTAGAGACGTACACAGCGAGCATTTCTGTGATAATTCTACTGACCCGCTCTGTGACGCCGTTGGACTGAGAATGATATGCTGTTGTAAACCTGTGCTTTGTATCACAGGTGTGAAAGATGTCCAGGACAACCTGTGAGAGAAATTAGCGGCCCCGGTCGGTAAGGAGTTGTCGGGGAGCGCCATGATGAAGTATCACAACCTCGAGAAGAAAGTCAGCGGCGTCGGTTGCACAACTGGCAAGGAGAGGCCGCGCGATCGCGTACCCGCTGGTGTAGTCCGTGGTAACTGCTATCCACTTGTTCCCACTACCACTTGTTCCCACTAAGCGATAGAGCAAAGGGGCAAGGAGATCAATCAGATGGTATTTCAATGGGCTGAAGACGGCCAGCTGGTAGAGCTGCTGTTTTTTTTTCTCGTGGTGCGGACAAGATTTACAGTAGGTGACGTAACGACAAACGGTACGGTAAATACCGGGCCAAAGGAAACGATATCGAAAAAGGTCATATGTCTTTGAGACTCCCAGATGACCAGCGGTAGGAACATCATGCAACTGTGTAGGTAGAGTCTCACGCATATACTGGGGAACGACCAGCAGCTGTTCAGGGCCATCAGGGTGCATGTTGTAACGGTACAATATGCCATCCTGCAGCACAAACATACGCAAAGGGGGGAACTGGTCAGGTCCTTCCGGCTGAGAATGATGTCTCTCAGGTAATGGTCACGTCGTTGCTCATCGGCGATGTCGCCAAACGGGGTAAGCGCGAGGACGCAAGGATCTCCATGGCGACAAGAGGTACTACGCTGCCCTCAAGGCTACGCCGAGAAGGATCAGTCCATGTTCCAATAGTGGGAGGTGGGTACCGTTGAAGCAGCGAAGTACAGTACGTTCAGTTCCGGTGGCCACCAGCGCCTATAAGTCTCCGATGCCATCGACGTGGACGAGCAGCATTGGAAGCGGGCGTGTCTGGTACAGCATGCGTCGTCGTAAAGCTTTCGGAGAGTCGTTGGAACAGTGGTCAAAACGTTCGGACGCCTCGTGAACATCAGGCTCGTGCACAGCAGCTGTGAGACAGCGAGTGTAGGTATCTGCCAAGTGCGCTGCAGTGCGAACGAAATTATGCGGCGCCGTTTCTGGTGGTAATACAGACCACATGGCGGCAGGGATGGGGTCATAGATTCCTTCGATGACGTATAGCCTGGCTACTGGTGAGAGTTATGTCAATCTACAAGTATCCAAAATAGCAGTTTCTCATAAATATATACCGCCACGGCTTAACCCAGGCCTTGACGGCGAGCTCTCATCTGCATAAGTGAATATCATAGGTGCTCGGAAGGCTCCGGAATAACATAGCAGTGCCGCATTCCGGCTTACCGAAGAAGAATACGTATGTCCTTCAAAAAATGGCAGGCTCTAGCCAGCCCCGGTGACGCCCTCCTGCGATGGAACGCTCCACGTGCGCTTACCAGGCGTGAGAAATGGCAACGAACTTCACGGTGCATACCCGCGCGATGGAGTCGTCCTCGCACCCGTGAAACTCCGCTATAGTGCTGTCACTTTGCCTTGGAAGCGCAGTGCTGGGGATGACTGGAGCAGTGGACCTGGACATGTCATTTAGCTGTAGTGGTGGTGCAGAGAGATGCTGGACGACGTCAAGAACGCTTCCGTAGACGTAAGCTACGGAGGAGGCTTGGACACCATTCCTGGGCTGTGCGTCGGGTGCTAACGTTGTAGGATGAGAACCCGCGAGTACATCTGGGCGTCGAATAACGATTTGCGACTACCCCATTGTAAAGAGAAAAGCAGAGAAGAGGCCGTCACTGCGCTCGCCTGCTTTACTCTGACTTTTTCTTCCTCCGCTTCTCTTTTCAGCTTCCCCACACTATATATTATTCACTCTTCATAATCATATATGTTCACTGGAGCACAAAACCATCGTCTAATGATCTCCGAGTAGCCCCGCCTTGCGCCAGTTGAACCCATCTTATGCCTGCACATTTCCTAATTTCATCATACTACCTAATTTTCCGCCATCCTCGACTGAGGTTTTATTCTCTTGGTACTCATTCTGTAACTCTAATACACGGCCGGTTATCAGCCCTACGCATTACCTGACCTGCCCTGCTCCAATCAGTCCTATTAATGTCACCTACAATAACTGAATATTGCAACTAGAATAATGTATCCGACAATCGGTTAGATGCATTATTCGCTGATAACATGATTTAATTTGGCTTTAATACTAGATTTTCTATGGAAACATGTGCTCACAGCGTATCCCTAATGGGTGGCTAAATCGTCGGGTCAGCGCTGCAAAGGTACATAAATACCCATTTTATCAATTGGTACTCCTGCCTTAAGTCTTACGAGGGAACATAAAAAAATACACCAACAAGCACTGTAAAATAATTTACACCCCTAAGAGTTTTTTTGAGTTTCTATAACTAACCCCCTAGCCCCCTTGAAAAAGCTGGTTTTTATAAGGAATTACACCCTTATGACGGTTCTTCTAATTTGCAATAACACCCTATCCCTTGAAGGTGTTTTGAACAATATATTACCCGCTGACCTATGGGGGGTGTAAGGGTGCGATCAGGAATATATTACCCCTGCACCTATTGGGTGTAAGGGTGTGATGACCATTATAATCACCCTTGCTATGAGGGTGTTGAAATATGGTGTGCTTTAGCAGGTACATATGTACTTCATTGTATGTTTCGTAAGTCTACTGTCAGGCCAACACACAGGAATGTTAGGTATGGTGTGCATATTATAGCTAATGTGTTTCCAAATGCAGGGCATAACACCTTTGGGAGAAAACATGTAATCACATGTGAGTGTCTTGCCTGAAATGATCACATTTACCACAAATACAAAAACATTGACTGCATGGAGGGTCATTTATTTTAGCCTCCTGTACAATTTTAGATCTTGAACTAAGCCTTGTATGTGGTGACAAATATTCTGGTCATGCCACGTTGAAGAACACTCGCATCCAAAACCATGTTTCAGGGCACAGGTGAGGCCTTTGTGTAGCTTGATTCCAATGTGCAAGGACAAGCCATCATAGATGAAGCCATTTCTTCATTTATCACTCGAGCCATCTGCTTCTTTTCTACCTGCAAAATGATTTGTTGCAGTTTGATATGAGGAAAAGTACATGTGACATGACAAGTAGGGTTTCTATGCATGATTCACTTGAATATTTCAAGTTCCTGTGAGGACAAAGATAGAAA
This sequence comes from Dermacentor silvarum, assembly GCF_013339745.2. Classification (NCBI taxonomy): domain Eukaryota; kingdom Metazoa; phylum Arthropoda; class Arachnida; order Ixodida; family Ixodidae; genus Dermacentor; species Dermacentor silvarum. Next base: position 95,219,153 of record NC_051155.1, read on the forward strand.
GAACACATCCACAGATACTGCTTACTTCCAAGAAGTTCTTATATGGAAACCATAAAGCATTTATTAATGCCACATCATAAATGTGGGAGAGACAGGCTACATGATTATATTACAGCAATAGCGCTGGACAGTGTTTTTGTTTACGACATGTGAACCAAAAAATACAATTTAGCATGTACACAAATAAAAATGCTCGTTTTCAGCTCAATCAATCGCTTATAAATACATCAATCCTTTATTGCGCAATGAGAAGCCACGTCAGCTCATTGCAACTTTTTTCCAACAAGCAAGTGTTATTTAACACCACAGAAAAAAAGAGTATGTGAAAAGCAGTTTTATAGGAAACTAAGTTAACCAAAACAAGCCTAGACACTAACTATATGAAAAGCTAGGGCTTAGATAGTCCTTGCTGCTTTTGTTGCTTTCTGTCATAGTGATCTTAGGTTTTTAAATTCATTTCACAGATGTGCTCTTGATCATTTGGTTGTCATGGTGGTTGCTCTACAAATGCTTATTATGCATGGTTCCTTTAAAAGCATCTTACACAAAAATGTCAGTTGAAAGCATTACTTTGAGTATAACTTGAAGCCGCGCAAAGAGGACAAGGACAAGAATCGAAAACAAACAGGGCGAGTGCTGTACTGCCAACTGAAAATTTTATTGAAGGACCAACCAGCTCTATAAAATGTCAAAAAACACGAAAAAGAGAAAAGAAAAACATTGAAAGGCAAGCAGACTGCATACAAGTAGGCGTGCTTATCTGTAAGTTTTGTAAGACTGAGTGACGGTGCCCTTAGAAATTTAACTCCTGTTTTGGTGATGTAGTAACCTTCTACAATCTCCCTCTTTTTTGCTCTTTGCATGCTTCCGAAACCTAGTGTCACCGAATAATGGGGTACATGTGCATTTATTGCAATGCGTAGCTAAATGAATACCGTTCCTGTTTTTTGCATTATTTTTATGCTGCCTAGCTCTATCATTAAAACATTGCCCGGTTTGTCCTACGTACAATCGTCCACATTTTAACGGTATCTTGTAAACGACATGAGAGGTGCACTGCTCGTGTTTCCAATTTTTCATAGCATCACATAGCTTCAAGAGTTTAAGGGAGCGGAAAACACTAGCTTGATTTGGTGACTGTTGGTCACTTTCTTAAGATTATGGGATAACATGGGAACATGTGCTATTACGTGAAAAGGTCTCTTGTCTTTTTCCTGCATTTCGATTTTATTCTCCAGCGCTTTATTTTTTGCAGGAGTGTTTCACACACAGCTTTCATGACAAAATATGGGTAGCCGGCTGTTTTACGGCGTTCTATCTGTTGTAAGAGGCTATATTTCATTCGGTGCTCACAGGACTTGTTCATTGCGGCTTGAATACATGAGATGGCTATTCCCCTTTTCAGGAGATTTGAATGGGCACTGTCATAGGGAAGCAAGCCTTCCTTTCACCTGGGTTCTGCAATCACAGGTCTGTAAATTGCATCTGTTAGAGCATCTAGAGTAGATAAGCTTTATATCTCAATTTATATCTTACGTGATTTATGACATAGCTTACAAAGGTTTTGCAAAAGTTCTACTCACATATTAGTGGTTTATTTTAGTCATGCATATTATATCAATTTTGTCTGCTTTAGATGTACTATTAGGTGCAATTTACATAACTGTGGTATCGTTGTTCATTGCTGAGTTACAGATTTGTAAACTTGATAGTTCTGTTTTATGAGAATTTACGATTTTTGCCATCTTTATGAAAAAATTGACGACCTAACTAAAAAATTCACAACAGTCACTAGATTTTAAATTTTCCTTTTAAAGGCAACTAACCCCATCAAATTTTGTGCGCTCGTTGCCTCGAAAAACGATTTCTCCTCTCTCATGTATTTGTATGGGAGACGGCAAGCTGCAAGCTTCCTCTTAAGGTGCAAGTGTAGTCTTCTTTTTAGACAAACTGCATGTATTTTTTGTTGAAGCTTATAAATTTAGCTGTCACAGCTATGGGAAATTAACAAGGTGAGAAAAATGTGTTGTTGCAATTTCAGCTATTATGTACAGCAACAAAAGGTAACGCATAAGAAGTCTCACTGCTCGTGTGCCCTAGCTCCATTCAGTTCCATTTGTCATATCCACTCCCATCCTGATGGCAACATAAACAGGAAGACCGAGGCACGGTTTAGGAAGCAGACCGGAGCAGCTGATATCCTAGTTGACATTAAGAGGATAAAAGGCAGGTGGACATGCCATGTAATGCGTAGTGCAGATAACCGGCAGCATATTGAGTTACGGATTGGATGCCAAGGGACCAGAAGTGTATTCGAGGACTGCAGAGATAGGCTGTATGATGACATTAAGAAATTTGCAGGCTTCACTTGGAAATCAGTTAGCGCAAGACAGGTAATTGGAGATCACTGGAAGACGTCTTTTTTCTCCAGTGTAAGAAAATGTAGGCCGATTATGTTGAAAAAAGTATACCTGTAGGCTCAGATGTCTTCAGTGTATTTTCAGCAATGCGTAGATCCAAGGAGATCAGTCAGTTCCCGTGCAATTGGTTCACGCTGATTGTAACTGCGTGGGTTTAGGAAAACAACTCTCCGTTAATAACACCCGAGATTGACCATGAAATAACAGCACTTTTTAAAACTACAAATAGAATTGAGCATTTACCACTTTAATATAAATGTATAAAGGCCAAGAATACTTACAATAAGCATAAGCTTTATTACAAGACATAAAAATGAGGTCATGAAACGTACGGTAGCCATAGCACGTTCGGTAAAACTTATTTCAGAAATATTGCCGACCTATGACACAATGCCTTAGGCAGGAGTGGCTCATACAAGAAAACATAAATATTAGTAGAAAATAAGAATACCTGCGGGAAACCAAGAAACGAGTTCAAGGACGAGATAAACAGTTTATTAGGCTCCCAGTACTTATACAATAAGGATAAATTTATTAACAAATCGCGTAATCGCGCTTTCATCCATAACAGCAGGACAGCTTCTAGAGCGAACGAGCAGAACTGAAAACGAAGTACACAATCGGAATGGTGGTGGTTTCTTTTGTTCTGTATTAGTTCTAGCGATGAAAGCACAAGCGCTGAAAGCTAGCTGCGCTATTATCTACGAGCTGACCTCCAACCTAAATAGCAATTAGGAGTGCGAATAGGCAAGGGCCATTTAATACGGGCTTCACACGGCACCTTTGATCGCGATCGATCCCGATCGGGATCAAATTTCAGGTCGCGATGCCCTGCTCAATCTGCGAAAGGGAACCAATCGTGGTTGAAAATTTCGATCTCGATCGGGCTCAATCGCAATCGAAAGTGACCGTGTTACACTGGTATAAAATTAAGTCTGCATCCATCTTTAGTTACAGAATGAGCCAACTGGCGAAACCAAAGTATTATTTACCTGCCTGCGCCGAATACTGGCGCATGATCTTACAATTGTATGTGCTGTCACAGATTTGTTGAGGACACTGAAATTTCTATGAAAAATTATACTTTCTTCTTTTTCACATTCAGTACCCGTGGGCTCCGTTGGACGTACACATAATTCACTCACATACAAAACACCTTGTGCAGTCCTTTAAAGATCATACGCGAAAATTACTGCCTCAATGACGCACCGCAAAAAGGCGACGTTGAACGTAGCACATACCTTTTATGAGCAGTCCATGCGAATTGCGAATGTTCCTTGGTGTGAAGGCGAAGCGCTGTCACGATGTGCACTCAGTGCACGCCATTTCTTCTACGTAGTGGAGAACGATGTCGAGGATGGATTCCGCCGAAAAAAACGTGCACTTCACTGTCCAGGCCAACTGGAAGCGGTTTTCTCATTTGCCACGAATCACGGCCGTCGTAGGCATTGCAGACACGGTCACAAAGAAACACTGATGCTCTAGGCCACTACGGCCTTCCTTTCTCACGCATGTCGCGTCGCACTGTGCGCAGTTCGAACGCAGTTCGACGCAGTTCGAACGCTCACTTTGCGTCGATGACCGCAAAAGTACAGTAAAACAACTAGATGCTGCAACTAAACGCCGCCAGAAACAATCTTATTACTCACAACTTCAAGACCGTCTCGGAAAACACACACACATGCACCCCGCGCAACCCGACATGTGACTCAGTAGCGACAGCGGTGACACCTGTCGATGATAGTTACTGCGATTTCGGTTTCGCTTTGAAAACATAAAAACAAATCTTGTTTTACTCGACGTGTGTATATTCCTTTCTAAGCTATTCATTCTACACTTAGAATTTCTATTTTCTGAGCTTACATGCAGTTTCACTAGAACTGTAGCCGCATAAGCATTAGCTGATATGAAATTAAATGACAAGACCGGGGGGGGGGGGGGCTATTAATTTGCGTGTAACTAAATATTCTAGATAAGTGAGTGCGTTTTTTATTTATTTTTTTGCTTGGACGTTTATCTGTAAGGCGAGGTGCGCTTTCTGATTCTATAAGATGCTGAGCTGCTTACGAGTCTGTTTTTTTTATCCACCGAGAAAAAAAGCTTTAACTGGTATTTTCAAGAGGTTCACAATGCACATGTTTCCAAAGTGGTGTACTCACGAAAATAGTAAATACCTTAACGAACTGCAAGGTATAATAGTTATAATTTCCGGTACTGAGTACACGCGCCTGTCAACCCGTCTCGCCAGGAAAGACACGCGAGTCTCGCGCAGGTCTGCATGTGCGTGACCATATGCCTTGCCTGACATCGCGAACGTACATGGCAGGCGGGAAATTGCGTGCACACTTTCACAATGCCTCGACACTGGCCAGTGAACAAAGATCAGGCCTGCAAGTCGCCGCACATTTCTGGAATATCATTCTATCTACATTAATTGGCTCAATGTCCTCTCCATGCATGCATTCATATTGTATGCAACTTGAGGGGCGAATATTTGAGTAAATTACGCTATTTGTCGGTATTGTAAATACTGTACGCATTTCATATTGTATACGCTGGTTATCTATACCTTCTCACATTCTTCTCCCTTTCTTTTTGTGCACTCTGTACTGGCCGATGTTCAGGTGTTTGTAAGCCAGCAGAACTTTCCTTTCTTACAAATACTAACACAATAGTTGCTTTTTGTACAGCCAGCTTCGTAAGTTGACACCGACGCGAAGCCATGAGCGCTTTGCACGGCGATTGCTGTAGATGCAGTTTTAGCAACAAATTGTGGTCGGTGAGAAGGCTCAAATTTGCCAGCGAATTCACCTTGTTTGTAAATGGGAGAGAAGGAGAAAGGTTGGGGTCATCGCCTCGATGAAAGAATGCCGGGTGAGGTCATGTCATCCGGACTCAGCGTATCTTTTGGCCGCATTGGCGCATATGTTGGTTGGTTCGTCGCGCCCTTTTCTCCCTGTTGTGTTGTGTTTTGACAGAAAGTTAGACAACCGCATTGCTTTGGAGCAATGGCGGCGCGTCCAGCCACATGCTGTAACCTACCTATTCATTTTGCTGGATTCCTGGCGCCCCAAAAACAAGAGCTGCACAAGAGTTGTGGCTTGCTGAAAACGTGTTGAACACTTTTCTTTCGGTGAAGAATTCAATACAAGAAAAACATGCGCATTTTGGATTACGTGGAATTTAATTGTGCACGAAGGCATTTGAGAACTGCGTGCTACCTAGCTTACAATGACATAATAAACAGCAGTGCATAAGCAACCGGTTTTTACCAACACATTCTTAAACTGGGCGGAAAGGGGGGGGGGGGGGGGGCTTGTCATAACATACAGTGAAACGGAGGGGTACTCTCGGCACAAATCTTTGTCAGCTATGAAGACACAACATGCTACGGGGGAACGGGTGGGGTTGGGGGAGGACCCCTTTTAATTCCGCCACTGGTTTGTAGTGCTCTGGGATGTGCTCTCTCTTCGTAAAAACTGTACGTTTGTGAATATAGTAAAGCTAAACTAAAATACCCTTACACCCTCGCCCAATTTTCTTAGTACGCCCTGATTGTGGGTGTAAGGGTGCTGTGACATCTAGAACAACCCTATGCTTCGAAAATCGACATGATGATGGGATGTTTCTTGAACCATAACACCCTTCAAGGGTGTTTTGATTCGCAATTGCCATCATCAAGGGTGTAAATTATTTGACAGTGCAGACCAAAACGTTCGTAGCGTAAGTGAACAGGGGAGAAGAATACTTGGCCCAGAGCGCTGTGTCCTTTGTATGCTTTCACCTTCCCCATGCATACCTGCGCTACGCGCATTTTTACGGGTGTGCGAGTAATGATTTTCGAGACCGAATCAAATATGAATCGAATGTTGCCAGAAGTGAATCGAATCAAATATCGAATACTTTTCAATTAGGTTTCGCATAGTAAATGGCCCTTGTCACAATAATGTAAACCGATGTTCACATCCCTATATTCATATAGATAGCAAGTCTCTGTCTTTACATAGTACGTTATGAAGCGTTGTTTATTGAAAAAACAACTGGAGCTTTAGGAGCAAACAAGCAGTTTCTTCGCATGCACAAGCGAAGTGCGCTCTTAAAAGCGTGTGAATGATCGCAGTATACTGCGATCATCATCAGGCTGTAAACAGGCTGTATACAGCCTGTAAAATATGGCTACCGAACGGACGTAGCCTGCAAGGTCGATCCACATAGGTCGCGAAGCTTCGGGCGAAAAGCGGTTCAGAACCAATTGTCACCGACATCAGCAAGGGTGGTTATGGGAGCAGCGATTGAAGCGCGACTATGTTTGGACGGTATAAACACTGGGAAAGAAAAAAGCGTTTTTTAATTAAAGCAAGACGCAGTTAGATTCAGTCAACGAAAATAAAATTCCTAATCCTTTTTATATACGCATGGCGCGAAAGGAGATACAACTCTATTTTACTGGATCATTATCAATAAATGCCTTTCTTCAGCGCCCACCGTGAGAGCGCCCATCGATTGCGGCGGGCGTTGACGCCGCTATCAAGGTAAATATACCTGGTAGCGAAGCTTCCATAGAAGTCCATACGTTCAAAACATGGTTGCTTACGGGCGGCTCATGGGGCTTAGCGCCATCTGTGTGAGGAGGGAACACTTCCGGTGGAAGAAAAAATAATTTGACGTCATATCCGTCAAAAACAGAAGTGACGTCATATTGTTCTCATAGGCGCGAAATTTGTTTTCGGAGGCCTGTCATTAAAGCTGTATATTCAAATGCCCCGCCATTCGACTTCATGGGCGTTCCGAGTTTTCAGCGCGAAATGCGATGCCAGAAAAGATCAGCCGCACTGGTGTCGGAATCGCATCGCTGCACAGAACATACTTTCTTTGGAGGCCGACGAACACTTTGGGCGTAGATTGCGTAAAGTGCTCGTCGTTTAGTCGGACGCCAAGCCCGTCTTGCAGCGCTCTTGCACGAAAACAACTAAAGTAAACAAGCATCTGACGGACGCAACTCACTACTTTTGCTGCATAGGTTAAAAAATAATAAAACTACCCGCGCACCTAATTCAGACAAACGTCGACATGCAACACAACACATATGAGGGGGGCGTGAACTTTACGAGCGCGCCTTTCCACGCACTCCAAGAGTTGCATGGCATTGCAAGTGACAGCGGCGTCAACGCCCGCCGCTATCGATGGGCGCTCTCACGGTGGGCCCTGAAAAAAGGTATATATTGATAATGATCTAGTAAAATACAGTTGTATCTTTTCTCGCCATGCATATATAAAATGAATTAGGAATTTTATTTTCGTTGAATGAATCTAACTGCGTCTCGCTTTAATTTAAAAACGCTTTTTTTCTTCCCCAGTGTTTATTCCCTCCAAACATAGTCGCGCTTCAATCGCTGCTCCCATAACCACCCTTGCTGATGTCGGTGACAATTGGTTCTGAACCGCTTTTCGCCCGAAGCTTCGCGACCTATGTGGATCGACCTTGCCGCTATCACTTGCAAAGCAAAGCCGCTATTCCGGACATTCCGCCATTTTCTTCAAGGCGTGACGTAGGCGGGACGCTTACAAAATCGCGCCGATATCCCCAATTTGCTTTCGTAACGTGACGAAAATTTGACGTTTCACCTAAGAAACTATAATGTACGCATTGATCCTATCGTTCTTTATAAAGGGAAACAGTTTTTCTCCCCAGTAAAAATAAAGCAGCTAGCTCAAAGCGTACGATTATTCCATCAAAATCGTTTCTCGCTTCCCTCGTCTGCGTGGGCACAAGCTGTCGTCTGCTTCATTAGATAGGATGCGTGTCCTCGGGAAACGGAATGAGTCATCGTATATTGGCGCCCACGAGCTTGCTTTCTAGCTTGAGACAACATACGCGACCTACCAGTGATGATGAGCGCACGCTCTAGGCCGCGTTATCGCTATCTCGTGAAACGCGAGTGACTCAGCCCGACTCGTCTGGCTGAGAAGCGGCCAAATATCATCGATAGCGTTGCGCGCGCCACAGGTATCCGCTTGCGCGACGCAAGCTCCGGCGCTGCCATCTCTTGTTCACTTAGCTGCTTACTCGCACCGCGAGAGGAAACTTCAAGGCGCCGCCTTGCGTACATTTTTTTTTAACACGAAAGTGTTTTATGCCGGGGTCCACCAAGACTTCACTGACGTATTTCCGTCACGGAAATACGTCAGCTTACAATGTACACGAACATAATACAAAGAAAGAAACCAGAAGAAAAAGTTCCACAAACATGCAAAATTTGGAAATCGAACCCACGACCTCTCGGTCCGCGACGATAGATCGCCGAGCGTTTAACCCATTGCGCCACAAACGCATTTGCAGAGAGCTACACAGACGCGCCTTATATATCTAACACTCCTCCGTGTACCCGCGCTCTTGCTCGGGGCGGTGCCGCCGCCTACGAGCAGAAAAAAGTTGTCGCAGTTTCACCTGAAAGGTGAAGCATCAATTGCGATAGCAAATTTGTAGAGAGCTATACGGAGTAATGATATTAGCTTTATCAGCTGTATAAACTTGGACATGCAGCAGCACCGGCAACGCGCAGAACTGTTGTCGACGCCGTCGGCGTTTTGCCCGCGTTCGCTCAAAATGCGTGCGGCGTTGGTGACTGTTGCCGGAGCCTCTGATATAAATAGGCACTTGGTGCCGCAGCTAAACGTCGCCTCCCTTCCCTCCCCCTTCCTTCCCTCCCCCACGGCCTCTCGCGCATCGGAAGAAGGCGCGTTTGCTCCACATATATGGTGATTGTAAAGGAGGAAAGAGACGCCTACTTCTGCAGCCCTTAAGCAAGCACGGCGCGGAACGCGCGTTTGTTCTCCGCCGTGCGTTCACTCCCCGTGAAAGAGCGCGTCCCTCGCGCCCTTTCACTCGCACATACAGCGTTCGGCGGCGCGCGGTCACGATTTCATCTCCATTGACGTCATACGGAACCTCACGGCGACGGCGACGGCGACGCCGACGGCAGAAATCTGCTTTTGAGTGTCCATATAATTGCTATCGCAATAAAAGAGAAGTACTGCATTATGACACTAACGCGCACCGACAGTGAACGCTTCGGTGGTCTCAGCACTACGACGCCTCGATGCCAGCATTCGAAGGGACGCTGGCATCAAGAAGCACTACCAACGCCACCTAGGTGGCGTTCACCGTACTCAGCACAGCGGAGCGTGGCCTCCGCAATTAGCTCTGAAAATGTTTCTGAAGTTGATCGCGGAGGCTGCAATTACGACGCGCTGTACGCGCTGATTTGACTCGGTGACGATTCAGTTACGTGCTTTGTCTTGCGCGTTGTATTAGTGTGTCAGTTACGTGCTTCGTCTTTCGCGTTGTGCTAGCGTGTGCAGCGTAGTGCAGCTTCCATATGCACGACGGTTGCTCATGGTCATCGACGTTGGTAGTCGTGATGGAGGAGACGTGCCACCAGGCGTCAGCGTGGGTGCATCAACGCCTAAGGGCGCTTTAGCCGCAAAACACCAATAGACATTATATATCAATGTGCAATAAACATTACACTACTTCTGTGAAGACACGTTTCACTTTCGTGTTCTATACCGATTCCTATATAAGAGGGATCAACCACATTTTTATACTTTTGCCAGTCTCTTGTCAGTATGCTGCACTAAATATACATTTCCGACATCAGTGGTGAAATTGAAGCCAGAAATGGGGATTCACACGCTTCGCAGTACCGATCAAGACGATTAAAAATACGCCGTTCGTCCACGTATAAGGACGCAATTTCAAGCGTTTTATCTCGTTCTCTGCTGTATTCAAATTGCTCGCACATTTTAGTAGCAATAGTCTGAGTCACAGGTATATTAGGACGCACAAAAACGCTGAGATACGCGCAGGATCCTAATCTAGCATTATAGATTAAAAAAATTAAGTTGAGTGCCCTTGTGATGATGACTACAAGATCATCCGGCGCCGCCTTCTCGTTTGAGTCATGTATATAAGGACAACACGACGTTGGTGCTCAGGGGAAAGACATTCGAAAAAAAAAAGCATGCCGGAACTTTCAGACAGGCCAGGAAAACTGAAGTAAAAGCGCAGTTATTGTTCGAAGAGCCAACTTAACGAAGATGGAAGAGAGACGTCGGCCGTTCAGTCAAGACGGCTGGCACGCGGAGGCGGAGCTCCAGGCTGGACGGGTGAATAATACTGGGTCGCCGGTCCTTGACCCGGCCGGACGGTGCTTCCTGGCGCTCCCCCATCGCAAGCAGACGTGGTCTTTGTAAATGTTCTTCGGTAAGAAACAAATAGGTCGGACGCAGACAAAAAAAGAAAATGTCGCACACCGCTGGCGGCTGTTTCCAGAAGGCGTACAACAAACGCCTGCCTTGAACAGGATGGGCTGCGAAATACACAGGAAATTGATAATCACAAACATCAAGAAGAGTGAAGAAAGTGAAGGGCGAAAGAAGCACAAATGATGGAAATATAGTGAGGATATAAGGTGGATGTCTGCTGCATACTAAACTGAAATGGGGTAAGCGTCAAAATAAAAATCACCATTCAAAATATTGCCGTGAAAAAGAAGTATCTGGCTGAAAATAAAGGGCTGTTTTTAAGCGGTTCAGCAAATTAAAACAGTATGAAAGGCAGAACGCCATGGCTTCAGGAAGTATTTTTTCCTAAGTTTCTGTGTTATTAGCCTCATTAACATTCTTGGCTTCAAGGTAAAAAAATGTATCAATGCATTAGGGAGACCGTTATTTCCTGCCGCTTTTTTTTCATATAACACATTAGCCGTGCCACTGTGCACTTATAACTGCAATACTTTTGTACAATAAGTTTTATAGTGCAAGCATGCACCACAAGACTTAACTTGGAAAGCTTCAGTCTTCAACAAAACAAGTTCAACTACAATTAAAATGCCCATTCAGTAATTCGTTTATCACACATACGCAAGTGCGCAAGAACCGACTGCATTTATTTAATAACCCCGCAGGGGCGTCTGCGTCCGCAGGCGTTTGGTGTGTTGCGACACCACGGACCCGAGCACACGAGGGTTGGACCCTCCCGCGTGTAGCCGTGCGCGGCTTAGCCGTGTCTGGGGAAAGGGGGATCCTGGGGGTTGAGCCAATGCCGGGTGATTGGACCTTTAAGGCCCCCCAGCGGAGGCAACACACCTCTTCGGCCTCTGCTTCACATAGACGGCACCTCCAGACTGACCCTCCTGGAGGAAATCGGCAGTCGCCTTTTCCTGTCCCCCTCTTCAATCTTTTGTCTTTTTCTCTCACTTTTCCATCTGTCCTGTCTCCTCCTCACTTCTTCTCACTTCCAAATTTCCGGGCGGCAAGGGTTAACCGTGTGTAATGTATCCAGTCTTGGGTATGTACATTAGGTTATAGTGGCGGTGCATAGCTGGCGTCTGCAGGTTTCGCGTAACCTGTAGCGTCCCCTTGTTGGGCTCGGTGGTGGGTGGCTACCACCGCCGCCGAACTTTGAAACCATGTTATGGCAGAAGCGTTCCCCCGACTTTCAGATCGGCCTCTGAAAAGAGGTCGCACCGATGCAATTTTCCAATTTACCCTCCGAACCGACCTAGACACCTTCCCTAAGTACCATGTCCTTCATAGTGAAGGCAACACAAGCGTAAGAAAACTCTCACCCTTCCTTGTATCGAAATGCCTCGTAAACACGATTGGACCTGACTACAAAGCCACAAAGATGGCTAGCGGAGACCTCCTCCTCGAACTGAAAAAGAAAGACCAAGTTGAAAAGCTCGCCCAACTCACCAGTGTCGGTGACATTAACGTCACAATCTCTCCACATCGCTCGCTCAACACAAGCAGGGGAGTAATATCAGAAGAAGATTTCCTAAACCTTAGTGACGAAGAGCTCCTCGAAGGGTTCCAAGATCAAAACGTAATTAAGGTACAAAGGATTACACTCAGACGAAACGACCAACAAATCCCCACAAAACACGTGATACTAACATTTGGAACTAGTACTGTGCCCACATCACTCGAAGCAGGATACGTAAGAATCAACGTCCGACCGTACATACCGAACCCAAGGCGGTGCTTCAAGTGCCAGAGGTTTGGACATGCATCACAATCATGCAGAGGAAAAGAAACATGCGCGAAGTGTAGTGCCAACGACCATCCTTCTGACAACTGCAATGCTCCTGCACATTGTGCCAATTGTAAGGGAGACCATCCAGCCTACTCACGGAGTTGCCCTTGCTGGAAAAAAGAAATAATTGCAATCACCGTAAAAGAAAAAATTTCATTCTATGAAGCGAGGAAAAGGTTGGGACACTTACCTCAACTTAGCTATGCCAGTGCGGCGCGGGAGGGGGCAGCGCCACACCGGTTTCAGGAGTCTACAGGGTCCGCGCGCGGCACTCCTGCAGAAACTCCATCCGCCCCCTTGGTGGTAGCAGCCAGTGCTGCTCCATCATCATCGAATACGGGCCGGCAGACCGCAGTGTCGCAGGGCCCAAAGTTGAACCGAACTCCACGGCCCGAGACACGCGTTTCGGCGCCTGGCTCTCGATCGTCCAGCGCCTCGGAGAAGGCGATGGAGGTCGACCCAAAAACCCCGGCGTCATTGACGCCAAAAGATCCGCGCTCCCTGGAGCGCAGCAAGAAGGACAGACTTCTTGTAACTGCGCCGAAAAAGGGACAGGTAACCTGAACGGCTACCGCCCTTGATTAGAGTAGTGATCTTTCTATTACATGTCACCTATCACTTTTTAGCTCACACGCACATAAGTAAACATTTTTATTTGTCTTACAATGGCTTTCATCATCCATTGGAACTGTAGAGGCCTGATTCATAATCTAGGTGACATCAAAGACATTATAAATAAGCTATCGCCAGTTGCACTCTGCCTTCAAGAAACGAACTTAGGCCCCAAAAATACACAATTCTTGAAAGGTTTTACTGTCGTACGCAAGGACCGCGAACACTCCAGCCGTCTGTCAGGAGGAGTCGCCATAGTAGTGCAGGGCGGTACTCCTACACGAAATGTCCAATTAAATACATCTCTCGAGGCTGTAGCGGTCACCGTTCTGTCTCATAAAACCATCACCATTTGTTCACTATATCTTCCACCCCATACCTATTTTACTAGTAAAGATTTAGAAAATTTAACAGACCAGCTGCCGGAGCCTTTTGTTTTAGTTGGAGATTTTAATGCTCATTGTACTCTTTGGGGCAGTGGCAAAACTGACCCAAGAGGGCAGCTCATTGAAGATTTTATCCTGTCAAATGATATCTGCCTCTTAAACTCGGGTGCATCAACGTATTTTTCACCTACTTCACGCACTTTTAGTTGTTTAGATTTAGCTTTTTGTTCACCATCTCTTTTTAGCGATCTTAAATGGGAAGCCCTCGACACGCCATATGGTAGTGATCACTTGCCCGCAGTCATAAAAATCTTACCATCACCACCAACCCTAGGCATTAAGCCACGCCGGTGGAAACTGCAGCTTGCTGACTGGCCAGTTTTTATGGAACATGCTAAACTGGAAATGGTCTTCTCACCAGAACTGAGCGTTCACGAACTCAATAAAAAGTTCGTTGAGGTTATAATCTCAGCCGCAGAAACAGCAATACCTCAGTCATCCGGTATTTTGCGCAAAAGACTAAATCCCTGGTGGACAGACGACTGTACCAAAGCTAAAAAACAACAAAATAAGGCCTGGGGAATCTTACGAAGGTATCCAACCTATAACAACCTCCTAGCCTTTAAACAGGCCAAAGCCAAAGCAAGATTTGTTCGGCGTCAGGCAGAGAAATCGTCATGGCAAAAATATGTATCTTCAATTAATAGTTCAGTCACATCTAAACAAATGTGGGACCGGGTTAGAAAATTTAAAGGAGAGTACACATCATACACAATACCACTACTTACAAGTCCAGGCCAACTTATTAGGCGAACACTTTTATAACATCTCAAGCTCAGCAAATTACTCAAACACATTTTTAAAATACAAAGAGTCGGCTGAGAAACAGAGACTTCCCACTACCGGTGCTTCAATAGAACTATATAATGACACTCTTACAATGCAGGAATTAAACAGAGTTCTTTCGGCCGGTAAAAAAACAGCAACAGGTCTTGACCGGGTCCACTACACAATGCTGGCGCACTTATCTCAAGCATCGGTAAAGGCACTCCTTCAATTTTTCAACAAGATATGGCAATCTGGGGTAATGCCTACAGACTGGAAAAATGCAGTAGTAGTGCCTTTTCTAAAATCTGGTAAAACTGCATCATCCCCAAGCAGCTACAGACCCATTGAACTAACAAGTCGTCTAGCCAAATCATATGAGAGCATTATAAACGCGAGACTCACATTCATCCTTGAATCAAGACACCTAATAGACACGCACCAGTGCGGATACAAAAAGGGCTGCTCCACGACTGATCATCTCGTCCGACTAGAACATGAAATACGTGATGCGTTTCTACACAAACAACACTGTCTCGCGGTTTTCTTTGACCTAGAAAAAGCGTACGATACCACATGGCGATATGGAATTTTGAGAGACCTGGCTGATTTGGGCATTCGTGGCAGAATGTTAAACTGCCTATACGATTTCATGTCAAATAGAACATTTCAGGTACGCCTCGGCACAACACTTTCACGCACATTTACACAAGAAAATGGCGTCCCACAAGGTTGCATTCTCAGCACGACACTCTTCATAGTCAAAATGAACTCTGTAAACAAAATCATTCCATCGTCTGTTATGCATTCAATTTATGTCGATGATTTGCAAGTGGCTTGCCGCGCCTCAAACCTATCCACCTGCGAAAGACAGCTACAAATAACAATAAATAATCTCACACAGTGGGCCGACAAAAATGGTTTCCGCTTTTCAACCCACAAAACCGTTACAGTGCTGTTTTCCCAGAAGCGTGGCTTACATTGCGATCCAGTTCTGACACTGGATGGCGCAACACTACCGGTCGAACGAGAGTACAAATTCTTAGGCGTAACATTTGACACAAAACTGAATTTCCTAGCCCACATTAACACAACAAAAATTAAGGCAAATAAAGCATTAAATATTCTCAAAGTGTTATCGCACAAGCACTGGGGATCTGACCGAATATGCCTACTACGTATTTACCGGTCCCTTGTGCGTAGCATTCTCGACTACGGCAGTGTAGTTTATGGTGCAGCCAGGCAATCCTACATTAAACGACTTGATCCAATTCACAATCTTGGCCTACGAATGGCGAGCGGTGCCTACAGAACATCGCCTGTCCTAAGTTTATACGTTGACTGCAATGAGCCTTCCCTACAGCACCGCAGAGCACTACTAACCCTCTCCTATGTACTGAGAATTCGGTCAACACCACAACATATATGCTACAAAATCGTAACACAATGCAACTCTCGGTTACACTACACAAACAAACCGAACATGATACGGCCACTTGTCTTACGACATGAGGAATACTGTCATATTTACAACATTCCTCATGAGGTCCTGCAGGTTGCTGAAAGGCCGCAAAGACTGGCCCCATGGTGCGATTTTACACAACTATGTGACTGGACACTAACGCACTTAAAGAAAAAGGACACCCCACAAGAACACATAATGCAAGAGTTCCGCACTATTCAAGACAAATATAAATATCACACAGAATTTTACACAGATGGTTCAAAAACACAAGAATACGTGGGTGTGGGAACCGTAACAGAGAATTGGGAAAATAGCATTCGAATACATAATTCCGCTTCAGTCTTTACCGCCGAAGTTATGGCTGTATGGACGGCAGTAAACAAAGTTATCACCGACAAACAGAAGAGTGCTGTCATCTACACCGATTCGTTGAGTGCACTCAGAGCATTAAATTTAAAATCCGCCTGTGAACCGCTGCTTGGCGATATCTTGAACATGGTTGTGAATAACAAATACGGACGAACCATACGATTCTGCTGGGTCCCTAGCCATGTTGGGATACCAGGGAACGAATCAGCAGATAGATGCGCGGCCATGGCAGCGCACAAAGACCTAACACACACAAAACTTCCATATAAAGACAGTATCCGAGCAATTCGCAAAGCCCTGACATTAAAATGGCAACAAGAATGGGACTCCTGCATTAACAACAAGTTACACATAATCAAACCCCTGCTTGGCGAGTGGAAATCGTGCAGTCACCAGCAACGGTTCTATGAGGTGATCTTATGTCGACTTCGAATAGGGCATACACATCTGACACACAATTTCTTACTTCGAAAAGAAGATCCGCCAACTTGCGATAAATGTCATGAACCTCTCACAGTAATACACATTGTTATGACATGTCCACATATAGAAACACACAGACGGAAACTTTTGCAGAATCTGTATAACTCACACATACCTTTACACCCCGCCTCATTATTGGGAGATGATCCGCTAGTGCCATTCACTGACTTGTTCAAGTTTTTAGGTGAAGCCGGTTTTTTACATAGAATATAAGGTAACGCAACTTTCGCTACATTAACATTTCATTTTTAATACCTTGTGGCTGGCGCAGCATGGCCTTTGTCGCTTTTGCGCCATTAAACCTGAATTAACTAATTTATTTAATAAAGCAAGCACAGCACTTGTACTGAAACCAACAAGCACTTGGAGTGATATTGCCTAATAACCAAGCAGCGAAGATGGTCGTTTGTGACAATTGCACTGACTTTGTTTACTTTCGAGATGTGGAACAACAAACCTCTCACTCAACTTATCAGAGATGCACATTGTGTAGCACGATATGTAGCGCTGTTCATTGCACGCTCAGGACGCACGCCCAGGAACAATGTATGTGATCTTTTTCGATGCACTTGGCCAAGTCCCAACGAAGGTGACACACAGGCAAAAAAAAGGAAAACTTCTAACCGGCAAGTAGGCTCGGTTCATCCTACGATATTACAGGTAAAATTCGGGATCTGTGAACTGTAATAGAGGGACTGAAGGTGTGCTTTTCTAACGCAGTTGAATTCCAGTTGTGGAACGTTCGTTCACACACATCCGTGGTGAGTTTTCTTACTGCGTCGGCTGTTGAAAGTGGGACGTCAACACAGTTCAAGGCGTCTTGGAAATATCAAGCAATTGCGTCTGCTAGGTCATTTACATGAACATCGCAGTGACTTGACAACCATTCAGACATTGCTATACCCTTCCTCAGTGGCCCCATTACGAACTTGTATGAATGATGTCAGCGACTCGCTGTTTGTGGCACACGTGGGGTAGTTCAGAACACGAATCATGTGTGGGGTGTCGCGTCTCGCGCACGCACGTGCAACCTGAACCCTTGCGTTGCGGGCCCCACGCAAGTGACGGGCTCTGCGAGCTACTCACGCGAGATATATAGGCAACCGAGAGCAGTTTCAAGATGTCATCTGACCGTGCCGATGGTGCGTTTGGTGCTGCGCGTTTGCGCTTTTCAAAGTCAGACGACCTCGAGCAACCTCGTCTTACCACGCGACGTGCGAAACTCAAATCCGATGACCCACCGAACTCCCACGTTTGCGTGCGCAAAGTCTCTGCGTACGTGAAACTAAAACTATAAACAGGTTTAGTTTCACGCACGCAGAAGGTTTTTGCACGCAAAACGTGCAAACGAGTTCTACGTGCGCTTTGAGAGTTCTACGTACACTATGGCCGATCACAAGGTGGGAAGTGCATATTTCACCAGAACCGGTTGTGGCAAAAGCGAGGGACAGACACATGCACACGTGCACCACACCAACCAGCATGATTTCAAGGTGGCTCTCGGGTCACTGTTTCACTGACTCAGCCAATCATTCGTGTGATGCGGCGTGGCTTAAGCCTTTGACGTACAAGTAATAATAGAAGTTATGTAGATCAAACGCACATGTTGAAACCTATATGAAGCGGTTAATGAATTGCTATTTTAGGTAGCTACACCCTAATCTTGGTAACCTATAAGTATACCTATAAACACGAGTAACGAATAAAATAACGGTTACATCGTCCGTCCTTTTGATGTTTTCATTATATTGCTCATGTTAAGGGTTACAATGACAAAACTGAGTGCGACGGGAGCTGTTTATTAGTTATTTTGATCTGCTGCCAGCATGTAACCTCTATATTGTAACCTATAGAATTTGAAGTAACCTTTACCCGAGACATGCCGGTGCATGCCGGGGCGCGGGCGCCGGCGTGTCTCGGTTACAAGGACCGACCACCGTACTGGAGAGAGAGAGAGAAAAATCCGAGGGTAGGGGAGCGAGTTCGCGGCTCACGTTCCAGGCATAGTTTTTTTAGGCGGCGTTTGCTGCGCATATGTGTTTGGTTGCTGGTTTCGCGCCAATTTTGTCAGTGGCAATGGCAGTGACGAACCGGGACTTGTTTGAAATAGCGTGTGGCCGTTGGAAGGATTCATTTTGCGACTGCGAGAGCTACAGTGTCCTCAGTTCGACAAACATTCGCTGCGAATACTGTGACCACAGCCCCGGACCGCATGAAAGAACAGACGAACTTGGTAAGTGTTCTTGCATTATGCTGGTTTGTCTGTGTTTAGTATATAACTAGACTGCAGCTTTTCTTTCATCAGAGGAGAGGGAATTAAGTGGAAAAAAAGTAAGCAAAGGGGTAAGCAGCGATTCTCGCGGAAACGCATCGGTGTTTCTGCCACGCTCAAAAAGGAAGCTTTAAGGCCCGTTCACGTTATGGGCACAGCAACTCGCAGCGCGAGTTGTCGGCACATTTGCTTCTATATTTCTTGCGATTCTTTGAGGGATCGGGCATTTGTACTTGTAGAATGTTTTCTTGTGTCGAGCGCATTCATGAGGAGGCTGTCATTTGCAAGGAAGGTCCGGAAGCAGCGGGCAAGAAAAAGTGCAGATTTAGTTGTGTCGCCGGCACCCCGTGCAACTATTACAAATAAGGACGCTGCTTTTGAAGTACAGGTTTGTTCCTTAACGTCTTTAATCAGCATTAGAAGCAACATCATGCCAAGTCTATTTCTCTGAGCATGAAACCGTGCGAAACAACACAACACGAGAACTCGGGCACATGGTGCTGTTTCTTTGTGTTCTCTTCTGGCTGTCCCGTTTTGCGCTGTTTCACGCTCAGATACGTACCAACTGGCCCTCCTACAATCCGTGTTGCAGTCTATTTCTCTGTATACATTCTGGCCAGAGAGGGGCGCTGCCATTTATGCAAATAATTAAATTCTTTCCAGGCCCTAAGCTCCTCAAGTATGACTGGTGCATCACTTGACACGGAAAGAATAAGAACCCTGCTCACGGTGACGCTCCCAGACCGCCGCAATAGACACATTTTTGCTGGCAGCCAAGCCGAAGTGATCACTGTCTCCACATCTGGATTCCAACGGTCACTTATTTTTGCCTTTTGACATATTATGTTAAGAACCTAGAATATCCGTTTGCGTTTACCAAATGCTTGCTCTCGTGCATAAAGTTGTGCTACCAGGAGACAAGCTAGTGAAAGGACTGCCCGTTTGAAGCGTCTCTTTGCGCTCCTAAGCAAGAAAAATGTCATCTAGGGAGTAGTTCTGTTCTCGCTACTCTCCATGTTTTTCAGCAACTGTGAAGTGAAAGAAAAAAACAACATATGTGATTTACTTCAATGCTGTTAGCTCGAATGGTGGGAGAGGCTTATCCCATAAGCAGCTATATTTTTCACGTCATACATTGTTTACTTCTAGTTACAAGCAGTGCATTTACTTGCTCTAGTCATTTGTTCCCCTCACTTGTGGCTAAGGCTGGTTAATTTTGTTTTACTTGTGTATTTAGAGGCCTCAGAGTTTCTTATAAACATAGGTTAAGCATTTAATTCACCTACGTAGATGGTTCTGTTTTGCAAAAAGTAATGCATCATATTTCCCTTCATTGCTCAGTGCTAGCAGTTCGGTATGCAGGGTGTCCCAGATCTCAACGCAGCACGATTTAAAAAAAAGGGAACGGCTTTACGCGAAGCAAATCTCGTGTGTATTGTTTCCAGTACAGTGGAGTAGCCGCCAGTATTTTATTCGTTATTGAGATCTAATTACGTAATTGTAATTAATTATCTAACTCGAGAAGTACTGTCCTAATTATCAAAGTGTCAATGAGAAACGTCTAGAGTACCCTGAAAAACTGCCGATACAACTTTCTGTTGCTCAATACGTGCTACATAAATGTGTTTTTCCGAGTGTGAAAGAGGCCCGCGAATACACGCAGAATTGCCGCGCGACTGGCCGCTCGAGGCACTTTGCGTGTATTCGCGGGCTTCTTTCACTCTCGGAAAAAGACTTTTATGTAGCACGTATTGAGCAACAGAAAGCTGTATCGGCATTTTTTCATGGTGCTCTACAATTTTCTCATTGACACTTTGATAATTAGGAGAGTACTTATCGAGTTAGATAATTAATTTTAATTAGCTAATTAAATCTCAGTAACGAAAAAATTACTCGCGGCTACTCCACTGCACTGGAAACAATACCCACTAGGTTTGCTTCGCGTAACGCCGTTCCTCTTTTTTGAAATCGTGCTGCGTGATAGCTGGGACACCCTGTATATCTCTGCGCCTGTGCAGAAATCTAGTATTTCAGTTATCAAATTGCATAAATTGTGATATGTTTGTCATTTCACACAGTTGTGGTTCGATGAATGTATATGGCAGGTCTCATGGATCGTGTTTTTTGTATGATATCTTGTTGAACAAAATACTTGTAATAAAGAATTTCGTACCTGAGAGAACTCCAACTTATTTCTCGAGAACATTCACAGAATATTAAACGGAACAGCTTATTAGAAAGGCTCAGGCGCATAGTTAGGAAAGGAAATACTGACATTGCCTTCTAGTACATTTAAACAACTCATTGTCACCATATTATTACCAGCAGTGCTTTGTAGTATGCTTTTGCTCGCCTGAGCTTAATTACGTATTATAGCCAACCTACATTACTCATGAAGATGTTACTTCTCCAAAAGTTTTTCTTCATTGAGTGTGTATACTTCAAGTAATTTTGTGCCTTTGGAAGATGGATTTTTAATAAATAGTGGCTTTTGTGCACAAGTAATACTCTAGGAACTGGAGGCATTTTGGCTTCCACATATTTTGGAGGGACACTAACTCAGAGGCACTATATGTTTGAAACCTACAGCTGAGTTTAAAGGGCGGTAGCAGGGACTGTACCCAAAAGGCTATGTTAAATTTAGGGGTTACTTCAGCTATTTATTCAGACGTCTTTATTGTGATTGCGCTATATTTTTATAGTTAACCTATAAATCTATCACCACGTCATGATTCAAAATGTCCTGCATCTCGAATGGGGCCAACATTGTGATTCCTGTCAGTTGCCTCTGATTTCTTTTCACTACAGATTGTCATGCAGAAGTTTGAATTATGGGACTGAAAGAAAAATGTTTGCGTCAATAGCAATTCGAGCGAGTTATGTGCTCTCTTCAAAGCTTTAATGAAATGCATTGACAGTGGAAGTCTCTTCTTTAGTCCCACAATTTAAACACACCATCTGAGGTGATTTAAGCAGAACAATCTGAGGGGAAACATATCAGTCAACCGGCAGGCATGACAATATCGGCCCAGTTCGAGATGTAAATACTTTGCAGTGGAACATTGGAAATTTTCTAGGTTGGCTATAAAAATTGAATGCAATCAAAAAGAAAAATATCCCTATAAGTTGCTGAAGTAACCCCTAAATTTAACACGTCCTTTAGAGGTTACATTTGCTTTAGAAAATAGAAGACTACAGCGTAACCTCTAAAGCTACATCTTTTTTAAGGGTAGCAATGTACCTTATAATATATTGGTTACAATGTACCTTATATTTTGTATTAGTTACAATGTACCTCATAATATATTAGTTACAATGTACCTTATAAATGTGAATTTGTGCACCTATACTAAGGGTTACCCAGCTAAGGGTGTAGCTCCGACTATTAGCTCACGCGTTCAAGAAAGAAACCCCGGAAAAAGCCAGTATGTTCGTTATCACTGTCTTTCACTAACATTCGAAGCCTGCTGCCTAAGCGCGATCTGGTTTGCTCTTTCTTTGAAGATACCCGCTCTGAAATACAGTTACCAACTGGGACGTGGCTGTGTCCCGGTATAACGAACAACGAATTTTTTATGGTAGCACTTTGTATAATGTATACAGACATGACTGCACCGAAAAAAGCGCTGTTGGCGTCCTAGTAGCCATCAAAAAAGCTGTTTCATCCTTTGTTGTTCATACCGATTGTGATCTGGAGATTGTCTGGATTGCGTGTTCGTCCCGTTCGGTTATGGCATTAATCTGTGCTTGCTACCACCCACCAGATAAGGACCATATTTTCGTTCAACAGCTGCACAACAGTATTGAAAGTGCTACGCAGCAATTTACCACGAATAACATTTATATTTTTGGTGAGTTTAATCTACCGGATATCGATTAGTCCCAACTGCCTTCTACCAATCGAACTTCGGCCGAGTTCGTCAACTTAGTACTAAATCGTAACCTATTTCAGGTAGTGATCTGAGCCCACACGAGGCTCGAATGTCCTCGATCTGTTATTGACAAATGTTCCTGACACAGGTACGTATCGGGCCTCCATCATGGTGTCGTCATCGGCCATTTCACAGGTGGGGGAGCTGGCCAGAGAGAACTCTTTCCTTAAAGCTCAAATCTCTTCCCAACACTCCCAGATTGCAAAATTAATGAACTAGATTCAAACCCTCTAGACTAAAATTGACAGGGCACTTTCCAATAACCACCGCACACAAACACCTCCAACACCTACGCAAACACAAGAAGTACACTCTTCCCCTGCAGCCAGCAATACGGCGCCAATGACAGAAACACCACCACAACCAGTACAGAACGCCGGCAAGCGCAAGGCTGCCAAATCCATTGTATCCCTTCATACCGAAGCTGACATCACCACGGCAGTTACTGCGGCTGTGACTGTGGCCATACCTACGCTACCGACAAGATTAGAAGCTTAATTTGATGCATGCTTTAACGCGATGCAACAGGCCATTATAGATACAAACAACTTGTTTGCCACACTCAAACGCTTTACAGAGGCCACGCTAGCCGATTTCGGCGTGCAGCTGGCTAAGAAACGCACCTCATCAGCAAGCCGTGCAGCCACTTCAAAGCCGGCCTCCACATCAATGACCACGTAATCCATTATGGCTCCCCGTCACTCCAAGTTAACAATTTGGCAGTGGAGCTTCAGTGGGTACCGTAAAAAAAGAAGCCACCTGCAGCAAATTATCAGCATATTCAGAATAATCCCCAGCAAAAAGATGAAGTCCCTGACGTCCTAGCTCTACAAGAAACGAACGGCCACGTGAAACTCCCTAGCTACAAGGAGTATAACCAATTAGGCACACACAACACCCCCAGTACGGCCATCCTGATACACAACAATCTGACGGCCGTGCAGCACGAAATTGAAAGCACTAGTATACAATACACGGTCATTGAAGTTCTACCGAAGAGAAGAGGACTCAAAACATTCTTCATATTATACATATACAGCTCACCCAATGAAAGGGTAGCAGACTTCCCACACATCTTTCGAAAAACATCTGCGCTATGGCCAAAGATGCACAAATACTAATCATTGGAGATTTCAACTCTAAACATCCAGACTGGGGCTATCCCAAATCAGACCCAAAGGGCGTCCTGTTATGGGAAGCCATCCAAGACTTAAAGCTAACCCTTCTGAACGACGCGCAACAGCAGCATACGCGGATCGGAAACAGCGTGTGCAAAGATACCTCGCCAAACTGGAGGCTGTGCAGAAACATACCATGTGCTCTATGGGAAAACACGGGCCTCTCGTCAGGCAGTGATCACTGCATCCTCTTCACTACCATTGCAACATCCACCAACAAAATAGCCAAGGCCACTGCGCGAATCACGGAGTGTAACAATTTCCGACAAATGCGCGAAGAGGCGGCACCCGACACCATTTCGGACATAAAAAATGGGTCGAGTCGCTAAAGCAGGACGTGACCACCACGACGCGCGAAATGGAGGTCACTCAAAGGCAGTCAACGACAGATTCCCGCCTCCTCCACATGTGGAAAGCGCACGAAGGCCTCATGCGCAAGTGGCGGCGTGAACGGCACAACAAGAAGCTTCGCCGTCGCATCGCGAAACTCGAACGTGACATTGAAGCCCACAGCACCACACTCGAACGCCAGCAATGGGGCCAAATTTGCACCAGCCTGAATGGCCAGATAGGCTGTAAGAAAACGTGGCATCTGCTGGGACACCTCATTGACCCCGGTAGTTCCAAGTCAACAGTACGCAAGCAATTCGACCGTATAATCCACCAATATCCGGGTACCGACGAAGAGCTGCTGGAGGAGCTTGCCAGCCGGTACATAAATACCTCCCATCAGAATCAGAAGAGCAGCAGCACTAATGTAGCGACAGTACAACTGCCACAATACACTGGAATCCGCAACCAAGAACTGGACGCCGACATCTCGGAGGCAGAGATCGGCGCCGCGCTCCACAAACTGCGTCCAACATCGTCGCCCGGCCCCGACAGTGCGACCAACAAGACGCTGCGAAACCTCGATTCAAAGTCGGTAGGGGCCATCACCAAGTACATGAACGAATGCTGGAAATCCGGACAATTACCCCCGGAATGGAAACGCGCCAGGGTCTCCTTTATACAGAAACAGGGCAAGAAACTCGACCTCAGAAATATTCGACACATATCCATGACCTCTTGCTTGGGCAAGCTAATGGAACACGTCGTGTTGTGCCGTCTACAAAACTATACGGAACAGCACTATCTACTTCCCCCCACTGTGCTAGGCTTCCGAGCTCACCTATCCATCCAGGATGCCCTCATCCAACTGCACCATGATCTCCTAAGACCAGAGAGTGGTACAAGCAACAAAGCCTTACTCGGCCTAGACTTTCACAAAGCATTTGATAACCTGAAGCACACTGCCATAGTAAACCGCTTGGCCGAGTTGCAACCGGGTGAACGCACGTACAATTACATATGTGCTTTTCTATCCAACCGTCCGGTCAAACTCTCGGTGGGCAATCTAGTCTCCAAGTGGATCAAACTTGGAGATCGTGGCACTCCTCAAGCCGAATTTCTAACAACTTTCGTATTTATTCTCGCAATGAAGTCGCTACCATCCAAACTCGACACGATACCAGGCCTGCGACACACTCTCTATGCCGACGACATTACGCTCTGGATGACCACGGGATCCGACGGACAAGTCGAAGAGATCCGGCAGAAGGCAGCCAACACGGTCGTCCAGCATGTGACTGACGCGGGTTTAGAGTGGTCGTAGAGCAAATCGGAGATACTAATACTGCGACCCCCAGACCGGCGCAGAATAAAAGCCCCACTACCCAACATTAACGTGTACGTCAACAACACTGCAATACCTCACGTAGATCATGTGAGGGTCCTGGGCCTTTTTGTACAAAAGAATCACCACAACAACATCACCATTCCCCGCAGGGGCGTCTGCGCAAGCAGGCGTTTGGTGTGCTGCGACACCACTGACCCGAGCACATGAGGGTTGGACCCTCTCACGTGTCGCCGTGCGTGGCTTAGCCGTGTCCGGGGAAAAGGGGATCCTGGGGGTTGAGCCAAAGCCGGGTGTTTGGACCTTTACGGCCCCTCTACAGAGGCAACACACCTCTTTGGCCTCTGCTTCACGTAGACGGCACCCCCGGACTGACCCACCCGGGGGAAATCGGCAGTTGCCTTTTCCTGTCCTCCTCTTAAATCTTCGTCTTTCTCTCTCACTTTCAATCTATCCTGTCTTCTTTTCACTTCCCTTTTACTTCCGTTTTCCCAGGCAGCTAGGGTTAACCTTGTGTGGGTAGCCAACCTTGGATACTCCATATTTGGTTATAGTAGTGGCGTACAGCTGGCGTTTGCAGGACCTGGCTTTTCCAGTCTCTGCAGTGTCCCCTCGTTGGGCTCCATGGTGGGTGGTTGGCGTCGCTGCCGAAAAATGCACCAATACTTATGGCTGAACCATTCCCCCCACTCCATGATCGCCGTCAGAAAAGAGGGCGCACCGAAGATGTTTTCCAATTTTTTGGACGCCAAACGCATACCTTCCCCCGCTTTCATGTTATTCATTCTGAAAAGTCGGATACATCAGTACGAACAATTTCACCTTTCCTTGTCTCAAAGTCTTTGACGGATATTATTGGACCAGGCTATAAAGCATCCAGGATGGCAAGCGGGGATCTCCTCTTGGAGCTCCGCGATCTGAAACAGTACAAGAAACTTCCCAACCTAGTGTCATTTGGAGATGCTCAAGTAACAGTAACCCCGCACCGTACCATGAATACCACCCGTGGCGTTGTATCAGATGATGACCTGTTGCAGCTGAGTGAGGCTGAAGTCCTAGAGGGTTTCAGTGAGCAGAATGTAATCAATGTTAAACGAATCAAGACGAGGCGCGATGGCAAGGAAATCCAGACCAGGCACCTGATACTTACTTTTAACTCAAGTGTTCTGCCCGAATCCATCGAGGCCGGATACATCAAGCTACGGGTCAGACCCTATGTACCAAATCCTCTTCGTTGCTTCAAGTGCCAGCGTTTCGGCCACAGTTCCCAGAACTGCCGAGGCCGACAAACATGTGCTAAATGTAGTTCCGGTGACCATGCTTCTGAAACGTGCGAAAACACTCCACACTGTGTCAACTGTGATGGCGAGCATGCCGCATACTCGCGGTCATGCCCGTCTTGGAAGAAAGAGAAAGCAATAGTCACGATCAATCAAAGTAAAAGAAAACATAACTTTCAAGGAGGCACGCAGGCGGGTATCGTACCTGCCAAAAACCAGCTTTGCCGAAGTGGCGCGTCAGGGGGCAGCGCCACATCGGCCCCCGGCGGCTGTCTGGCACACGCGCAGTGGGCCGGCGGCGACGCCATCCGCCCCCTCGGCGGGTGCAGCTAGCGCTGCTCTGCCAACTCACAAGAAGGGGCCATCGACCTCCGGGCTGGTGGCCTCGAGGGCCTCGTCTCTCGAGGTGAGACCTTCTCGTCAAGCCTACCGCTCGCAAGAGCGCGTGTCCAGCGCCTCGCAAGAGGCTATGGACACAACAACCAGCCAGACGGCGCCACTTGCGCCTAAGGAGCCGCGAGAGTCTCGCGATCGCTCCAAACAAGAAAAACACCGCATGACGGCGCCCGGAAAGGGCTCTGTGAAGTAATTCCTCTTTCTTAACACACAGCACAAAACCCACATTCAACATGGATACACAAATATTACAGTGGAATGTCCGAGGACTCCTCCACAATCTCGATGACATCAAAGAACTCCTACATAAGTATAACCCAAAGCTGCTGTGTGTCCAAGAAACACACCTCAAACACACGCAAACAGATGTTCTCCGACAATACGCCATTTTTCGTAAGGACCGCGATGACACAGTCGTGTCTTCCGGTGGTGTGGCTATTGTAGTAGACAGAGGTATTGCCGCCCGCAGGGGCGTCTGCGCAAGCAGGCGTTTGGTGAGCTGCGCCACCACGTACCCGAGCACACGAGGGTTGGACCCTCCCGCGTCTAACGGTGCGCGGCTTAGCCGTGTCCGGGGAAAAGGGGATCCTGGAGGTTGAGCCGAAGCCGGGTGTTTGGACCTTCATGGCCCCCTGGCGGAGGCAACACACCTCTTTGGCCTCGGCTTCACGTAGACGGCACCCCCGGACCGACCCACCCGGGGGGAATCGGTAGTTGCCTTTTCCTATCCTCCTCTTCTTCAATCTTCGTCTTTTTCTCTCTTTCAATCTATCCTGTCTTCTTTTCACTTCCTTTTACTTCCGATCTTCCAGGCAGCGAGGGTGAACCTTGTGTAGTTATCCAACCTTGGGTATATTATATTAGGTTATAGCGGCGATGCATGGCTGGCGTCTGCAGGTATCTTTCCAACCTAGTAGCATCCCCTTGTTGGGCTTGGTGGTGGGTGGCCACCATCGCCGCCGAACTGCTCAAAGCTTACATGGCAAACGCTTCCCCCCCCCCCCTCAAAGATCGCCCCTAAAAAGGGGGCGCACCGAAGCACCTTTCCAGTTCTTTTTGAAAGAAAACCAAGAAACCTACCCAAAGTACCACGTCCTTCACAGCGAAGGCAACACAACCGTAAGAAAACTGTCACCATTTCTAGTGTCTAAATGCCTAGCAAACACGATTGGTCCTAACTACAAAGCATCAAAGATGGCCAGCGGAGACCTTCTCCTCGAACTGATCAAGAAAGAACAAGTTGAGAAACTCACTGAACTCACTAGTATCGGTGACATGAACGTGACAGTCTCTCCACATCGCTCACTGAACACAAGCAGGGGAGTAATATCAGAAGAAGATTTCCTGAACCTTAGCGACGAAGAACTCCTTGAAGTATTTCAAGATCAAAACGTAATCAAAGTACAAAGAATAACACTCCGACGCAACGACCAACAAATCCCCACCAAACATGTGATACTCACATTTGGAACCAGTAGTGTGCCCAGTTCACTCGAGGCAGGATACTTGAAAATCAATGTGCGACCGTACATACCGAATCCGATGCGGTGCTTCAAGTGCCAGAGGTTCGGGCATGCCTCACAATCATGCAGAGGCAAAGAAACATGCGCCAAGTGTAGTGCCAACGACCATCCTGCTGACAATTGCAATGCTCCAGCACTTTGTGTCAACTGCAAAGGAGACCACCCAGCTTACTCACGGAGCTGCCCTTGCTGGAAAAAAGAAAAAGAAATCATCGCAATCACTGTAAAAGAAAAAATCTCATTCTATGAAGCGAGGAAAAGGCTAGGGCACTTACCTCAACTTAGCTATGCCAGTGTGGCGCGGCAGGGGGCAGCACCACACCGGTTTCAGGAGTCTACAGGGTCCGCGCGCGGTACTCCTGCAGAGACTCCATCCGCCCCCTTGGTGGTAGCAGCCAGTGCTGCTCCATCATCATCGAATACGGGCCGGCAGACCGCTGTGTCGCAGGGCCCAAAGTTGAACGGAACCCCAAGGCCCGAGACGCGCGTTTCGGCGCCTGGCTCTCGATCATCCAGCGCCTCGGAGAAGGCGATGGAGGTCGACCCGAAAATTCCGGCGCCATCGACGCCAAAAGATCCGCGCTCCCAGGAGCGCACCAAGAAGGACAAACTTCCTATAACCGCGCCGAATAAGGGACAGGTAACCTGAACGGCTACCACCCTTGATTATAGTGATCTTTTTAGTACTTGTCACCTATCACTTTTTAGCTCACACACACATAAGTAAACAGTTTTATTCGTTTTACGATGGCTTTCATCATCCATTGGAATTGTAGAGGCCTGATCCATAATCTAGGTGACATAAAAGAGATCATAAATAAGCTATCGCCAGTTGCATTCTGCCTTCAAGAAACGAACTTAGGCCCCAAAAATACACATTTTCTGAAAGGTTTTACGGTCGTACGTAAGGAGCGCGAACACTCCAGCCGTCTGTCAGGAGGAGTCGCCATAATCGTGCAAGGCGGCACTCCTACCCAAAATGTCCAATTAAATACGTCTTTCGAAGCTGTAGCGGTCACCGTTCTATCTCACAAGACCATCACCATTTGTTCACTGTACCTTCCACCCCATAGCCATTTTAATATTAAGGATCTAGAAAATTTAACAGACCAGTTGCTGGAGCCTTTTGTTTTAGTAGGAGATTTCAATGCTCATGGTACTCTTTGGGGCAGTGACAAAACTGACCCAAGAGGCCAGCTCATTGAAGATTTTATTTTGTCAAATGATATCTGCCTTTTAAACTCAGGTGCATCAACATATTTTTCACCGACTTCACGTACATTTAGTTGTTTAGATTTAGCTTTTTGCTCACCGTCTCTTTTTAGCGATCTTAAATGGGAAGCCCTAGACACGTCATATGGTAGTGATCACCTGCCCGCAATCATAAAACTCTTACCCTCACCACCAACCTTAGGCATTAAGCCACGCCGGTGGAAACTGCAGCTCGCTGATTGGCCAGTTTTTATGAAGCATGCGAAACTGGAAACAGTCTTCGCACCCGAACTGAGTGTTCACGAACTCAATAAAAAGTTCGTTGAAGTTATAATCTCAGCCGCAGAAACAGCCATACCTCAGTCATACGGAATTTTGCGAAAAAAACTAAATCCGTGGTGGACAGACGAGTGTACCGAAGCTAAAAAACAACAAAATAAGGCCTGGGGAATCCTACGAAGGTATCCAACCTACAACAACCTCCTAGGCTTTAAACAGGCCAAAGCCAAAGCAAGATTTGTTCGGCGCCAGGCGGAGAAATCGTCATGGCAAAAATATGTATCCTCAATTAATAGTTCGGTCACATCTAAACAAATGTGGGACCAGGTTAGAAAATTTAATGAAAGTACACATCATACACAATACCACTACTTAAAAGTCCAGGCACACAAACAACACTAGAAGACCAGGCCAACTTATTAGGCGAACACTTTTATAACATCTCAAGCTCAGCAAATTACTCACATTTTTAAAATACAAAGAGTCCGCTGAGAAACACACTTCCCACTACCGGTGCTTCAATGGAACTATATAATGACACTCTTACAATGCGGGAATTAAACAGAGTTCTTTCGGCCGGTAAAAAAAAAACAGCAACAGGTCTTGACCGGGTCCACTACACAATGCTGGCGCACTTATCTCAAGCATCGGTAGAGGCACTCCTTCAATTTTTCAAGAAAATATGGCAATCTGGGGTAATGCCTACAGACTGGAAAAATGCAGTAGTAGTGCCTTTTCTAAAATCTGGTAAAACTGCATCATCCACAAGCAGCTACAGGCCCATTGCACTAACAAGTTGTCTAGCCAAATCATATGAGAGCATTATAAACGCGAGACTCACATTCATCCTCGAATCAAGACACCTAATAGACACGCACCAGTGCGGATACAAAAAGGGCTGCTCCACCACTGATCATCTCGTCCGACTAGAACATGAAATACGTGATGCGTTTCTACACAAACAACACTGTCTCGCGGTTTTCTTTGACTTAGAAAAAGCGTACGATACCACATGGCGATATGGAATTTTGAGAGACCTGGCTGATTTGGGCATTCGTGGCAGAATGCTAAACTGCCTATACGATTTCATGTCAAATAGAACATTTCAGGTACGCCTCGGCACAACACTTTCACGCACATTTACACAAGAAAATGGCGTCCCACAAGGTTGCATTCTCAGCACGACTCTCTTCATAGTCAAAATGAACTCTGTTAACAAAATCATTCCATCGTCTGTCATGCATTCAATATATGTCGATGATTTGCAAGTGGCTTGCCGCGCCTCAAACCTATCCACCTGCGAAAGACAGCTACAAATAACAATAAATAATCTCACACAGTGGGCCGACAAAAATGGTTTCCGCTTTGCAACTCATAAAACCGTTACAGTGCTGTTTTCCCAGAAGCGTGGCTTACATTGCGATCCAGTTCTGACACTGGATGGCGCAACACTACCGGTCAAACGAGAGTACAAATTCTTAGGCGTAACATTTGACACAAAACTGAACTTCCTAGCCCACATTAACACAACAAAAATTAAGGCAAATAAAGCATTAAATATTCTCAAAGTGTTATCGCACAAGAACTGGGGATCTGACCGAATATGCCTACTACGTATTTACCGGTCCCTTGTGCGTAGCATTCTCGACTACGGTAGTGTAGTTTATGGTGCAGCCAGGCAATCCTACATTAAACGACTTGATCCAATTCACAATCTTGGCCTACGATTGGCGAGCGGTGCCTACAGAACATCGCCTGTCCTAAGTCTATACGTTGACTGCAATGAGCCTTCCCTACAGCATCGCAGAGCACTACTAACCCTCTCCTATGTACTGAGAATTCGGTCAACACCACAACATATATGCTACAAAATCGTAACAGAATGCAACTCTCGGTTACACTACACAAACAAACCGAACATGATACGGCCACTTGTCTTACGACACGAGGAATACTGTCAGATTTATAACATTCCTCATGAGGTCCTGCAGGTTGCTGAAAGGCCGCAAAGACTGGCCCCATGGTGCGATTGCACACAACTATGTGATTGGACACTAACCCACTTAAAGAAAAAGGACACCCCACACGAACACATAATGCAAGAGTTCCGCACTATTCAACAAAAATATAAAGATCACACAGAATTTTACACAGATGGTTCTAAAACACAAAAATACGTGGGTGTGGGAACCGTAACGGAAAATTGGGAAAATAGCATCCGAATACATAATTCTGCTTCAGTCTTTACCGCCGAAGTTATGGCTATATGGACGGCAGTAAACAAAGTTATCACCGACAAACAGAAGAGTGCTGTCATTTACACCGATTCGTTGAGTGCACTCAGAGCTTTAAATTTAAAATCCGACTGTGAACCGCTGC
This sequence comes from Dermacentor silvarum, assembly GCF_013339745.2. Taxonomy (NCBI): domain Eukaryota; kingdom Metazoa; phylum Arthropoda; class Arachnida; order Ixodida; family Ixodidae; genus Dermacentor; species Dermacentor silvarum. The sequence continues at coordinate 95,251,938 of NC_051155.1, forward strand.
TTGGCGATATCTTAAACATGGTGCTTAATAATAAATACGGACGAACCATACGATTCTGCTGGGTCCCTAGCCATGTTGGGATACCAGGGAACGAATCAGCAGATAGATGCGCGGCCATGGCAGCGCACAAAGACCTAACACGCACAAAACTTCCATACAAAGACAGCATACGAGCAATTCGCAAAGCCCTGACATCAAAATGGCAACAAGAATGGGACTCCTGCATTAATAACAAGTTACACATAACCAAACCCCTGCTTGGCGAGTGGAAATCGTGCAGTCACCAGCAACGGTTCTACGAGGTGATCCTATGTCGACTTCGAATAGGGCACACACATCTGACACACAACTTCTTACTTAGAAAAGAAGATCCGCCAACCTGCGATAAGTGTCATGAACCTCTCACAGTAATACACATTGTTATGACATGTCCACATATAGAAACACACAGACGGAAAATTCTGCAGAATCTGTATAACTTACACATACCTTTACACCCCGCTTACTATTGGGAGATGATCCGCTAGTGCCATTCACTGACTTGTTCAAGTTTTTAGTTGAAGCAGGTTTATTACATAGAATATAAGTTAACGCAATTCTCGCTACACTAACATTTCATTTCTTATTACCTTGTGTCTGGCGCAGCATGGCCTTTGTCGCTTTTGCGCCATTAAACCTGAATTAACTAACTAAGAGGTATTGCCTGCCGGGAACTAAAACTTCGTACGCCCCTAGAGGCAGTTGCTGTCCGAGGGGTGTTGTTTGACAAGCTGGTCACTGTCAACTCTATATACATCCCTCCCAATTATCAACTACATAAAACCGAATTCCAAAACTACATAAATGAACTTCCGGAGCCATACATAGTTGTCGGAAATTTCAACGCTCATAACACTTTGTGGGGAGACTCACGTTGCGATGCGAGAGGTCGCCTGATTGAAAATTTTCTGTTTTCTTCAGGCGCATCATTACTTAACAAGAAAGAGCCTACGTATTACAGCGTTACACATAACACATATTCATCCATTGACCTAAGTATAGCATCGAGTACACTAATGCCCTACCTGGAGTGGTCCGTTCTCAAGAACCCCTTTGGGAGCGACCACTTCCCAATTATGCTAGGCTTAACAGAACATGATAGATGCTCGCCACACGTTCCCCGATGGAAGGTTGACTCGGCTAACTGGGAACTTTTCCGACAAATAACATATTTAGGCCGGGATGACATTGCCTCTTTTAACATAGACGATGCTGTGGCGTATATAACAGGTTTTATCATTGACGCTTCTGAAAGATGCATACAACAAACTAATGGACTGGCTAATAAACGTCGCCTGCCTTGGTGGAATGATGAATGCCAGAAAGCACGTAAAAAGCAAAACAAAGCCTGGGGATTGTTTCGTAACTCCCCAACAGCTGAAAACCTGATAAATTTTAAACAAACAAAGTCACAGGGCAGAAGAACGCGTCGACGTGCAAAGAGAGAGAGTTGGGAAAGGTACATTTCCAGTATAAATTCATACACCGACGAAACAAAAGTCTGGAATAAGGTAAATAAACTAATAGGCCGGGAGTCACATCCTCTACCCTTAGTAAGTAGCCAAGGTGATAGCCTGGAAGACCAGGCGGATTGTCTAGGTGAACACTTTCAATATGTATCAAGTGAATCGCATTATACAGACACTTTCCTGAAGTTCAAAGAACGCGAATAGCGGCAGCCTCTTAACCGCAAAGGTTCTTCGAGTGAGGCTTACAATCAACCATTTAGCTTAGCCGAACTTAAAGCATCTCTCGCTTGTTGTAACAACTCGGCGCCAGGTGGCGATCGTATCATGTACGAAATGATTAGGTACTTACACACCGAAACACTGACAACACTCCTGTCTCTTTTTAATGCCATGTGGGCGGCTGGTTGTATTCCGTCCTCATGGAAAGAAGCCATAGTCATCCCGGTACTTAAACAAGGCAAAGACCCGTCCTTAGTCAGCAGCTACAGGCCAATAGCTCTAACAAGCTGCCTGTGCAAGCTGTATGAAAAAATGATAAACCGGCGTTTAATCAGTTTCCTAGAAAATAACAAAATACTAGACCGCTTCCAGTATGGATTCCGAGAAGGTAGGTCGACAATAGACCACCTTGTTCGCATCGAGGCAAACATCAGATATGTGTTTATTCATAAACAGTTTTTATTTTCTGTATTTATACATTTAGAGAAAGCGTACGACACGACATGGCGCTTCGGGATTCTGCGAGATCTCTCTGCGATGGGAGTCCGCGGTAATATGTTAAACACAGTCGAAAGCTACTTGTCTAACCGCACGTTTCGCGTAAGAGTGGGTAATGCTTTATCTAGAACATTCACCCAGGAGGCTGGCGTGCCGCAAGGGGGTGTACTTAGTTGCACACTCTTCATTGTAAAAATGAACTCCCTGCATACAGTCATTCCACACAGCATGTTTTATTCTGTGTATGTCGATGACGTACAGATAGGTTTCAAATCATGTAACATCGCTATCAGTGAACGATAGGTGCAGCTTGGATTAGATAAATTGTCTAAATGGGCGGATGTAAATGGGTTCAAAATAAACGCACAGAAAAGTACATGCATACTCTTCTCAAACAAAAGAGGCCTGACACCGGTGACAAATCTCACGATCAATCGAGAGGAACTATCCATGAGCAGTGAACATAAATTCCTGGGCATAATTCTGGACTCTAAGCTTACCTTCATTCCCCATCTTAAATATCTGAAGACAAAGTGTCTGATGACTATGAACCTTTTAAAAATTCTCTCACACACAACATGGGGTAGTGATCGAAAATGCCTCCTAAACTTGTACAACAGTCTTGTCCGCTCACGCCTTGATTACGGAGCTATAGTTTATAACTCTGCAACGCCAAGTGCATTAAAAATACTAGACCCCGTTCACCATTTAGGTATCCGCCTCGCAACCGGTGCTTTCCGAACAAGCCCGATCCAGAGCCTCTATGTAGAGTCGAAATAGTGGTCACTCCATCTGCAGCGTTCATATAGCAGTTTCACGTATTTTCTGACAGTACAAGCAAACAATGAACATCATTCTTATTCCACCATAAACGATATGACCGCTGCTACACTCTTCCATAACCGACCTGCAGCGAGAAAACCGTTCTCATTACGTGTAAGGAATCTTAGTGAGCAAATGGGTGTTCCATTGCTTCAACATCGACCTATGTCTCCTGCTAAACTGTTACCGCCGTGGCAGTGGCAGATCATAGAGTGTGACACATCGTTCGTAGAAGTCACGAAATACGCTCCAGAGGCACAGATTAAAATGAATTTCCTAGAGCTTCAATTTAAGTACTCGTGTACAGAGTTTTACACAGACGCTTCTAGATCACATGCCGGGGTTTCTTATGCAGCCGTCGGGCCATCTTTCTCGGAATCGGGTGTACTCCACCCGCAAACAATGAGGCCTAGGCACTATTGTCAGCCGTGAATCATATAACAAAAACAAAACTTCAAAAAACAGTTATATTTACAGACTCTCTAAGCGTTGTGAAAGCCCTGATGTCACTCTGCAAGCACAAAAATTCTGTACTCATTGAGCTCTATTCCGCCCTATGCAGAGCGTATACCGCAAACCAGCATGTAATAATATGCTGGGTGCCGGGCCATAGAGGCATTGAGGGTAATGTGCAAGCAGACAAAATGGCCACATCAGCGACATCACACACTAGTAATCATACAGTAGCTGTTCCTGCAACAGACTTGAAACCTTTCTTGCGAAAGAAACTGCGAAGCCACTGGCAACGCTTGTGGGACGCTGAAACAAGTAATAAACTTCACATGATTAAACCACAGTTAGGTTTCCGGCCCTCAGCTACGAAAACACGACGAATTGACGTCATATTCTGCCGTCTCAGAATAGGACACACGTACGGCACCCACAATTTTTTTGCTTACTGGTGATGAACCACCAACCTGTGGTAGATGTGGTGAGAGGCTGACTGTCCTCCACGTCCTGCTGGAGTGTCGGGAAGCCGAACCAGACAGAAGAAAACATTTTCCTGTAGCATACCGCTATCATATCCCTCTACATCCCATGATGTTTATTGGTGAAGAACCACTTTTTAATGCCAATGCAATCCTTGGCTTTTTGAGCGATGTTGTGCTACATGTTATTAGTCCAATAAGTTCGTAGCGCATCCTCTCTCTAGAGGATGCCGCTGTGATAGTTTTTTTATAGAACATGCCTCCAGGCCCTTGTGGTTCAAGGGCTCTATCTAGGCAGTTGTGCTTCTTGCCAATTTATGCATCTGAAATATTTTAAATATCGTGTCATTCTTTCTCAATGCATTTTTCATTGCATAGTACACCTCATTAGTCATTGCCATGATTTTACTACATGTAAATTTTACGCACTTTACAGCGATTATTTTTAGGCCCCTTTACAGCCACGCCTCATCTATTTCTCAGAATTCATCACTCCACTGCAAACTCACAAACACTGGCATGGCGCTCTTTGGCCATACTCGGCCCTTGCGCCATTAAACAGCATACATCATCAACATCACCATTGATAGTCTCACCATAGCGGTGAATCAGACGGTGCATTTAATCACCCGAGTGAGGGCATGCAAGCAAGGTATGAAGGAGAAAGAGCTACTCCAAATCAGCCACTCCTTTGTCATCTTAAGGCTCACCTACGCCCTTCCCTACCTACATCTACTCCAAACTGAAAAAGCAAAACTGGACCGCCTCATTCGCAAAGTGTACAAATCTGCGCTGGGGCTCATCCGTACCACCCCTACCGAGCACCTCCTAAGCCTGGGGTTACACAATACAGTGGAAGAACTTCTATAAGCACACGGCATGGCGCACATTCACCGACTACAGGGAAGCAAGACAGGCCGTTGGATCCTGGACCGCATCGGGCACAGAGTATCTCCAACGCACAATGATCCTGCCACCATTCCCCCCCAATATCAGAAAGAGGTTCATCATCAAGCCACTACCAAAGAACACGCTGGCAGGTCATCACAACGGCAGACGAAAGCAAGAGCTCAAGCCCTGCACAAACCCCACGGGTCCAACTCCGAAGCAGCTTACGTCGACGCAGCTCAATATTCCTTGCCACATAAGACGTACGCAATTACCGTAATTAGCCTCTCCAAGATCATCAACAACAATAACAACAACCAATTTACGCCCCGAACAACACCAATAAGGACGGCCTGTTCTGTTCGTGCCCTCAACTCGGCGGAGGCAGAAGAGGCGGCCTTTTCCCTCGCTGCAGCAGCCGGATTTACAACTATAATCAGCGACTCAGACCCCCATATCCAACTTTGCACGTGGAATCGTGGCCACAGCCACGCTGCGAATACTGCACCCCATACTCTCCCCTAAACAACAAGATAGTGAAGAATAATCCACCCCAATTGAATTGATATGGGTCCTGGATCACGCAGGGAACCCGGGGAATGAGGCCGCCCACCAGTGTGCTCGAGGATTCGTCAGCCGAGCGGTGGGTCCCGTCTCTGAACCGGGGAACCTGCTCAGCGAGCCACTGACCACATACCACGGTATTGCCCAATACTACCGCCTCGCAAGGCGGACGAAATCCCCACCTCATCCCAAGCTCACCAAGGGACAAGAAGTCACCGGGCACCGACTCCAAACGCACTTCTTTCCCAGCCCACAAATATACGCACACTTTTACCCTGGCTTGACAGACCCACACTGCTCATAATGTGGGTCCATAGCCTCCTTAAATCATATTCTCTGGGACTGCAGAGAAGACCCCCCCCCCCCCCCACCAGATCTCCTGGCCGCTTCCTCGCGTGAAGCGTGGGAAGCGATACTCATGAACCCGAACCTGGAGGTTCAACTTCGGGCCATCAAAAGAGCCGAGGAGGTGGCTGTAAGGCATCACCTTGTAGCCACCCCTCACTAAGCCAAATTAACAAAATAAAGTTGTTTCCTCCTCCTCCTCCTGAAACAGTTGGCCCCATTTCTTACGTAGAAGTTAGCAGTGGCCACAAGTTACTGCATTTATGGGTTAATATTGCGTTGCCATTCGCAGACGTCGCTGTCAAACAAATCGGTAATTATAATAAGGCTAACTATGTGGATATGATTATTGAGCTAACTATATTTTATAGTGATGCATTCCTGCCCTATTTTTCTCGTCGTTCAGTTAATGAAAACTCGGTGCTCTTTAAATATACTCTTTTAACATTGCTTGATAAGTACGTTCCCCTAATTACAATAACTAATGATAAGTCTAAACCCTGGTTTAACAAGCATCTTCGTACTTTACGAAACCAAAAAAGAACACTGTATAAACGAGCTAAAAATTCAAGCTGTCCTTCCGCATGGGCTTGTTACACAGATTACCTAAAGAATTACTGCGCCGAAACAATCTCAGCTAAAAACAAGTAAAACTCGCAAGGTCTACCCTCCCTTCTTAAGACTGACCCAAAAATGTTTGGCGATCAATAGCGCGTGATCGTCTCCCCCATAACGTAATGCTCCTTAATGATGACCAGACAGTGATGTCCGATCAACAATCTGCGTTCTAGTTTAATAGGTTCTTTACATCGGTATTCAGCAATGAAGATCATTCCCGAGTGCCCAGTGTTTCAGATCCCGATTTTCGATTCATGGCGCTAATTACTATTACACCTGAAGGGATAGCAAAATTCATCTCAAATCTCTAAGTATAGAGATTCCACAGGCATAGATAAATTCCAATATAGTAAAAAATTCCTTGCCCATCTCTAGTGAAATCCTATGCATAATTTTCACGTAGTCGTTATCATTAGGAGTGCTCCTGAACGGCTGTAAGGTTGGCGAAATAGTTCGCATGTTCAAGCGTGCGAAGAATTGGTCGAAAAATTACCAGCCCTATCTCACTAACCTGCATATGATGCAAATTGCTTTAACATATAATTGCAGCTAATATTTCATTGCGATAGCAATTTCATTGTCACGTAGTACTGACAGTGAAGAGAACAGTTGTAAAACTGTGTATGACTTAACTGATTCTTTATTGGTCGAACCTGTGCCCACAAAAGAAAGCTACACTGAAAGTACAATGATAGCGGTGAACACAGTCGGCGATCGTCGAAATCTGATCAGCGGCAAAACGCGTCGGCTTTTATACATGAGTCATCGAAAGTTCGAGATTATTCGCTGGTGCCCGCGTATCTTCCAGGAAGTTCTAGACCATTCGCGTCGGTCATACTATCAGATTACGTAAGCGTCGGTGACAACAGACAAAGGATGAAGCATCGATAGCGTCCGAGAAACTTCGCAAAAATGCAGGCGCGTCATGTGTCTTGCAATAATGTTTAACATTTGTTAGTCGGTGAAAAGCGGTCACCGGTGAAAGAAAAACATGTACACATGTCAATACCCTCCCCTTAAAGAACATCGTCCCGATGCTACAACCACGAAAGCAAAAACAAAACCAGGCGTATTAGAGACAAAAACAAAAAAAAAAAAAACAAAGTACCCAAGTTCGTCAGCGGGCGTAGAAAGGCTTAAGACGCGCCACATGGATGACTTCAGGTGGTGCGCAGCGCCGCTGTGATTGTGAAATGCCGTCTGGCACGACCTCATAGTCCAGTGCGCCAATACGTCGGATGATCATATAGGGTCCGAAATAGCGACGTAACAGTTTCTCGCTAAGTCCTCGTCGGCATTGCGAGCGGTTTCCTGAGATTATAGAATGTCTGCACCTTACTGCAGTTCAGCAGGACTTTTGTATTACGGAACACATTGCTGCATTCTTCTGTCCACGACTATTTCTGATCTTCCTTCAAAAGCCGATAAAGCGGCTCCGCTACCGCTGAGGCGTTCTTAAGAAATTTGGAATAAAAATTCCACATGGCCAAACACGCCTTGAGCTCTGTGATGGTTATGGGCTCCGGTGCTTGCAATATTGCCCTTTTCTTGACGTCCGCTGGGTAAAGGACTTCTTCCATTACCGTGTGACCCAAGTACATGACTGACTTCTGAAAGAAGCGGCATTTATCCAGATTGAGTGTGATGTTATATTCACGCAAGCGCTGCAAAATACGTTCTAGCGTTTTTTGGCAATCGGCCATGTCATGTCCAGTCAGGATCACGTCGTCGATGTAACATCCCAGGTACGGAATGCCGCGAAGCATCTCGTCCATCATGGAATGCAATATTGTAGGTGCCCTTGCCACACCAAAAAGTAGGCGCTGAAATTCGAACAACCCCAGACTAGTGTTTACAGTTAAGAATGGTCGCGACTCCCAGGGGCAGTTGCTGGTACTCCGAGGAAAGGTCCAGTAAGCAAAACACCTTTGCTCTTGCTAAATCAGTGTACAAATCTTCCGGTCTCGGTAAGGGGTCTGTTCCGTTTTCATAACAGACCCCTTACAGGGGCTTACGGTTCTCTTGTAGTCCCCACATGACCTAATGCTACCGTCTTCTTTTACAACAGTAGCTAACAGCGTGGGCCATTTGCTCCGCATTACCGGCTTCAGCAAACCGGTTTCCACCTGCTTCCGCAGTTTTTGCTCAACTCTTTCCTACAATGCAAGCGGTACAGGCCTAGCGTGGCAAAATACAGGAACCCCACCCGATTTCCAAACAACCTTTGCTTCGAACTTTTGTATTGTTCGCAGTTTCTTAGAGAACACAGAAGTGTACTTTTGCTGTAGAACCGCTACTCTGTCTTCGAGTTCCACTTGGCCAATTTCCAGCCATTCAAGTTTGAGACGCTCCAGCTAATTTCGACCAAGTAGTGATCGCGAACGCCTCCCGTTGTCCTTTACAACAATTACAGGTAGAGTCATGCTCTGACCCTGATACTGAACAGCCACGTCACACTTCCCTTTTAGCTGTATCTGCTCCCCGGTATATGTGCGGAGTGACATATTGCACGGCTTACATCTTACGTGCGGAAAGTGAGACTGGTACATTTGCTCTGGAACAATTGTGACGGCTGCTCCCGTGTCAATTTGCATGCTGAGTGTGCTTCCCTCGATTTCAATGCTCACTTCATAACAGGATTGGTTTGAGCTGCCGAAATGGTAGAATTCATGCTCAGCGTCTTCATCGGAACATTCGAGCGGAGCGCGTGCGTGCTTTTTGACCTTGCCCTCGAGGTTGGGCACATTTTCCAATAACTAAAAGTAATTTACTAAGAAGTTCATTAGTGAAATTTTGTTATTTGTTGATATGCTAATAAGCGTTTCGATTTATCGTATTGCTAACATCCGCCTCTTCGAATAACCCAACTCAACGATAAGAATTATGCTACCTGCCACAGGAAATTTTTAAAACTACGTAAAGCTTATTTTGAGCACACTGTATATATGTAGTATGGCTGGAAAATGAAGGCTCCTGAATCTAACGAGCGCCTACACCGGTTTTAAGAACCTTGCACTACTATTTATGCCTCTGGCCAACATGTAACGCTATGCTGGGTGCCTGGACACAGAGGTATTGAAGGTAACGTGCTAGCAGACCGAATGGCAACTTCCTTAGATACAAAATCTTGCAACATGTCCATAGCTGTTCCATTTGTTGACCTAAAGCCATATTTGCGGAAAAAACTGAGAACGTACTGGCAACATGAGTGGGACGCTGAAATTCTTAATAAGCTCCACCTGGTTAAGCCACATTTAGGGTATTGGCCATCACTGACCAACTCAAGACGAAGTGATGTCCTATTCTGTCGTCTCAGAATAGGACACACTTATGGTAGACACAGTTTTTTGCTGACTGGCGGTGACCCTCCAATGTGTAGTAGATGTGGGGACACCCTCAGTGTTCAGCATGCCTTCCTGGAATGTCGCGAAGCACAAGCCGAGAGGAAAAGACACTTCCCTTTAGCATATAGGCAGTGTATACCACTTCACCTAGCACTGTTTCTAGGCAGAGAACCGCTATTTGACATGAAGTCGGTTTTAGCCTTTTTAAATGACGTTCGTACGCTCAACGTATTCTGCCCAAGAAATTCGTAGCACGGCCTCCTGCGAAAGGCCGCTGTTGCGATGTCAATCTTTGTTTGTAGCACATGCCTCGGGCCCCTTGTACTCAAGGTACCTGGTGAGGCTGTTGTGCTACTCGTTGTCAACCATCACTTTTTCATTTTTAAATACATGTTAAGTTATCACAACCTTCCACCTTTCAACTCATAGCATACGCCACTTCAGTCACTATCATTATTTTACTACCTATGTGTTTTACGCCATTTACAGCGACAGTTTTTAGGCCCCTTTACAGCCATGTCACACCTACCATGAGAAACTTATTGCCCGCGTCATAACAGCTCATCAATTACATTACCACTTGTCATGGCGCTCTTTGGCCATATATGGCCCTTGCGCCATAAAACACCACACATCATCATCAGAACCTTGCACCAACGATATGGCGCATAGAAAGGTCAGTAAATCTGGAAAAGCCTCGTATCAGTGTACTTAATAGAGGAAGTGCTCGAGAGTTTCTTTCTGAAGAATGTGTTTACGGCAAGTAAGGCCCAGACTGCTGGACACCAAGGAGGTTCGAAGGGTACAATTATCTTCGTTCCCGAGGCGGCTACGGACAATCTCAACCGACTCAATAGACAGGCCATCTCTATTTATCTGGAGTCTCTCGCGCCAGGCGAGATAAAAGACGTCAGAATCAATAATCGCAAGAACGTCCTCGCTATCGATGTTAATAACCGAAGCGCCTTGGATCCGTTGATGAAGATTACGCAGCTAGATAACATCAAAGTGCGCTGCCACACTCCTCAGACCTTGGAAACCACTGCAGGAGTGGTTTACAACATCGACGTCTCAATCTGTGACAGTGATTTGCCTATTTTGATCAAAACAACGACAGAGAGCATTCCCATAATACAAGCTCATCGTATTGGCAAGTCAACTTGCGGGAAGCTCATCTTCAAAGGGGATAGCCTACCAACGTATGTAAAGGTCGGCCATTTTCGTAATATTGTACGACCTTTCGTGCCCAGGCCCCTACAGTGTCGCAATTGTCAGAGAATTGGACACGTGAGTGCTGTCTGTAAGAACCCAGGCATATGCTCACGTTGTTCCGAGTCACATAGCTCCGACACTTGTCGCACGACGGACTTCAAGCGCTCCAAATGCAAGGGTGGGCACGATGCGACTTCGAAAGATTGCCCGTTCCAGAAAAATGAACAGAAGATCTTGAGACAGATGGTTAGAGACCATTCGACGCATAAAGAAGCCGCAACTAAAGTGCGACGCCGACGTTCCCGGCACCGCAAGTTAAGAAAGCACTGTGATAGTTCTAAGGAAGTGCACAATCCGGAGAAGGCTGCTCGTCAACCGCTGACCTCGTGCGTTACCAACGCAGATGAGAGAAGAACGCCCGCCATCGATAACTCAAAGGAAGCATGGCCACCTTTACCGAAGCCATGCCAACTCGCAGAACCACGAGACACGAGTCGTCCAACAACTACGAATGTCCCGATAGCAGGCCCTGCAGCAGTCCGCGCAGAAGGCCAGGATTTGCAAGTGATCGCCATGCTGAAGTCACTCATGAATGTCATGCGTACGTTACTGACGAACCTAAACACCCCGAATGCTCGCAGCGCACTGCAAGTACTGGACGCGATGAATCCAGTACTTGCAAGTCTTGAATAGCATTATGGCTCATTCACCGCTGTCGTTCCGTAAAGATGTCAAGGAAGCATCCCTTTTTCAGTGGAATGCTCGAGGCCTCAGATCAAGAATTTCGGATTTTCGACCTTTCATTTTTGCGAACAAGTTTCCCATCATCGTCGTCTGCGAACCAAACCTTCAAACTACAATCCGGCTATCGGGCTATGAAGCTTTCTCATCGGCGTCGTGTAATGTCCTCAGCAAGGTCGTCGTTTATGTTCGGTGTGAACTCACTTACGTGCTACATTCAGTTGTGCCTCACGACGACGACCAATACGTGTGTTTGACTGTAAAAACAAAGAAACTTACATTTACTCTCGTCGCTGCATATATTTCTCCAACCAGTCGTTTTGACACGCAACGACTGGGTGCTTTGTTATCCGCGACACCTGGCCCTTGGATCCTTAGTGGATATTTTAACGCACACCACCCGCTCTGGGGGAGTGTGAAGATGGAATCCAAGGGAAGAAAACTAGTCGCATTTGCCTCGGACCAAGAGCTTTGCTGTCTCAATGACGGCAGCCCGACATATTTACGGGGACTAACCTACAGCAGCTGTCTGGACTTGACTTTCGTCTCTCAGTGTCTTCGAAGCAGTATAAAGTGGTTCTCAGACATAGAAACCCATGGAAGTGATCACGTTCCTACCTATTTGAAGATCAAGGGAGTGGCCAAGTCTCTATCTACTGCCCTCTGTAGAATAGACTGGACGAAGTTCAGATTGCTTATGGAAGACGAATGTCAAGAAGGCCACCCATCATCTCTGGAGAATCAGATTAGAAATGCACTGCAAGAGGCTATGTTCACTTTTAGGCCTTCTCCAAAGTATAATGAATATGAAGGTGAATTGGAAAGGCTTCGAACGATTCGCCGACGCGCGGAAAGAAGATACAGGCGCACGAAATGTATTCATGATCTGAGGGAGGCGAGGCGGATCCAAAAGAAAATCCAGCGCTGCATCGATACGCTACAATCTCAGAAATGGAAATCCTTTTGCGAGTCCTTGGATCCTCGAAAGCCTCTGTCCCACATATGGAGAACTCTGCGTGGCCTACAATCGTCTCCACAACAGCGCCACCCTTTTAAGTATCTTGCCCTGCATCAAGGACGACGTGAGATCGACGTTGCTGAGGATTTCTGCGCAAGAATCGCTGGCTTGCCATCACGACCTGTACCATTAGCACGTGACGTTGCGGCATCCAAGGACTCTCGCATGGATCTCTTGTTCTCTATGGAGGAGCTCGAAGCTGCGCTGGCGACTTGTAGGAAGTCATCATCGCCTGGGCCCGACGGTGTCACCTACAAGGCACTTGGAAACCTTGGCCACAAAGCCCGCAGTGTACTCTTGGAGAGATACAACGAATCCTGGCGCGAAGGATTGATTCCTTGTGAGTGGAAAGCCAGCCGCCTAATACCTTTACTTAAGAGCTCTAAATCTCAATTAGACTTGGCATCGTACCGTCCCATCGCTCTTGCCAGTTGCGTTGGGAAACTAATGGAAAGGATGGTGTTGATGCGTCTTGAATGGTATTTGGAACACAATGAGGTATATCCCAATGCAATGGCGGGCTTCCGGCGCGGTCGGTCATCGGTCGATAATGTGCTTGATTTGGTAACATCTATTCAACACCAAAAGAGCATGAAACGTTTAACGGTGGCGATGTTTCTTGATGTGAAAGGCGCATATGATAATGTAGCGCACCAAGCAATCCTCGATGCTTTGATCGATGTGGGCATTGGTGGCCGTGCACTGCGCTGGATTCACAGCTATTTGGAGGATAGATCCTTCTTCGTACTTACAGAAGATGGAATGACATCCCACCATGTCACCAGCAGATGCGTGCCACAAGGCGGAGTGTTAAGCCCCACGCTCTTCAACGTAGCACTGCTAGGCCTTGTTGGATCATTGCCAAGGACGGTTCATATATCCATCTATGCAGATGATATCTGCATCTGGGCAGCCGGCGTAACTCGTCCGCAGATACGAGCGAGACTGCAGAAGGCGGTCACACAAACGTCGGCCTATCTGCGTATGAAAGGCCTAGAATTATCCTCCGAAAAGTGCCGATTAGTCGCATTTACGCGCAAAACAATGACTCCATATGTTATACGCATAAATGGACAAGTAATTGCTTACGAAACAAAACACCGTTTCCTTGGAGTCATCATCGATCGTGATTTGTCTTGGACGCCACATATTTCATATATGAAAAAGAGGTTGACTGCAATAGCACATGTATTCAAATTTGTCGGCGGAAAGTCTTGGGGTGCGTCTGTGCAATCGATGCTACAGCTGTACCATGCATTATTTATGGGCTTCCTAAGATACAGCTTGCCCGTACTGGGAAGCACCAGTAAAAGGAACCTTAGAACACTCCAGAGTATGCAAGCCCAAGTTCTACGGACGTGCCTCGGCCTCCCTAAGTGTGCATCCACAGCGGCCACAATCGCCATAGCACGTGACCACCCTGTATCAACATACTTTGCAGTCGACGCTCTAAGAGTGCACATTCGACATGTCGCAAGGACGCCCTTTCACCATCTTGCTTGCCTGCCAACGACTAGGCCGCATACGAGTTTTAGCCGTCTCCTGACTATACACGGAGCATCGCTACCATCGAATTACGTCCCTGCAGCATGGCCTTCGTTACCACTGTGGTCTCTGCATTCACCTCGAATATGCCTCACCATTCCAGGCGTGAATAAGAAGGCACAAATGCCGTCAGCAGCATTGAAGCAGGCAGCATTATTGCTACTACATGAGGTCCACAGTGACCGCTTACATGTTTACACAGATGGGTCGGTCATGCACTCCAGTTCAGCAGCTGCAGTATTTGTCCCAGCAAAATCTACAGTAATAAAATTCCGGACATCGCACTTGACATCGACGACGGCTGTCGAACTTACAGCTCTGTGTGCAGCAATGAAATTTATCGTACAGGAACCGCCCCAGAAATGGTCTATCTTCTGCGATTCCAAGGCCGCCCTCCAGAGTTTGCTCTCTGCACTACGCCGTGGACCCCACGAACGACTTGTCGCGGACACACGCGAAATTTACCATCAAGCAGTTGACAAAGGACATGACATTTTCTTTCAATGGCTGCCAAGTCACTGTGGTATCTTTGGAAACGAGCAAGCGGACGCAGCCGCTCGATCCTCACATACTAGTACCGATTGCGTCGCTATCCCTATGTCCAGAACAGACGCAGCAAGAAAGCTCCGTGCGCTTGCTCGCGAGCTTACGTTAGCCCACTGGAATTCAACGGACTTTAAAAACCAGCGCCTCTGTTCCCTGGATCCTAATCTGAAGTTCCGCCTTCCACATGGCTTACCACGACGGGAGGTAACTCTCATTTGTCGCCTAAGACTTGGAGTAGCATTTACCAACGCGTACTCCTACCTGATGGGAATGGCCACAAGTCCAGATTGTGAAACTTGCGGGTGCAAAGAGACGATTGCACATCTTCTGTGTGATTGTCGTCGTTTTAGTGCACAAAGGAAAGTCCTCAGAACCACGCTCGACAAGATAGACAGCCGTCCCCTTACGGAAGCCAGAATTCTTGGTCCCTGGTCCCAGCCGACGTCGGAACGAACTGCTTTAAAAGCGCTAGTACGCTTTTTGAAAGAAACAGGACTTCATGAAAAACTATAGAATTGTGCGGACAGATGTGTTTTTTTTTGTTCTTTTTTGTTTTTGTTTTCTTTTTAATCTTCTCTTGTTTTCTAATCTTTTCTGCCCTTACCCCATCCCCCCGTGCAGAGTAGCCAACCGGACACTTAACCTGGTTAACCTCTCTGCTTTTCACCTCTTATATTCCTTCCTTCCTTCGAAGGGTGAGAAAGTCGGGGAGAACGAAGGTGCAACTTATCCACCTGTTTTCGTCGAGATATTTCTGGCCTGCTGTTTCTGCAACGTATGTCACGTGTTTTGTGCATCAGAGTACGCTTTTATGATTTTATAGTACGGTATATTTTCCTTGCAACATGGTGGAGACGCTGCAGCTGGCTGCAGTCGGAAGCAATAATGGATAAGGAGCCCTTTGCAGAAGATTATAGATACCGGGACTATTTCGTTGTGTGAAATAACAGGATCCATCACAGGCGAAGACCTAATTTTCAACTACACTCAACTTCTGGCATGCTTAGCTTCTTTGTAAACTCATCTGCATTTGTGACTACGCAGGTGCACAGCACCCACGTACACAACTTGTTGGGCAGCAATTCTCTCGTCTCGAACGCACCTCCCCAACATATTTGATAAGAAACCTATACAACGAGCACGTTCTACCAGGTGGAGTCAGATAATGCCTAAGAAAAAGAAATAAGGTACATAACAAAATAGCGGCAGAGCTCATCTATGATCTCTCTCCAAGTATTATTTTTGCCTAAACGCGTCACGCATGAATATATACACTCTTAGCACGGTAACCTTTAATAAAAGAGCATATTCTCACAATTTTTTGCACCTATAAATAAAAATTACATAGTAACTTTTATTAAAGGGGTATATTCACACAAATTTGCGCACCTATATATATAATATGAAATTGTAACCTTTACTCAAGTAACGTTTAATAGACATATTCTTACAATTTTGAGCACCTGAAAATAAAAGGTATATAGTAATTTTTAGTATAGGTACACGTAGCCTTTTTGTATTGTAAGATTCCGTATAGGTGTAAATCTTGCAAGTCCTCACCCGCGTGTCCTAATGGGCATGCGCGTGAATTTAGGCCATTGACTCTTCGGCGATCCGTAAAACTTCACCGCAATGCACTAGCGTAACTCACTGAGCCACACTGTATAAAAATTATATTTCAAAAGATCGGCCGAATTTCAACAACTTTAAGCTACCAACATCAGCAGGATACTCGCTTCTGAAAATATAGGCATTTAGGGCACTTTGTCCTAACTTCTCCGCTGCGTTATAGCAGCACTTTGGTCAACGTTACAACGCTGCTATAACTGAGCAGGGAAATTACGACTAAGTACCGCAAAAGCGTATCTTATCGGTAAAGAGTGTCGTTTCGACGTAGGTAACGAAAAGTTGTGGAAATTCGGCCGATCTTCTGAAATACCATTTTCCGAAAGCGCTGCTCAATGAGTTATGTTAGTGCACGGCAGTGAAGTTCAATGGGTGGCCGAAGGAGCAATGTACGGAATTCATGGGCATGCGCAGAAGGACACGTAGGCGAAGACGTCGAAGACTGTATGCTCATACTAAAGATTGCAATAAAAAATGTCGCAGTTTCACCTGAAAGGCGAAGCATCAATTGCGATAGCAAATTTGTAGAGAGCTATACGGAGTATGATAGTAGCTTTATCAGCTGTATAAACTTGGACATGCAGCAGCACCGGCAACGCGCAGAACTGTTGCCGACGCCGTCGGCGTTTTGCCCGCGTTCGCTCAAAATGCGTGCGGCGTTGGTGACTGTTGCTGGAGCCTCTGATATAAATAGGCACTTGGTGCCGCAGCTAAACGTCGCCTCCCTTCCCTCCCCTCCCTCCCCCACGGCCTCTCACGCGTCGGAAGATGGCGCGTTTGCTCTACATATATGGTGATTGTAAAGGAGGAAAGAGACGCCTACTTCTGCAGCCCTTAAGGGAGCACGGCGCAGAACGCGCGTTTGTTCTCCGCCGTGCGTTCACTCCCCGTGAAAGCGCGCGCCCCTCGCACCTTTTCACTCGCACATACAGCGTTCGGCGGCGCGCGGCGACGATTTAATCTCCATTGACGTCATACAGAACCTCACGGCGACGGCGACGCCGACGGCAGAAATCTGCTTTTGAGTGTCCATATAATTGCTATCGCAATAAAAAGGTTCATAGTGTTGGCTGGTATGGCTATGCCCAAAATTCTTCAAAATGACTCATTGCCTAAAATAAATGAATATGCAGTCTTAAGACAAAAGGATATTTTATTGCTGTGAAAGCTTCATAGCGGCGACAGAAATCAGGACTTGCCTGATATTAATACTATTATTTAGGGAGAAAAGTTTACTAATTAAGTTTTTTCATTTCTGTAGCGGACATGTCATTGCATATTGAAGGAAGCCATTACTGAAAGCATACCAATTCGCCATAAATTGTGCCTGGCACCAGTCTCGAGAAATTGGAAGCCACAATCTGCAATGAAGTGCGTTGCTGATTGTTATTGTTTCTGCACGCCCTGCAGCAAAATTCTGTAAATAAATATCTCAAGTGAAACAGCAATGCATTTTATGGTGTGTTGCAGCGTGTGTTTTCGAGACTATTCTGCGGCAGAATCCTTCCAGCTACCTGATGTTGAGTGCTGATTCACCAGCTCTGCCGTTAACCACAATTTGTTATTTACATGCTAATCAGTCAAATATTGGTAATCGTACTAACGATTATTGCGGAACTTCTGTTGCGATTGCTATAAAACTTGTTCAACAGAAATCAACATTCTGTCTCAATTTCCCTGCGTTTATTATTCAAGGACAATCTGGATCACATCGTATAAATCAACTTTGCCGCCTTGCTATTTTACAATCCAGGTCACTTACACAAGGCAGCTTCCAGCAATTAGTATAGAAGGTACGACGCACAAAAAAAGTTGTTCATTTTAAAATAAGCTGGCACATGCTTGGTAACTCTACGATTAACTGCGCAATACACGGAATTAATGAAATACACAATATTCTGCTTTTGTAGAGGTGAATGCATCGTATACACAGGTTCGACCCGCAAGATGTTTATTTATTTGTTGCAGACCATGTTGAGAGTTTTCTTCAAACAGTATCCCGCCGTCATCACATTAGAGTGAGATGTCTAATAATTTCTTTTACACTAGTGGAAAGCACATCATCTGAAAAAGTGACACATTTCAGAATCACTACGCATTTCCGCATGCAACATATTGCATGTATCGAAAAGAGCGTTCTGGAGGTGTGAGGCGGCAACACCCAAATGTTCGAAATGATGGGAGTAGCAGCTGTAAGAAGAGACGCTGGGACAAAACATTTAGGGGAAATGTCATGATTAGTTTATTTCCATATACGAAACAAGGTAACTCAAAGTTTTCCCTTCACAAGCAGAAATTTATTTCGCCTTGCTCTGTTTTTTGTTCACGGCCTTGAAGCAATAATAAGTAGACCTCTGAGCACTATCGCTGCGTGGCAGCACAAATTTTTACAGTGACACCAAGAATGGGGCAAATAGACAAAAAAGCCGGCAGATCTCACACCCTGTGGGAATCGATGTTATGCTAAGCAGTATGCGGGGAGCCTACCTTGTTAAAGAAACGACCATGAGATCACCAAGACGTAGGCAACTGTTTCATGACCTACATTACACCCATGTCATGACATTCATGTCATCAGTCCTCAGGCGTCCCTTTAGCTACAGATGAGAGGCCTTAAGGCGAAAGCCTTAGACATGCTCATGGCTATGACTTCGACTATCAATCCTTAGGCTTTTCCTTAACTTAAGTAGCTTTTTCATTCACTTAGTACCACATCCGAACCCATTACATTGGTTTTTTAATGTTAATCTTTTTTTAGTTGACTCAGCGTCATTTTTGCTGAGTCATGCTCATGACTATGTTACTACCACCATCCTTCAGTGTTTCTTTCACTTAGTAACCACAACCGAGCCCATATGAGTGGTTTTTGAGTCAATTTTTCTTGCTGAGTCATGCTCATGACTAACTTCTACCATCATCCTTTAGTGCTTCCTTAACTTAGTACCCACGTCAGAATCAATTTCCGTGGTTTTTGAGTGTTAATAATTTTTTGTTGAGTCATTGTCATGTTTCTGAGTCATGCTCATGACTATGACTTCAACCATCATCTTTCCCCTTCTTCCTTCTCCCAGCGTAGGGTAGCCAGCCAGACTCTTGACTGGTTAACATCCCTGCCTTCCTTATATACCTCTCTCACTCTCTCCTTAGTGTTTCTTTTACTTAGTACACACGTCAGAACTCATTTCAGTGGTTTTTGAGCGTGAATCTGTTTTTGCTGAGTCATTGTCATTTTTGCCAAGTCATGGTAATGACTATGACTTCTACCATCATCCTTTAGTGTTTCCTTCCATTAGTACCCACGTCCGAATCCATTTCAGTGGCTTTTGAGTGTTAATGTTTTTTCGCTGGGTCATTGTGATTCTAGGCGGCTGTTTAATGACCTACATGACACGCATGCCATGGCCTATCATTTATGTTCGTCATACATTGTTGTCATACTATGTCAAGTTTGGTACCTACGAAGTTTACGAAATGACAATGAGAGAACCAAGACGTAGGCAGCTGTTTCATGACCTACATGACACGCTTATCATGATATTCACGTCATGACCTATCATTTATGTTCGTTATACACTCTTGTCAAGCTATACAAATTTTTGTAAATACCAAGTTAAAGAAACGACCATGAGAGCACCAAGACGTAGGCGGCTAGAGATAGATAGGTAGATAGATAGATAGATAGGTGGATAAATAGATAGATGGATACTCTCGAACTGGCAAATGTTCGAAATGCTTCGCATTTAAAATGTTGAAGGTTCGTGTACAATATGTTTAAATAGAAATACATATAAATTTTAGATTATCATAAGGAAGACGATCTCATTCCTGTTGCGAGCACAATCATGTCTGTTTGCTGTCAGTATGTCAGTTGCTAATTCCCCGACGTCCTTGCTGGGTAGTGGAGCCCACAAGTACAGAATAGTAATCTTATAGTTACAAATTAGTGTCGCACTGCAAACAGCCGCAATTAACATGGAGTGAAAGAGGCATAAATAAACCACAAGCAGATAAAAACTATCATAGAACAAATCAGTGAACACAAAAAAATTGAGCGTGCTTCTCTATCTCGAAAATCTCGGTAAAAATAAAAATTCACGATTACAGAAGTGAACGATTGAAATAACTAAATACTGCAATAATGTGACAGTCTAACAGTAAAAAGGCAAACTGAATTACTGCAATTAATATTATTCAAACAAGGACCGTTTACAATTCAGTTGTAAACGAGGCATTTTAGTCTGACAATATCAGCACAAAACAACAGTTGCGTGCATGAGGTCTAATGCTGTTCGGCCGCACAGAAGTACTGCATTAACATAAGTTTTAAGAATAACCAACACGGTGACTGATAGAGATTAAAAAAAATGTCGCAGTTTGGCCCGAATGACGAAGCATCAATTGCGATAGCAAATTAGTAGAGAGCTATTCGGAATACGGATAGTAGTTTTATAGGCTGCATAAACTTGGACACATTCGCTTACTAACTGAATTAATTAACAACCGTGGTGTCAGCGCACACAAGCAAGCATGAATAGATCACACTCAATGACCGCAGACAACCACTGTCAAAACGCTGGCACCAAGCGCAGCCGCCGCAGCGAGCGAAGGTTCGTGCGGTCTATTTCTTCAGCGGAATCGGAGCGGCGAATCCACAGCGCATACAAAAGCCAGAAGACGGTGCGGGCGAGCGCCGCAACCGGGCAAAGTACAAGCGTGGTTGTTGGCAGAGTAGAAACTGCTCCGCCCCCTCTCTCCCGCGCTGCCTTCCCGCTTTCCTCCTTTCGTGTGGGAGATTGAGTGGCCAGTTCCCCTTGCGCCCGGTTGCAAGATAAGCATTTGGTGCCGTAGCACAGCGTCGCCCCACCTCCCTCCTTCCCTCCCATACCTCCAAGGCATTTAGCGCGACGGAAGTCGCGTTTGCTTTCCGCCGTGCGTTCGCTCTCTGTGATAGCGTGCGTCCACGGGGTGCTTTCACTCGCCCATACGTCACGCGGTGACGATTTTATCGCCCTTGGACTTTATACGGAACCTCACGGCGACGCCGACGGCAGAAATTCGCTTGAAGTGTCCATATAATTGTTATCGCAATAAAACTAGTGTTTCTAAAGCGAGAAAGTAGTTCGCTTCAATAAAACATCATTTAGGAAAACAGTAAATCAAGGCAAAAACAAGACTATAGCTTTTACTTATATAGGTGGTTTTAGAATGAACGGTTTAACTTTAACGGGTACCTACCAAGTTTTTACTTTTAACAAACAGTTTAGTGATCTCCATAAATTGCATAACAATAACGTTACAACCTGCTTCTGTGCATGCACCTGGCTCCTTTTTCCTCGAATCTACCCACTGGTCCAAGTTCTTGCTACGCTGTTGACTCCCCCCCCCCCCCCCCCGACCCCGCACCACATGAAGGGTCTCAATAAACCCAATCAAATTTGTACCTGACCTTCTTGCACCTCATTTATCGTATATATTCATTGTATTTAATATTGTACAGCTTTCCAGGTGGACTAAAACTAGCCTAAGTAAGCCTGCTATCCATAAATGTGGGACGACGCAAGACATGGGCAACTACCGTCCAATATACATGGTTTTAAATTTTTTCTGAAACCCTGGAAAACATTATGCTGAGGCGTTTGAAAATTTACTTCACTGAAAATAGTCCGCTTACAGATACACAATTTGGTTTTAAGCAAGGGGTGTCTAAGGAACTTACGTTACTTTTACAAAAATAATTTTAAACACAAGAGAATAAGTTTTTAACACTCGGTGTTTTTGTTCTGATTTTAACAACGCTTCCGACTGCATTAGTAAGAATATTCTCTTAGACAAACTTTACACATAACAGCATAAGAGAAAATCCTCTTAAGCTCATTGTTGCGGGTGTTGACGCGCCGTGAGTTCACCTCATCCAAACATGCGTTCCTGTGGATTTTTGATTGTCTCAGGGCGAAAATGCGTCCTTCCCGCGTCCCCGATCATCGCTTGGCGTTCTTGCCCTCACAGAGACCGCATTCCACGTTTTCTGAAGTTATCATCACCCATTCAGATTGTCTTCAGTCAGGATATACACCAGCAGGAAGGTCTTAATTCTCCTGGTGGTGCCTCCAACAGCCTCAGGTGCGTCTGGTCATTCCGGGTGTAAAGAAGAAGGCCAATTGCCCTAAAATAGCTCTAAAACAGATAACGCTGCTAATATTGAATGAGGCATGCGGGGACTGAATACCCATCTACGCCGATGGTTCGCTCTCATCTATCAGCCCTTCAGTTGCCGTTGTCATTCCGCTACGAAAACAACAATCAAATTCAAACTATTACACATGGCAACATCAACGGCAGCAAAGCGTGCTGCCCTGCGTGCGGCTGTAAAATACCTCCGGCAAGAAACACCTCAAAAATGGGTCATCTTTTGTGGCTCTAAGGCAGCACTTCAGAGTCTGCATTTTGTCCTATATAACAGAACTCAAGAGCAGCTGGCATATAAGAGAAGACCACCAGCAAGCTATCGTAAAGGGAATTAAATAATATTTCAGTGGCTACCTGGACATACCAACATTGCTGGTAATGACCTCGCCGACGAAGCCGCCCGGTCTGCCCATCTGGATGCTCGACAACCGACGCTGCAAGAAATCTTCATATCGTGGCTACAGCTATAACACACAAATATTGGTCTTCTTCCAACCTCTCCAAGTATAGTCTTCATAGACTTGGTCCATCCCTAACGCTACAAGTCCCATCAAGGATTTTCCGCTCTGAGGTGACACTATCGTGCCGACTCTGGCACGGGATGGCATTTACAAAGGCCTAGTCGTTCCGCATTGGACTGGGGGATACGCCTATGTGCGACACTTGCGGAACTATAGAAATAGTTGAACACAAGTTATGTCTCTGTCCGCAGTACGACGTTGAGCGTGAAGCTCCCCGGAGAGCATTGGGCAGGCTGGACTCTAGACCAGTTTCGGAAATGAAGATATTTGGACCACGGCCGTACGCGTCGATGGCACAGAAAACCGCGAAAGCGTTGTTTCAGTACTTCAAGTCGACAGGTATTGGCGACCGTGTGTAGACTCGGTGGGAGTCATCAAATGCGCGCGAAATAGAGTGGAGCACTGCACGGGGCGAATTTTTCAGCCCGGGCCAGGCCCGGGCCCGATTTTACATCGGGCTGCCCGCCCGATCGAGCCCGACTAAAAGTTTTATGGCGATACCCAGGCCTGGCCCGGGCCCGTAAATAATCTACGTTACCCGCCCGGCCCGGCCCGCCATCCCTTTAGCCTAGGCCCGAGCCCGGCTCCAAACCGGCCCGAACCCGGCCCGAGATAGAAAAAGACCGCCAAGTGGCATTAAAAAATAAAATAAAGAAGGGAATGAAAGGAATTTATTCTTAAGACATAAATACATGTCACGTGCAATTATGAACACCATTTGACTGGTCTGGACGCAAATACCAGCGCGCGAAGTAGTATGAATGATCCTGCCGAGCAGTATCGCCAGCAGTTTCCAACGGCGCGACTTTGATGCGGCCCAATCCACTTCTCTCGCCACGCCGCCACAGTATTCTTCCACGTCGGACGCCTCACTGCAAAGCATGCGCCGCCCCCGTCGCTCGTCCCGCTGAACCGTATTCTAGTACACTCTAGCCGAAGCGCAGCCACGAGAGGTCGTGAGCTCAGTGCATGGATGAAGTAAATGCTGAAAGAGAGCTTCTCATTCCTCCATGGTGCATCGTAATGCGCTGCTGCTAGGCGGCCGGTTGAGAACATGCGTGCAATCATGGGTGGACGCAGTGCCATATTTCAGGCACGTGACTAATTATCTTGTCTTACCAGTCATCGTTTTACCAATTCGCCTTTTAAGAACCAACAAGTCGCGAACGCGCTTACACCGCGCTGAAAGCATTAATTACATTGATTTAGGTAAGGAATACAATGGCATCCTTTGGTTTGAGGCGACTTCGGTCTTTCTGGAGTTTTACTTTCTGTTCAAACAGCGCAAAATACGACGGAAGAAAAAAAAGGGAAGTGCACAGGAGTAGCACTGATAGATTCCAGGTGCGCCGGGGCACCAGGTGCGCCGGGGCAACAGTCGAGACGCGCGAGGATAACTCGCTGCTCGTTACATGCACACCACCAGAAAGTCCGAGCCCGGCCCGGGCCCGCGTCGAAAAACCCGAGCCCGGCCCGGGCACGGGTCAAAAAGCCCATGCGTGCCCGAGCCTGGCCCGAGCCCGTAAAAAAAGTGCCCTACCCGACCCGACCCGGCCCATGGGCCGGGCCGGGCCTGGGCTTTCGGGTAAGCCCGAGCCCGTGCAGTGCTCTAAAACAGAGCTCTATTTCCTCTCTATGTCTCTTTCAATCTCTGTAAGCCCTTCCCCTAGTGCCGCGTAGCAAACCGCACCTGCCTTTGGTTAACCTGTTAGTTTGCAGCAGTCTTTCTCCTCTTCTATTTCTCTCTCTCTTTCGTGTCGATGGAATTAGCTCCTCTTTTGAATCTATGAGATGCGCACTACCGTAGGGAAGCATATTGGGTCCGTTTCTTTTCGACTTGCATACCAACGATCTTCTATAAAATATGGCAGAAGATCATTCTGCCATACAAGTTACAAGTTACAGACAAAACTTGTAATATGTGCCCATGACACTAGCTTATCGTATTTTTATCTGGACACTCATCCAATGAACTCATTCAAAAACGCCATCTTAAATGTCCCACGTAAGGGGTCCCAAGTAAATAGCTTTATAATAAAACAAAGGCGCTCATTTTTCTTTCCAATAATCGCGATGTTATGACATGACTCCACTACTAATTTAAGGCGATGCCGTTTAAATCTTAGGTAAGTATATATGTTTCCGCGTAATACTTGATGAGCTTCCAAATTGGCTTAACATTTTCGAAGTTTTTTTTAACTTCTCAGAAGATGTAAAAGCTCTTTAACGAGATGGTGATGCGCTCTCCACAAAACTTAAGGAAATGTTATATCATAGCTTCTTTCATTGCCAAATAAGCTATTCTCATCTTGTGTGGGGAACGGTGGCTCGCGTGAACGTAAACGAATTGTTTCTCCTGCACAAAAAAGAAAAAAAAAAGGCCATCGACATAGTTTCTGCCTCTGGTTGTCTAGCTTATATCAAACCACGGTTTCCTAAGCATAAAATGTCTTATCCATCAGGTAAACACTGTTACCTTACTTCGTGCGATCGGTAACTTCGATCTACCTCAGACTAAATTTGCAACATAACTTTCATCGGTGGCTCTAAAGCACACTCAATCAGACATAAAATAAATGGAAGCTACATTTACTTCGTACAACGTATGTCTCCCCAATGCTGCGTTTTGTTGCTTCTTAACGCACTTACCACAAACAAATGGCTCGAAAAAAAAGGGAAACCGAATCAAAAATACTATTTTGCAGCTATTTTTTAAACATGTGTGCTAAAACGCGAACTAATTTTTTCCGTACGTGAAATACCTTGTCCTGCTATGTACTTCGGTTGAACTTTGTTTTACTGAATCCTAGTGTTGAAGTTTTTTATTTTTTTGTTTCTGCTATAACGTTATTTTCACTGGTTAGTATGTTTTTTTAGAGCTATGATGTAGAAATGTTTGTCTAACAATTTGGTTTGATTGCTAAGAATTCATTGCAGTATGTGTACTGTTATTTATGATGTACGTGAAAACTGTACCAAATTTTTCATTTTCTGCTGGAATTTTTTATATAGGCTCTGGGGCACGCCAAGCTGCTTCAAGCCAGCTTCTTGGCGCAGACAATTTTACCATGCAGGAATAAAATGAGTCTCGCAAAAAAAATTTGTTAGCTGATGTTGAAGGAAAGACCTGCAGCTGTTCGTGTAATGGATTGCGCAGAGAAGGTAGTCGATAATTATTAAAAAAAGGAGCCGCAGTTTCGCCTGAAGGGCGAAGCATCGATTGCGATAGCAAATTAGTAGACAGCTCTACGAAGTGAGGATAGTAGCTTTATCGGCCTAAATTAACAACCATGGTGCCAGCGCTAACAGGCAAACATGAACACATAATACTCGATGACCGCGAACACTCGCTGTCCAAACGCTGTCGTCAGGAAGCGCGGTAGCAGCAGCGACCCAAGTGACGTGTTGTGTATCGCTTCAACGCAAACTGAGCGACGAGAACACCGCACGCATAAATGTATGAGTCGCCTGCAGATTGCTTTCAAGATGAGGCGCGCGCGACCGCGCGCGGCCGTGCAACCGTGATTGGCCGCGCGGTCGTGATTTGCAGCCACGCGTGGCAAGTGCTAAAAACAGTTCTGCCTTGTTCTATATCTGCTCAGCATCCAGAAAAAGCGTGTATTCTTGACTTGCCTGACCGCCGGACACCAGGGCCGGTATTTTGTAGCGATGACTTTAAAGTAATAATGCCTTTTCGCGCTTATCGCGCTTTGTCAGTGGTCAGAGCGACGGTCCGCTCGCGTTATCAACGGGATCAGCCGGCCGTGAGCGGTGGATGATAAGACTATTCTAAAATAAGTCATAAGGCATCGCTACAAAATCGCAGCCCAGGACGCCGACACCCTTGGGCTGCTTCCGTCGTCGCTGTTGCAAGGCCGCGGATACCAGCGGTGGCGTGATTCCGTCACTCCATTGCTTCATGGTGTCGCCCTTGCTTCTGCAATTGCCTTGAATCTGGTGGCGCTCCTGCCTGCTTCGCTTCGTGAAGTCACCACTGCTGGCACAATCATCTGACCGTATAAAAGCAGTGAAGCACCGCTGAATCTCTGGGATTTGCAGCCACGCGTGGCAAGTGCAAAAAACAGTTCTGCCGTGTTCTAGATAGGTTTGAAAGTTTTCTCTGTTTTGATAACAATTTCTGTGGCTGCTGATCCCAACTGAGCTGTTTTATAGTTTCTGTAACGACAAAGTGCAACATGGGTGTCGATGTTAGTGCATATCGAGCCCGAATTGGGTCCTTTTTTTCTCGGCAGTCCGACAAGGGCATTCGAATCAGTCCTTGTAATGTGGCGGCCGCACTCGTTAGTTTTCTGCTGCCGAGACCTTGCTTTCTGCTCTCAGCCGCGTGCTTCGCCTTGTTACTTCTTCGCGCTGGTGACATTGAGGCGAACCCTGGGCCTAAGATTGAAGACGTTATAAACCTTTTGAAAGAGTTCATGGCTGTGAATGAACAAAAATGGAGCAGTACTTTCGAGATTCTGAACAAAATCAAACAGGACGTTGACAAAATAGGGGCCCAGGTTGGCCTCATTGAGCAAAACATGAATGGTGTTTCTGAACTAAAAAACGATGTGTCTTCGGTTAGGGGTTCAGTGAATGAGGTTAAATCAGCAGTGTCAAAGACGAACACGAAACTCAGTGGCGTGGTTGACGACCTTAACAACTGATCAAGACTAAACAACCGGCTTGTAAAGGGCATGCCTGATTCGGACGGAGAGGACTATGTGTCAACTGAGAAAAAAGTTCGAGACTTTATAAATACTAATTTTAATTTGAATTTGGAAGTTAATGACATCGAACGTGCCCATCGCATTGGCCCTCACCAGACCAGCTTCATGCGCCCTATTATTATTAAATTTCTCAATTACAAAATGAAGGATCAGATTTTATGGTGCATCCAGACGAAGGACCGAATCCGGATTTTTAGCGGACGCGGACGACTATGCCACGGACCGTCCGGCTGCAGGCGCATCCACACGGCGGACGTAGCCCTAGACGACAGCGCCACTGAGCCGGATTACTCTCGACCGCAGCCTCTGCGATGGCTAGCAGCAGACTGGTTTGAGTTTCTTCCTACAAAATGGAGGCCAGCAAAAAGCGACGTTTGGCCGCGATGGCTGTTGTTCTGTTCGAGATTGACGAGGACTTTGATTTGTTTCCAGGAAAACGGCGTTGTTGGCGGAAAGACTGCATGGGAAGGAAATAAAACCTTCTCTACGAAGAGCTCCTGAAGAGTGACCTCGACGAATACCGGAGGCTGTTCGTGTAAGCAGATAGAAGTTTCTGCAACTGGCTTTCGCGCGTGGGGCCCCGCATACAAAGGGAGGATACCGTTATGCGCCGTTCTATATCAGCGGAAACCACGGTGTAAGAAATATACTCTTACACCGTGCTGCAGGTCACACTGCGGTACTTGCTTCAGGTAAGTATCACACGTTTCCAAGTTATTACAGAGATCGCCGTGGTAAATGTACATCGGTTGAAAACTGAGCTTGGTGCTGATCGCAGGCCACTACACAAGTGTCTTTAAGTGCGTTCGTGTGGTAGTGTACAAGCTCAATCGCGCCCGAAATATTCAACGCAGATCCAGAGGGTTCACGTGGAAGGGGTATCACGAGTGCGCACAAGTTATGTATCGCCGTGCTATCGGCACCGACTTTCTGCATAAACATGCATAAGATAATATTGATCTCTTTACACTTAACTACATCACTGAGTGTGATTGGTCTTCGCTGCTACTCTAATCATTTACTGCTCTGAAACAACCAGATATCAGATGTAGTTTTACACGTCCTACTTTTTTGTAGTCTGCTAGCGAGCAGTTGACTGATATTTTTTTTTCTTTGCAGGAGAGTCACTATTCCCTGATTGTGGCGGTGTCCGCATAATCTGCACGGCTGAGGTCCCACAAAGTGGGAAACTCTTCCACGATGTGGTTGAAATAAAAGGCGGCATCATCGCACAAATTCATTGTTCATAGAAGTGAACGCAACCAGGAGCTATGAAGGACTGAAACCAGGCGCTAGCAAACCAAGTACTGATGCTGACTGCAATGCGGCTGTCGTCGAGCAGGAGAGAAGTGTACTGGTTGCCAGACACTGCGTGTTTAAAAGTTAAAGCTGCGGCTTTACCCCGCCAGAATCCGGATGTGAAAAACGGCTTGGCGTTATCCGTCCGCGCGGCTCCCGGACGAGGCGCGGACGAGGCAAATCGCTGATGTGAGGTCACGTGACGCGCCGTCCGGCCCTGCAAATCCGGATTCGGTCCTTCGTCTGGATGCACCATTAAGAAATGCATCCAAACTTAGGGACGTGCTACCTAAAGTGTGGCTAGAGGAAGATTTTTCACCAAAAATTCAACTAGAACGTAAAAAATTAAGAGACTTTGCGAAAATCAACCGCGTGAACAACGAACGTTTTACACTTCGATACAACAAACTACATATTCATGGCACGATATACACATATGATGCGGTTTCACAAAGTGTAAAGCAGATAGTCGCTCAGGGAAAGCGTCATGATCAGTGACAGAAAATTCAGCGCACAGTAGAAATAAAAAATGGTAGACAGCTATCTATTATCCTCGCCAACTTCCGCAACATACTCCCAAAAACTGATATGGTTAACGCAATTATAAACACTTGCTCTGCGAATATCATCATTGGAACTGAAACGTGGCTTTCTGCAGATGTTGAAAACAGTGAGCTATCTCTGCCTAACGACTTTGCGATATTTCGTAAAGATAGGAATGGGAGTAGAGGAGGTGGTGTATTGATTGCCATTAGAAGTGATTATCAGCCAGCTTTGGTTTCACTTGACACCCCATTGGAGCTGATCTGCATGATGATGCGACTTAAGGGCATCACTTATGTCTTGGGCGGATTGTACCGCCCTCCGAGAAGCTCTTCCGATTTTATTGATCACTTACAGCAGTCACTTGACGATATACCTAAAACATATCCAAAATGCATCATAATTTTAGGTGGTGATTTTAACTACCCGGGTATTAACTGGGTCACACGGTCCATCACTTCCTCTGAAAATCGCTCTGAGTGTTCCAGATTGCTACACATATTAAGCATGTATCAGCTCAATCAACTTGTCAAAAACCCGACACGTGGAAGTAATATATCAGACCTGTTGCTGACAAATCTACCTGATAATTCGGAAACCCACGTGCTTGAGGAACTAAGCGACCATAATGTAGTGCATTGCGTTCTTCCAGCTCTGATTCCTGATAAATCGACTACTGGAAAAACAATTGCGAACTACTCTAGGGCCGACAGCGGTTAAATGAATAGTATGTTGCAGGAATTTCGCCTGATGTTTGAAGATTCCTACCTCACCCGCACAATTAATGAAAACTAGTTACTGTTTCGTGACAAACTAAAAGAAATTGAGCGCGCCTGCATACCGAAGTTAACAATTAAAACAAGCGACGATGCTCCTTGGTTCACGAAAGAGGTAAAGAGGTGTCTAAATAGAAAGAAAAGAGTTTACCGCAGGGCCAAGCAAACAAACGCGGATCGGGACTGGGAAAACTATAAAGAGGCTTCAATTAGCGCTGAGGCTTCAATTATTGCCGCGAAAGATGAGTTTTTAACCAAACTTTGCCCCGTTTATTGAGAACCAAGCCAGCAAAATTTTGGCAATACATAAATCCCAAGGCCGAATTCAAGACACCCACGCTAAAGGATGGAAACGATGACGTGCTGTCCATTGAAACCACAAGCGAACTATTTACCAACATTTTGCACAAGTATTTGCAAAAGAGGCTCCACTATGCGAGTTACCCGACGACGCTGACCCAGTAATACTTCACTAATGCCAATCGATTATAATAAGCGAAGCTGGTGTGGCACGCGCCATCGAAAGACTGCCGCAGAATAGTAGTCCGGGTCCTCACGGTATCAGCAATGAGCTACTTAAACTAACATGCCACACGTCAGCCACTTTATTAGCACTCATATTCCAGCAGTCCTTGGAATCGGCTTGTCTTCCCGACGACTGGAAGATAGCGCACGTCATTCCGATATTCATGTCAGGCGTAAGCACGTGTCCTAACAATTATAGACCTATCTCGCAGACCTCGGTTTGCTGTAAGCTGTTGGAACATATCATTTACACGCACGTAATGTCCCACCTAAACGATAACAATCGGCTGCTTGAACAACAACACGGATTTAGATACAAAAAGTCCTGTCAAACACAGTTATTTGAACTAGTAAGCGATCTTTATGACTCATTGCATGCTTTGCACTACGTTGATGCTATATTCGTAGATTTATCAAAAGCTTTTGATCGGGTGCCCCACAGAAGATTAAATAAGAAGGTTCGTAAACTGCAACTTGACGACGATACCACGTTTTGGATCGAAGAATTCTTGCGCAGTCGCTTTCAACACGTCAAGATTAGAGATCACATTTCTAGCTGTACTGCGGTAATATCGGGCGTGCCAAAGGGGTCAGTATTAGGGCCGCTTCTCTTTTTAGTTTACTTAAATGACATAGATAACAACATAACTTCTAGCATACGCCTTTTCTCCGACGACTGTGTGATATACAGACAAATAACTAACCCACTTGACGTAACACGCCTACAGGCTGATATAACCTGCTTACATGAGTAGTGCACACTGTTGCAAATGGAGATCAACATAGACAAAACAAAGGTGATGGCGTTTTCTACGCTCACTAATACTCCTGCGAATACCTATTCGATTAACAACATTATAATCGCAAAAACACAGTCCTTTAAGTATCTGGGTGTGCACTTCTCACCTAATCTAACGTGGAACGTTCATATAGAGCATATAAGTAGTAAAGCCTTTAAAAAACTAGGTCTCTTAAAGCGCCGTTTGTCAGCTGCCAATGCCGAAACGAAGCGGCATGCCTACACAACGCTGATTAGGTCAGCATTAGAATATGCTTCTATAATGTGGCATCCACATAGCCTTGACCTTTCAAACCAGCTTGAATCTGTGCAGAACAAGGCAGCCAGGTTCATTTTAACTTCATATTCATCTTATCAAAGTGTAACGATGTTGAAGCGAAAACTTCATCTTCATAATCTCCCCCCTCCCCCCTCGGCTTTCCCACGACGGAAGACACCGGGTTTCCTGTCAGCTTCCTCCTCTTGCGTAGGCTAGATTGAGCCGCGATCGCCGGCTCACCGTCGCACGCTTACACTTGCACATACAACACTGCGCGCGGCGACAATTTTATCGCCCTTGGATTTTATACTGTACCTCACGGCGACGGCGATGACGACGACAGAAATCCGCGTGGAGTGTCTACATAATTGCTATCGTAGTGATATAAGACAATGGGTTCCAAAACAACGTAAGTGCAATCGAAACTAAAAGTGGTGTCATGAGTTCAGAAAATTTGTGGGCAAGAAATTAATTCGGCTGAAGCAAGGAAGGGTTGATTGGAGACAGATGGCAGAAGTATTTTCGCTGCAGTAGACATAAAATAGGCTGATGATAAGGTTATCTTCTTTCAATTTGGCGTTACTGTCTAGTCTGGGCACCCATTTATACGATCTTAAGCCGGCATATGAGTAATGGCTTGTGTTCGCTGCGTACCTGGGAACGACGTTGCAGTGACAACACTAGTTTATCCAAGCCTGTTTTCAAACTGTGTACGCTAGGTGTAGTTCCAATATCTGCCACGTAATTTAGATGACCAAGTGGGTTTTGTTTGTCGTCGCGAGGACGCAAAGGGCGTTCACTAGAGGCACTGTTCGATAACCTAGATAACCGACCACTGAGTTGGCTGTCTTGTGCGTCGTGAGGTGGTATACTGTGCCAACGTGTTGGGTTTCCTTGTACACACGTGAGCAATAGTCTGGACACCATTGATGCCTCGACTTTTCTTTTGTGGCTCGAGAATCGAGTGGCACTCTTGTTTCTTGCTCCCTACTCCAGCTTCACCTCCTGAGACGACGGGAGTCAAAATTCACAAAAAATAGAAATAAATAGTACAGTACAAAATTCATGGGCTTTATTATAGATATCATATCAGAGCATAAGTTTAATTATAAGTTGAGTTACTGAAGTGTCTGGAATATTTATAATTAATTAGAAATCGCTGATTACCGCACACCAATGAACAGAACAACAACGCCGAGGTGCGAGTGCCACTAGGAGACAGCGAAGTCAAAGATTAGGGTCGCCTACCGTTTTTCTTCGTTGGCTAGGCATACAGGCCCAAATGAAGTAGTAAAGCCTACGCAGGCCTGTTCTGCCAACGTTATGCATTCCAAACATTCCACGTTGCAAGTTTGTGTTTGAACAAATTAGAGATGTTTCTGGTGCCGTGATCTCTAGCCTTTTCCTGCCGACTGGACATTTGGCCTCACGGAACAGGTTTCATTTGCAGGATTGTTGCCAAACAAGTTCACGTTTCTTTTCTAATTTCATTTTCACGCTTCTAGCGGTTCTTTATCGCGGTACCCACACCGGTAGGTAAGTCGATATGGCATTGCGCTTGTGAGGTTGAGGGGGTGAGTTCAATCTCTGCCGCGGCGGCAGCGTTTCGACGGGGGCAGAATGCAAGACCGCTCGTATACCGTGCTTACCGTATGTTAAAGAACAATGAGTGTTCAAAATTATTCCGGAGTCGCCCACTGCAATGTGCCCAATAATCATTTTGCGGTTTTGACACGTAAAACACCACGGTATATATTCTTCACTACAGACACTAGCCACCGCACACCAAATGCACCATTGAACGAGCTCTTGACAGTGGCCGTGCTACAACTTAAAAAAAAGAAACTGCGTGTGCCAGCACCATAACGACGTCCCGGATTACGCAATGAATGAAAGCAGCAGCGTAGCCTAGCATTCAAAGAAGGACCATTTCATGATTTCAGGGACACATTTCAGAAAACACTTTCCTGCTACTTATGGTATGCAAGAAGGACCATTTCATGATTTCAGGGGCACATTTCAGAAAACACTTTCCTGCGACTTATGGTATGCTGACACAGCAAACAAACCAACCCCTTGAAGACGAATGACTTCCTGCACATTTATCCACGCTCTCTTCCCCGCGAAACTGAAGAAAACGAGCGAATGACAACGCAGACGCCGGTGTGGCCGCAACAATAAAGAATGTGCTACCTAAATATTGACAGAACGCGCCTGGCAGATGGACGCGATCCCTCCTTGGTTGCTTGGCTGCATTTTGCCCACTACTTCTTTTTTTCTGACGTTCGTGCCAGGGATCGCAACCTCGGCAATGAAATATTCATTGAATTATCCCCGTAATATGTCGTCGTCGCTTCAAGCATGAGAAAAAGAACGCGTGGCAGGCGCCATCCCGTACATCAATCTATGACGTCAAGGGACCATCGACTATCGCGCTCACTCGCCACTCGCTGTCACTGCACCGACACAGCGCGCTGTGAAGAATGCCCAGTGGGTTCAAAATCTGCCCGGTCAAGTACGCTTGCATTGGAGACCGGTTTCTCCTGTGACCCGCTAGTCGCGATTGCGAAACATTAGCAGCGTATCAAACGGCTTAGTATTCTACAGCGCAAAATAAAAAAAAAGAAAAGTGAAGAGACGCAGACAAGGAAAAGTAGGGACGACACGAGCGCTGGCATTCAAGTGAAGGTTTACTGAAAACATGTGCAGGTTAGGTATAGAGGGCTTGGTATATGATACAGCATTTTTCTTAGCTTAAAAATTGGCTTCGTGAAGCGATGGATGCAATGCGCCTCTTCACTGATAGCGCCTACGCAAAAAGTTAAATTTAGGTAATTTTCTTTCGTTCATGCTTCGTTGATGCACCACTTTACAGTTCACGCATATGTTTTTTGTGCGCTCTTACCGCAGATTCATCGCAGACCATGGCTTCTGCAAAGGAAAATTTATGTCTCCGCAGCAATCACGTTTGACGTCGCGTTGGCAGCCCTGAGTAGAAGAAATTGCCTGCCGAAAGATGCGGGGGTGGAACCTTCGAAAGTTTGAGGCAGAAATGAGGCAGACACGCGTGCCGACTCTGTCGGCGTCGTTAATAAGCGAACCTGCGAGCGCTACTACAGCGCACGAGCGCCAGCTACCTGTTTTACCCGAACCTAAACAAATCGAGAAACAAAACTAAGCAAAATAAAAACTAACCACAAAGTGGCAAAACTGAGACGAAATAATTTAAAGCACGGTCGGCGCAACGGCAACAGGGATCTGCTGTACGGATCGTCGTGGCGACGAAAGGTTAATACCGGTAAACAAGAGTGGACGTGTGGGCGAGCTGGCGGCCTCCTTTCAGTGTTGCCTTGGGAGAACAGGATTTGCGTCGCTGCTCAAAAAGTGAAAAGTATAAGGCCTAATTCATAGATTTTTTATGTAAAAATTGTTTTTTATCTGATGGCTGCCACCATTAATAACATGTTTGATAGCACTATTGGGTAGTACATTTTAATTTGGCGAGTTTATCGGGCCGGTACTGCGCAGTGCCCTCTGTTACAGTGTACGTCATTGAATACCGTAGTGAAGAGATCCGTAATAACTTTAATTACCTGGGCTTCTTTTAAGTGCACGCTAAACGAGCGTTTTTAAGCGAACCGTTCTTTGTCTCTTCTTCACTACAAATTTTCCTGTAAATAGTCTTAATTATAGTTCCTTCTTTCTTGCACGACTGCAACTTGCTCCTATAGTGCATGCACTAAGTACCAGCCATCACAAAACTCTGCTATACCACGACACTGTACAAGAGACAAAACAGCGTTTGTTGAATTGCAGAGACAGCGCGTCTCAGATTGCCTGACCTGACCGGGGAATTCGTCGTTCAGACTGACGCGAGTGACTTCGGATTGGGGGCTGTCCTTCTTCAGGAGTTCGATGGTGTTCTGCACCCTCTGGCCTTTGCCAGCCGGGCGCTGCTCCCTGCAGAGAAAAACTACTCTGTGACGGAAAAGGAATGCTTAGCGATTGTGTTTGCTCTGAGGAAGTTCGACGTCTATTTAGACGGCACGAAATTCGTCGTGCAGACGGATCACAACGCGCTCAGCTGGCTCATGAGGCTTCACGAACCTGCGGGTCGGCTGGCGCGCTGGGCACTTCTCATACAGCACTACGACTTTTCGGTGCAGTACCGAAAGGGGAGCAAGAACGTTGTCGCAGACGCGCTTTCTAGTGCGCCGCTACCCCACCCGGCTAGTGCCGGAGGCGAGCGGCGAGAGACGGAAGCCGCCGACGCGTCTGGTGGGGCGGCCGAAGAAGAAAGGGAGGCCGTTTTCGGGTCCCTCTATACACAGGAGACTGCAGTGAAGGAGGGTTTCGACGTTGTGCAGCCAGGCGGTAACGAGTGTTCCCCCTCAGTGGGGGCAATAGTGGTAAACGCGTCAAAAGGGAGCGTTGTGGATGGATCGCCTGGCCCTAGTGCTGATTTAACCATCTACACCTGTGCCTTTAATGAACAGGACGTCACCTCGCATGTTGTCCGTGCGCGTGTGCAGAAGGGCTTAGCCGTCGAAGGGCAGCCGCGCACAGCGATACCGGAGAACGAATCCTTTGCTGTATCTCCCAATGACAGTACTGAAACCGGCTCTCCCTCTGGAGGGACCGCGATTATATTCAGCCGAGTAGAGCTTGTACGGGCCCAGCAGGAGGATTCATTTTGCAGAGAAATCACTGGTAGAGTAGAAGAAACGGAGCGCCGTAAAGTTGCTGGTGTTGCAACGAGCGCAGAAGGGCCCGAGCCAGCTTGTAATGCTGGTAGTCCCGAAGATTCCTACCTGCTGGACCACGATGGGCTCGTGCTGAGATAAATCGCTACCGAGGATGAATCTGTTGATCCGTTTAAGGTGGTGATACCGAAAAATCTGAGACGCGCACTGTTGCGTTACGCTCACGATGAACCGCTGGCTGGACACCTGTGTGGCTCAAAGTTCTTTAAAAGACTCAGCCGCACTGTCACCTGACCCGGTATGAAACGGGACGTTTTCCGTTATTGCCGGACTTGCCACGTCTGTCAGACGGTGAAATCTCGCGGTGGCCGTCCGCCGGGTCTAATGAAGCCAATTGACAGTCAGAGACCTTGGCAGTTTGCTGCCTGCGACTTAATGGGACCTTTTCCAAAGAGTAAGCAAGGCTTTCAGCACCTTTTGGTAGTGGCCGATCACTTTACAAAGTGAGTGGAACTTTTTCCGCTCCGCAAGGTGACGGCCCGGGCAGTGTTGGACAAACTGATGGAAGTTTTCACGCGCTTTGGATTTCCAGAGCATTTGATTACCGACAATGCGTCTTACTTCACTTCCCGGGTGTTTCGCGAGACGTGCACATCCATTCAGATTGAGCATCGCCTCACGTCGCCCTACCGCCCCCAGTCCAACCTCACGGAACGTTTTAATCGCATGTGAAGTCAATGCTCACGGCCTTTGCCAAGAGCCAGAGGGATTGGGCAGACCACCTGAACGAACTCGCGTTCGCCATTCGGACGGCAGAAAACCGTTCCACAGGTTTCTCCCCCGCTTTTCTCACTTATGGCCGTGAACTGGCGAATCCGCTAACCATTGTTACGCAGTGCCAAGCAGGGGTTGAGAATGCGCCAGGGGACCTTTCCTTGTACGCAGCGCAGCTACGCGCCCGGCTTGCCCGCGCTTTCTCTAGAGCGAAGGACAGCTTGGGAGCCGCCCGAGCCCAGCAGAAGGCTCAGTATGACAAAAGCCACCGTGAGGTCTGCTTTCAGGATGGTGACTTAGTGCTCAAACGCAACCACGTACTTAGTGACGCCAGCAAAGGGTTTTCCGCAGCGTTGGCTCCTAAATGGATGGGCCTTAACAAGTGGAGAAACGACTCTCCCCGCTGGTGTATCAGCTGACCGATCCTCAGACGGGGAGAGCCAGAGGCCGCGTTCACATTGCCGACTTGAAAGCCTACCATTGCAGGCCAGACGAGCCGGCGCCGGAGCCCAGCGATCTCGAGTCCGTGAAACAGAGCACGCCCAGTGTTTCCGACCGCTTTCGGCCACCTCATCGGTACCCCCTCAGGCGACGACCACCATTGTGAAGTCGCCCTCGCATTTCCAGACCTTTCTGGTAAAGGAAATGCTTTATTCCTGCTTTTTGCCTTTGCGAGCGAGTGCCTTTTTCTTTCGGGAATTCCCGCGTATAGGCCAGCGCGCCACGGTTCCAGCCCGCCCTGTACAGTCGTCAAGAGACGCATGTGCTTTCCTTTTGCCTTTTGTTCAGTGTCTGTATTTTGTTTTCTTGTTTGTATAATGGGTTTAGTCTCCCTCGTGGACATAGTGTTGTTTTCAATGCGCCCCCGCTGCTTACTCCACATCGTCATTGTGCGTAGCTGTAGAGGGACGCTTGGGGCGCTCATTTTTTTGCCGCCTCGTCTTTGAGACTCGTAGCGTAAATGTGGGGAAAGCGTGGCCGTGCGACCTCGGGAGCGTCACACGAGGGGAAGGCCTCAGACATTCGTTTCCCGGCTCCGGGAGCCGTTGCAAGCCCGAAGCGAATGTGCCGCGGGTGCAGTGTGTGTGCGCGTGCAAAAGGGGAGGAACACCGAGCCCAACTAGCCTTGCGGCCCTCCATCCTCAACGTCCCATCCCTTCTCGGCCCTTCTCGAAAACGATTCCGGTCACAGTCTTTACAGCTCTTGCTAGCGCTGTTGCTTCCGGTCTCTCGGAAGCGTCTTCTCGCCGTCGTTCCCACACGCGACAGTTGCCTTCGTCGGTACGTTGAGTCACCACCCACTCGCACTCAACATGGCCAAGCCGTCTACTCCTGTCGTTCCCCCGAGCCACCGCCGCAACCGACGTCGACGTTGGGGTGCAGGGCCAGGCGCTCAAGCTGCAAGAATACTCCGTGCTCCGACGACTGTCCCGCCTGCCACGCCTACGGAGACCAGTAAACAAGCACGGAGTGTGGCCACCTGGACGTTTCAGGAAGGTGTATCGGCACCCCTATGGTATGTGTCGGCGAAGGCGGGGTCCACACAGCGCAGAGTGTGGAGGAGCCGGCAGCCCGTGCCCTATCCCTTTAAAGGGCACACGCTCACCCTAACGGACGCGGCGGCGGGCGGCGCCCACCTACCTACCCCTCCCCGCCGATGCTGCTACCTGCGGGAAGTGCGGGACTCTAGCCATTCACCAGAGCCACTACACCGGCAGGATGCACCCGGTGGAGAGGAGGAAAAGTGCGGCGGGCGATGGCGCGGTGCCGTCTGGCGCGGCGACGGCGTTGACAGACGACGAGCTGGTCCAGCTGTGCCGGCAGAGGATGCGGGAGGAACCCGGCCTCGCAGCGCTCGTCCTTCAGAGGGCTGCAGAGGATGAAGACGCAGCCCTCGGGGAGCAACGGATTATCCCGCAGGCTGAAGCAAAATCGGACGTGGTAGCCGCCGGCCAGGTGCCCGCGGTTGTCGTGGGCTGACAGCTCGGGACTGAGCGGGAAGGCTCCGGGACTGTTTGTCGTTGTTTTATTTTCTAGGTGGAATTTTCTTTTGTTGTTTGTGGTTTTGTCTGTGTGCGTCTGTGTTCGTGTAGCAAACAGTCCTTTTATTCTCGCGGTCTTTTGGGAGACAGTTCTTTTTGCATCCTTTGTGAGTTATTTGGTTGTACGCGATTTCTTCTATTTTATTTTTTCTATAGGTGTTAGTATATGCTATCAGTGTATCTGCCAGGTCTGTAGTGTTTTTATTCCTTTGACTTGTGTGTTTAAGGGGCTGGAACGGAGGCTGAAGGTTAGCCGTCTTTGCAATGTCTCATGCTTGCTAATACGGGGGACCTTTCCTTGGTATTACATGCCACCGGCTTACTTCTCAGCTGGTAGGGACGTTTAAGGGGAGAGGGATGTGGGGATGTGGGAGATCCCGAGGGCAGCAGGGCGCCGTCGTTGCTGTGCCTCCGGCTCCGGGCTCATTCGCTAGTGCGAGGAGACCCCTCCGAATACATGTCCCTCGACCCCGCGCTGTTTTCCCGGGCGCCGCGGCCGTGTCCTGGGGCGTCGTGCTACGCGGCCCTCCGATTGGGTCGTGGGGGCGTGACGTAGGGAAGGAGCCCTTACTGGCAGCGTTGTCGCGGCGCGCGGGAGTGGAGCAACGCGAAGGACAAGCGCCGGTCACGAGAGGCAAGCGGCAAGGTACGTGAGCGACCATCTATTTGTGTCCCCAACGCCACGGCCTTGGGACATTCACGTGCTTTGCCCGCTTGCGTGAGTGTGGCTTGCGGAGCGGCTCTGTGTTCCGCCCTTGCGGTAGTCGCAGGCGCTCGGTGCATCACATTCGGCGTGTCCGAACCGTCGCTGACCATAGTCGGTGGCGGAAAAGCGCTAGGCAGTGTCTTGCGAACGCATCTCGGCACGCATGTGCGAACCATTGTTCGACGCGGCGCCGAACCTGCCTTCCCCCGCCATCGGGGACCACGGGTGCTGAGTATGCTCCGTGCTTTAGAGTGCAATTTTGTATTTACTGGTGAAGTGTTTTAAGCAATAAATGCGTTAATTGTCCTGGAAGTCTCGCATTCCTGGGAGGGGGCTTTATACGTACGGCAAGAGCCAGCCAGGCCTTTAGGCTCGGTGCTCGAACCTGCGGTGGGTCTATCGCCGCACGCCATCGCGCCTCGTCGTGAAGCCCGCTTTTGGGGCGATTTACCGACGCCGCGCGAAGAGACGTAGAGCGAGCCCACAAGTTGTACAATAGCGTGTCCATCATTCTCTTCAACGTGGCCGGAACCATTGCAGAAGCCAGATTGCATAATTCTGAACTGATAGAGGCTGTAAGCTGTAACAAATGCTGTCTTTTCTCGGTCCCTGTCGTGAACAGCGATCTGCCAGTAAGCATGCAGAGCGCACGTCGATGGATGAAAAATTGGCGGCACCGTGAAGGCAATCCAGAGCGTCATCAATTCGTGGAAGAAGATACACATCATTCTTGTTGTTCTTATTGAGATTCCGATAATCTATACAGAATCGCCAACTGTTGTCCTTCTTTTTAACGAAGACAACAGGGGAAGCACACGGACTCGCGGATAGCTCAATAATACCAGTTGAAAGCATCTTATCAAACTCTTGTATACCTTGGCGCTCGAATGGTGACGCGCTGTAATGTCGCCGGTGAACTGGAGGCGCATCGCCAGTATGTATGCGATGTTTTACAAGAGAGGTTTGACCAGAGGGACGGCCGTCAAAGTCGAAGATGACGGAATATGCGCCGAGCAAATGACGGAAGTCGTCCAGTTGCGAGGGCTGAAAGTCCAGGGGCAATCAGTTTTGTGATGTTGCTCTGTATCGATGGAGAAGGGGGAGCATCAGCGGAAAGAATTTCTGAAGGAGGATCAGGTGACAGTGATGAAATCTGGTACTCATCTGACGGCGACAGAGTGGCCAAAACTATGCTTTGGGGAAGAACTTGAGGACAGAGTCCGAAGCTCGAGAAGGGCAGACAAGTCTGGTTGTTCGCAACAGTCACAGCAGTGTGGGGAAAGGAAACGATGTGCGACAAAAGGACACTGGTAAACGGACTAAACACATAGTCACCATCCAGCGAGAATACAGGATGGTGCTTGGAGCAGTAAACGAACAAAGTCGGCACAAGAGAGCTGACTCTGGATTGTGTCGGCAACGTCTGGTGAAGCGGGGAAGTCAAGTGCAACAATACCGGCCTAGCAGTCAATTACAGGGGAGTGGTCAGACAAGAAATGAAGTCCAAGAATTACGTCCAATTACGTCCAAGTCCATGCAACAATACGGAAGTGTAGCGGCCAGCCACGCTCACGAGTGCGGTGCACATTCCGAGCACGGCCGGAGTTCCACCGTCAGCGACACACACAACGCGGCTCTCTGGAGGTGTTCACGGAGATCAGAGCTCATTATACAAATATGAGCACCGGTGTCGATAAGGGCAGTAGCGGGTAGGCCATCTAATTCTACGGCAAGTTGGTTCTCCTGCGTGGGCAATGTTAAAGAGGCTTTGCAGGCTGTGAGTTTAATGCAGCACCACCTCCGGGAGCTGCATTGCTCAGTTTTCCTGGAAAGAGTGGCCAGATGGGTGCGGCGATGAATAGTGGTGGGGCAGAGGTGACCGGGAACGAGGATAATGCGGGGAAGGAGAACGGCTGGAGCT
Organism: Dermacentor silvarum; assembly: GCF_013339745.2. Classification (NCBI taxonomy): domain Eukaryota; kingdom Metazoa; phylum Arthropoda; class Arachnida; order Ixodida; family Ixodidae; genus Dermacentor; species Dermacentor silvarum. Next base: position 95,294,145 of record NC_051155.1, read on the forward strand.
GCGGGTCGGTGCAGGAGCGACTCGGAGCGGTGAGCGGCTTCGAGCGGGAAACTGCAGAGGCCGATTGTCGTCGCGTCACATGTCAAAAATGAGTTAGGGAAGGAAGAGAGAGAGAGAGAAAAGCCATAAGGGAAAGGCAGGGAGGTTAACCAGGCTGAGCCCGGTAGGCTACCCTTCACTGGGGAAGGGGGAGAATGGATTGAAAGAGGAGAAGGAAGAGAGAAGTTCACAGTTCACACCTTGCACATTTACAGTCAAGCGCTCATCGCTAAGTTTCGTCAAAGGCGGTCATGCAGGCTTGTGCACTTCAAAAAGCGCAGCAGCGCCTTTGTAGCCCTGTACATAGAAGACGCACCAGGCCATGGGCCCAAGATCTTCTCCTCTGTAAAAGGCCTGTCGTCTAAGTGCCCCAAAGCAGTCCGAAGGGCAATCCTCTCTTCTTCGTATCTAGGGCAGTCACATAAGAGATGTCTGGTGGTTTCCTCAACACCACATGTGCTGCAGTTGGCACTGTCCGCCATTCCAATTAGGAATGAATAGAGGGAAGGTTCGCGATACCGGCAGTGACGTGAAATATGTGCAACGCCGTGGAAATAAAAACATATGGGCCTGTAATATTTCTATAAGGCGGAACAACAGTACTGACGCGAGGGCGGGGAAAAGGAGGCAACAGGCTGGAGTCCTATCGGTAGCCAGCTCTTACCTAACTCTCGGTCGGTCGGGAATCTCTAAGAGACTGTCGGTCAGGAATCGTCAGTAGGGCGTGCGAAATAGGAAGGTGGCTACGCCACCTCAATTTCACGACGCACGATGCGGACAAGGCTATCGGTGGTGGGTTGCTGATTGGGCGGCTGAACGTCAGCGCAGGACGATGTAGCGGCCGCGCTTGGAACCCACATGAATTGTTGAGCGATGCGGCGACTCCTCCAAGCTTCAAAACGCCTGCATTTATTGATAACGTATTCAACGGTTGAGCAGTCCTTAAACACCTGCAGGTTGAAAGCATCATCAGCAATGCCTTTCAGGACGAGACTTACTTTGTCCGCCGCGGTCATGTTGGCATGAACTCGGCGGCAACGGGCGATAACGTCAAAAATGTATGACACGTACGAATCGGTGGGAGATTGGGTGCGGCAGGATAGATCTTTCGTAGGGGCGCGCTGGCGGCCATTTGGTTTGCAAAATAGGTCAAGAAGCTTCTGCTTACGTAGATCCCAGCTGGTCAGCTCTGTCTTGTGAGTGTGAAAGCAGATATGAGCTGTACCACTGAGGTAGAATGCGACATTGGCGAGTGCCACTGTTGGGTCTCACCGATTGTTTCGTTGCACTGTGCTCGTAATTCCCAAGCCAGTCATAGACGTCGACGTTGTCGGTGCCGCCAAAAGAGCGAGGGTCGTGAGGTTCGAGCAAGATCACCGGCTGGGCTGCCGGTGTTGCGGTTGACGCAGTATCCTCGCCTGTTGACATGGTGTAAGTTGCCTAGACACGTCCGCTACGGAGTTCCGTCTTGCGTAGTACCTCGCACCTCTACCAAAATGCCGCGGGAAACGGTATAAATGAATATATATATATATATATATATATATATATATATATAAACTATTTGGAGCCAGCCACAGCGCTGCCAAGATGGCCGAAAGACAATCTTTTCAATCGTCGTTTTCTTCAACCCAGTGTCCAACGTGGTCTTTGTCACATTGCTCACATTCTCGTGACCTATGTGTTCGAGCACTTTTAATGTAAAGTAAAAATAATACTTGTATGAATATTTATTTTATTTTATTTTCTTCCAGAATACTGCAGGGCAACAGTTTTGGCCCGTGCCGGAGAGGCTATACAAGGCATGAAAGAGCCCTGTGACACAAAAAAGAGAAAAAAAAGAAACGGCAGTTTAAGAGATTGCCGCTAATAAACAAGCAGAAAAATATGTATACACATACACATATACACATATACATATTTATACACATATACACATATACGCACATATACAGCACTCATTCACTCAAACAAATGCTCTTCTAGAGCTTTAACAAAATTATGGGACTGGAAAATGGCCCCCCGGGAGACCGTTCCAGTCGGTAACGGTCCTCAGGAAAAAACTGTTTGAAGGTTTCTGTTCTTGCAAAAAAATTGGTTCCAGTAAATGACTTCCTGTGCGGTGTGTTCGTCTAGACGGTAGCTGTTTAAGTACTGTGGGATGCGAAACGTTTAGTTTATGTGCTAAAAGGTTATGCATGAGCAACAAACGGGACATTTTCCTACGTACTTGAAGCAGTGGGATGTGATTTCTTTTCATTAGTTTCGTAGGTGAATCAAGCCTTCTGTATTTGTTATAAATAAACCTAATCGCTTTTATTTGCACCATCTCAAGCTGGTAAATGTCCTTCTTGATGAACGGGTTCCATAAGACCGACGCATACTCAAATTTTGATCTAATAAATGTTATGTATGCAAGACGTTTAAGCTTACTTGGAGCGCCTCTAAGCTTCCGCCTTACAAAGCAGAGCTTCGCAAATGATGAGGGACAAATGTCTGCCATATGCTCAGACCATGTTAAATCGTTTGTTATTGTAACCCCTAAGTATTTATGATGTGTGACCTCCATAATAGAATGATTGAGAAGGCTGTAAGAGAAAGGAGAAATCTTCTTTTTGCGCGAAATTCGCAAGATGACAGTTTTATCTTGGTTAAGTTGCATATTACATTTAAGGCACCATTGATGAACGGCTAATAGCGAGTTTTGTAAGGGGTAATGATTATTATGCTCGTTTATGCTCTTAAGAAGACAGCAGCCATCTGCAAAAAGCCTGACAGAGACATTTACGGAGCAGCCCGCAAATCATTGATGTAAATTAGAAAGAGCAGTGGGCCTAATACACTTCCTTGGGGTGCACCTGACGTAACTGGAAGCACTTCATATTTACAACCATTAACCTCTACGTACTGTGTCCTGTGTTTTAAATAAGCATTTATTCCTGTAATGTTGTTATGCTGAAACTGTATTGTATAATGTAAGCACCAATATTTCCCTTACTGTTACTGTTTCAGTGGCCCGCAACCAGCCTTCGGCTATGGGTCCAAACAGTTTTGGAAACTGTATATTCTACGTCTGCATAATAAAAAATTGAATTGAAATTGCACTGAAAAACAAAGAAATTGCACTACCGAGCTGGTCTCCGAACGGTGGATGGGAACTTGCGAACCAATCTGCGAACACAAGCACATTCCAAAAGTTTGGGGCATACTCCACTCACTTTTATGTCAACGCAAGGCGGGAAATTGACCGACGCGAGTGGCCCTTCGAGAAGACATGGACACGGCCCAGTAAGCCAACGTGAAGCTTATGTGCTCATCCCGCAAACGTCATTCCCATTGGCGAGAACGTATCCGAAGGACAAGTCTGACGAAGATCACGAGGCCATAAAGGACATTCACGATGCCTGATCTTAATCAGGATCTGCTGCACGCTAGCACAAGAAGCGCACGGGGAGCAGAGGCGTCCGCCTTCAAGCCATCCTGATACCCACAAACAAGTATTCTTAGATGAAGTCTATCAGATTTAGGATAAATGGGCACTGCCTTCGCCTTGGAAGCTTTTGATTGTGAAGCCCATGCCAAAGCATGGCAATCCACCGTGCCCCTAAGTTGAGGCCAATTACATTAACACTATGCGCGTGCAAAGCATGGAAAGTATAGAGAATTCACGTCAAAGTTGGTTATTGAACAACCAGACACTTCTTCCACCAGTACAGTATTGTTTACGACCAGGGTTATCCACGCAAGATATTCTCCTGTGCCTAAAAGTAGACGTACTTGGTCCTAAGTCACAGTAGCGGAAGGTCATAGTAGCTGCAGAAATACAGAATGTGTTTGGCGAAGGTCCGCATAACGTTATCAAGGCAAAAGCATGAGCCCTGGGTCTCCAAGGAAGCATGTATAACTTTATCGCAGCTTTCCTCGAGGACACAAGCTTTCAAGTCCACATAAAACAAGGGCGACACGTTCCAACAGTGTCACTGTCCCTCAAGGATCAGTGATTTCGCCGACACTGTTCAATCCTCCGCAATGTACCAACTGCCCGACAAGCTAGCAAAGATTCTGAACATCGAGCACACCGTTTACGCAGATGGCGCTACTATATGGATACGTTCCGGACATCTAGGTGAACAAAGAGAAGCCTTGAAGACGACATTAGCTACCATCCATAAGTATTCGAAAAAGGTGGTGCTCTGAAAGGATGGGGTCCATTGTCGTACACGGCGGTATACCCATAAAGGCCAAGAACCTAAACAAAAAAACTTTGAATTGTCTCTATATTGGCGACAAACTCATAACACCTAAGTCGTCCATCCGCATTTCAGGCATGCCCAACTACGAGCATAATACGGAAAACACGCGGCTACAACACACAGTCAAAACAATCAAGCAGATTCATCACGTGCTTCGACGGGTATCGAATCATACCCGCTGGGTGCAAGAGCACCAAGAGAAAATCATAAATGAAAGGCAGGGGGGTTAACCAGGAGTGAGTCCGGCTTGCTACCCTACACTGGGGGAAGGAAAAAATGGGAGGGCAAGATTAGGAGAAGAAGAGGAAGTCCACTGTGGATATTGTTGACGTGGTAACCGTTTTCTCCTCTATATCGCTGGCAGTGACTCAGTTCGGATCAAAGACGGTCACCTAATCCTGTACTTTTAAAAACTCGCAGCAGCGCTTTTCTGACCTTTTGTAGCTGCTATATGCGAGGCCGTGATCCCAAGAGCATGAAATGCGTCAGTTTGCTGAATCTTTTGTAGTTTCCGGAGTTATGTAAAGGATTCCCTACCATCCGCTGAACCGTACACAAATGTAAACGTTGGAGCAACTAATCACAAAACGCCGTATGGTAACCACTCTTCCTCGCTACAAAAGCCATCGCCAGCAGAGGGCGACGAGGACTCAATTGCAGTTTTTAAGGAATACAGAATTGTACAAGCGGCCGTAGCCTAACTGATGTTTACAGTGCTACAAGTACTACTGTGCTGTGCAGTGATCGTTTGCGGTGACAGTGATGGACTCTGATTCTGTATCATGGGCTCCCTTTCTTTGTCTATCTCTACTTTCCTGTCACTTTACTTCCCTCTCCCTTCTCACCCCGGCGTAGGGTAGCAAACCGGGCATTTCCCTGTGGTTAACCTCCCTGCCTTTCCCCTTTCTTCTGTCTATATCTTTCTATGTATCGCTACACTCGCCTTGACACGTTCAAAAGCTGTAGTGGCCTGAATGACTGCCCTGAACTTCTTGATGTACAGCCTCCCGCATTTTTGTTATATCATGCTAGCGTCCATTACGCATCATTTTAGCGCCTTTAAGCGGGAATAATCTGCGCGACCGGCAGAAGTTCTCAAGTGCTGTAAGCACTCTCCTGTGCAAGAGACGCCTAATGCGATGTTCCCTTAACATGACGTACGACCATATTATAGTGTCCTCACGCGATATAGCTAAAAATGCGGGAGCCTGTACGCAAACATGCTCAAGAATGCCACAAGCATGAGCACAAACATCACGACAGCAGGGAGACGAACCCTTGGCTGGCTGGACTATGATGTGGACGCGCTACCACCATTACCTCGATGCTCTCCGCCTTCGGACAACATTAAGATAACAGTCCCCTTACCACTTCCAAGAAATATGAACTCCAAGTAGATGGAGCTGCTTAAATCTCACGTGAAGATGCACCTCAAGTGGACTAAGTACGTCATGTATGATAGCGTCCACCGCATGATCTACGCAGATGCAGCATGCCCCCTAAGATGATCCAGGATTTTGGACAGCATGGTTTAGTGACAGTGACAATCAACGAGGAAGACTATTTCACTCACTCAACGAACGGTTCCATCCAGAGGGCGCACGCAGAGATTGTAGTCATTCTGCATTACGCTAAGTACATGCGACATGTCATACCTCCACGAGCATCCACCAGCACGTCCTCAGATTCGCAGGATGCGCTCAGAGCCTGCGCAAATGCAAGAAACCCGTCCACCGTAGTCAGTCGACTACGCATGTGTGTTAGTCGACTCCATACTCTTGGATACTACTTCACTATATACTGGGTTCCTGGACACAATGGCATTCCAGGCAGTGAAACTTTTCCTGCCCCAACTTTACAGCAACTGCACCTATATATTAGCACAAAAGTGACAATAAAACGTGTTTTCAAGCGATCACGCAGCAGCAAGCTGTTCCTGTGCCTGGTCCATTGAGTGGTCGGGCGCGTATGAGCGCCCGCCTTGCTTCAACGCGAATATCGTTTCACTGGAGCTCCTCGGTCGACATTCTGACCTAAATTCCCAAAAATAGACCTACTTATGTGCGATTATAGAACATCTCTGCAATTGGAACATGAACCCATCTAGACATCTTTCGCCACCTGGCGTTCAAAATATGACGCAATAAAATTGGTATGATTAATGGAAGTAATCTTATTCAGGCCCCCTAGAAAAACAACGAAAAAACCTATTAGAATCAAGGAAATCAGTATTTTTATCTGTAATTATCGACGACTGCACAAAATCGCGTGGAATTGTCATATTATTGATACTGCAGTAAAACGCGCCAACCGTCTCAGCGCGCTGGCTTGCATGCAGGAAATGTTTCAAGGAGTGCAGGCACCAAAATCTCCTGTGGTGATTTTTTTTCTCTTTATTAATATGCAGTGTCTTGGAAAGCCTAATAACGCCTGCATTAACGCGATATCGTACCTAGTATTGAAATATTACGCAATACCCACCGCATAATTAATCGTTTGAATATCCCCGCCAGCAGGGGTGAGTGACAAAAATGATGAGTATCCGACGTCAAGGAGGGCACATGAACCACCAAAACGGTCCCGACAGCAAATACATGCGCCGTATTCTCGATTTCGCACTTACTCACGCGCAGCTGGTCTCAAACTTTTGCCGCCACCATCGTGTTTAACGTCACACTATTTTGCTCTTAACCATGGCGCTCTCGTGATGGCTATCGCGACAAGTCCGGAGAGCGGAGCCACATTTTTTTATAGACATTGAAATCGAAATAACTTCCGTTTTAGCCGTCTGCTGTCAGTCACACTTCCTGAAAGCTTTCCTTGTAAGCATACAAAGCTTATTCTGTAGTCAATTTAGCCTCTAAATTTCGTGTCTACACTCCTTTAAGGATGTTCTAGTTTGCTGCCAAGGTATGAGCCCGTGGCCTAGACTTCCAACCCTGCAGTCGAGCACTTTTATTTATGATTAGCTTTTAAGTATATATTGTGACGGAGTGTCAAAGAGATAAAAGCGGGACAGGATTTATAAACAAGGACTGTTGACAGAGATGGCCAAGATGGCTGAACACGCGCAGCGTCCCCCGGCGATCGCCGTCTTCTTCCTTAATGCAAGGAGGCGGCCCGTAACGTCTAACCACCCCGGCGGGCTGAGCGCCGTCTCGGCGCAGACTAGTTACACGAGGAGGCGACGGAAAAGTACGGCTTTAGTCGGGATACGTGCACGACGTCACGAGATGGCAGCGTAGATGGTAAAAAACTGTTCAGTGGGGTGATCTCATAGTTCACGTCACTAAGTTGCCGTAAAACCTTGTAAGGTCCGGTGTAACGCGATAAAAGCTTTTCGGAGAGACAGATGCGACGAGAAGGAGTCCAGAGAAGCACAACAGATCCCGGAGAAAATCAGAGGTGCTGGTGGCTGCGGTCACAACGGTCCTTTTGGCACAATTGTGAGTCGTATACTTGCTCATGAGCGATCTGACGTGCCAGAAAGGCTCGCGCGGCAGCATCGCGGGCATACTCCGTGGTATGTTGTACAACAGCAGTTAGTAGCGTGTCAAAAGACAAGTCAGGGTGGTGTCCATACTGGAGGTAAAATGGGGAAAACCGGCGGTGTCGTGACGGGAGGAGTTGTACGCGAACGTCACGTATGGCAAAGCGCTGTCCCAGTCCCGATGATCGTCAGACACGTACATCGACAGCATATCGGTTGAGGTGCGGTTCAGCCTTTCGGTGAGCCCGTTGGTCTGCGGGTGGCACGCAACAGTGAGCTTGTCCTCCACAGAACAGAACGAAGGAGGTTATCGACAACTTTCGACAAGTAGCGGCCTCGGTCTGTGAGCAGTTGCCGAAGGGCACCATGAAGAAGGATGACATCATGAAGGAGGAAATCGGTGAGGTCTGTGGCGCAACTAGTCGGCAAAGCTCGCGTGATGTCAAAACGCGTAGCGTAGTCGGTCGCAACTGCGATCGACTTGTTCCCTGAAGCAGACGTAGGAAATGGACCGAGGAGGTCAAGACCGATGCGGTAGAATGGTTCCTGGGGTATGTCAATAGGATACCGAAGGCCTGCAGCCAACCCCGAGGGCCATTTACGTCGCTGACAAAGGTCACACGCAGCAACGTAGCGTCGAACAGATCGGTATACAGACCAGGCCAGAAAAACCGGCGCTGCACGCGATCGTATGTGCGGGATACGCCAAGATGGCCAGCTGTCGGAGCATCGTGGAGTTTTTGAGAACAGTAGCACGAAGATGCTTGGGGAGAACAAGCAGAAGCTCTCGGCCGTCGGGAGTGGTACTACGGCGGTAAAGAATGTCGTCGTGAAGCTCAAACAGACGAAGCGATAGGTCGAGCTGACAAGAATGGAGGCGGCCAATTATAGATCGTACCGTGTCGTCACTTCGCTGTTCAGCGCGTATGTTGGCCAGATCTGCGATAGCTATGACGAAGTCACCGGTATTACGTTCAGCGGTGTCGGGAGGGTCGACATGGTAGCGTGATAAACAGTCAGCATCTTGGTGCATCCGGCCAGATTTGTGGAGCACGTCAAAGGTGTACTCCTGTAGTCGTAACGCCCAGCGACCAAGCCTTCCTGTAGGATACTTCAGTAAAGAGAGCTAGCAAAGGGCATGGTGGTCCGTGACGGCGGAAAACGTTTGGCCGTACAAATAAGGGTGGAATGTTGCTACAACCCAGACCAAGGCGAGGCATTCGCGCTCAGCTATCGAATAATTCCGCTCCGACGGCGAGAAAAGCGATTGGCGTAGGCAATGACACGGTCCTGGTCGTTCTGGCGTTGGGCGAGTACTGCACCTATGCCGTGGCCACTAGCGTTGGTGTGAACTTCTGTAGGGGCCGATGGGTCATAATGCGCCAAAATGGGTGATGAAGTCAGTAAACTGATCAGGGTGGTGAATGCGGCAGCTTGTGCACGACCCCAGGAAAAAGATATATCCTTGTTGAATAGCTCAGTAAGCGGCCGGGCAATGTCGGCAAAATTCCTGAGAAAGCGGCAGAAGTAGGAACACAAGCCGACAAAGCTCCGTACATCGCTAAATGCGCGAGGAACAGCAAAGTCTCGGACGGCACGCACCTTGTTGGGGTCAGGTGCACCGCTAGCACTAATAAGGTGACCGAGAAGGGTGATGTGACGTCGAGCGAAACTATACTTGGAGGAGTTAAGTTGCAGGCCAGCGCGGTGAAACACATCGAGAATGACCGACAGGCGGGCTAGGTGGTCCTCAAAAGTAAGCGAAATGACAATCTCGTCATCTAGATAGCATAAACACGCAGACCACTTATAGCCCCGAAGGAGAGAATCCATCATTCGCTCGAAGGTTGCGGGGGCATTACACAATCCAAAAGGTATAACCTTGAATTGGTAAAGTCCATCTGGTGGGACGAACGCAGTCCTTTCGCGGTCCATCGCATCAAAGGCAATCTGCCAGAATGCGCGTAGGTCGATGGAGGAAAAGTGCGTGGCGCCGTGGAGGCAGTCTAAGGCGTCATCGATTCGGGGAAGGGGGTATACGTCGTTGCGTGGGATGTTGTTCAAGTGTCGTTGGTCAACACAAAAGTGCCAGCTGTCTTCTTTCCTTTAGGGGTGAAGCACCGTAGGGCCGAGCATTGTCCCCCCCCCCCCTCGTAGTCGTCCGTAGCTCTGGTTTGCATGGAGTCCGCTAGGGGCACTGCGGTGCACAAGGGCGTTCGTTCCAGACACGCGCTCTCTTTCTTCAGCCATGGATGATAACGCTCGGTGCACAAGGGCGTTCGTTCCCGACGCTCTCTCTCTCTCTCTTTCAGCCATGGATGATAACGGTCGCTTCTGATAACGGCGCGCCCGCTATGGATGAAAAGGGGAGAGTGGCGGTTCAACTGCAACCGGAGTCGAGGGCTCGCAAAGCTGCTGCAGCACGGCGACGTCGGCATGTGGACCCGGAGCAGAGGGCTTGCGAAGCTCGCCCTTGAACCGAGTATCGGCGCCACCAACCTCACGTAGAGAAAGAACGCTTCCGGCGTTTTGCCGCCGCTTCCCGCGCTCTCGCCGCCTCTGGGTCCACTTGCCGGCGTCGCGCTTGAACCGAGCATCGGCACCACCAACCTCAGGTCGTGAACGCTTCCGGCGTTTTGCCGCAGCTTTCCGCACTCTCGCCGCCTCTGGGTCCGCTTGCCGGCGTCGGGGGAATCACGGTTACCCGAATGATCCCCCAGTCCTTCGCCCACTCATCATCATTCACTTCGTGGATATGTTGTGTTTTTCACTAGTACCAAAGGGGACGCCCACGGACTGAAAGAAAGTTCGGTAACGCCTTTTGTGAACATTTTGTCAACTTCACCTTGGATCACACGACGTTCGGCGAGCGAGACACGATAGGTACGGCTGCGGACAGGGCTCGTGGTCTTCATGTCGATGCGGTGTTGGACAACAGACGTTTGGCTCAGAGAACGATCGTCGAAGTCGAAAATGTCGTTTTAAGTCTCGAGGAGGTGGCTAAGGTCAGAAGCTTGATCAGAAGGAAGGTCATCAGGGATCATTCCGACAAAGACATCGCGCGACTGCAAATGAAGGATGAACTGGAGGGACTGGTGGGATCCAACAAGCAAATTTCGCAGTCTTCGGCAGCAGTGATGGCGGCGAGTGACATGCCTGACGGAATCAGTTGAGGAGAGGCGCTGAAGTTTAAAATAGAAATGGCGATGCGATTTCCGGTGACGGTCACGAGGGTGTTAGGCACGGCTACGTTCTTCGCGAGCAGACGTCTGTTACCAGGGATAGCACGTAATTGCCATCAGCGACAGGAGGGTTCGGGTAGAGCAATACACGGGCCGATTTTTGTAGCCCGGGCCCGGCCCGGGCCCGTTTTTACATTGGGTGGCCCGCCCGAGCCCGATCAAAACATTTATGGCGAGACCCGGGCCCGGGCCGGGGCCCGGAAATAACTTACGTTAGCCGCCCGGCCCGGCCCGCCACCCCTTTAACTTAAGCCCGAGCCCAGCTCGAAACCGGCCCGAACCCGGCCCGAGACCGAAAAATACATGTTTTTCAAAGTTGAGAAGCCCGAGAATAACTTGCAGAAAGCCCGAGCCCCGCCCCGGGCCCGCGTCAAAAAACCCGAGCCCGGCCCGAGCCCGTGAAAAAACTGCTCTACCCGGCCCGGCCCGGCCCACGGGCCGGGCCGGGCCCGGGTTTACGGGTACGCCCGAGCCCGTGCAGTGCTCTAGGTTCGAGACCATGACGATATACATCGCGGCTTGCGGGGGAATGCGCACATAGTCGAGAGAGCAGAGACGGGCCGAAGGCGTTGTTTGGGCATCGGCTAGGTGAGGTAGTTCGAGCTGCAGGAGGCCAGTTGCACAGTCAATTAGGGCAAAATGAGTTGCGAGAAAGTCCAGACCAAGTATAACGTCGTACGGACATTGTTCAAGAACGGCGAATAAAACAGAAGTTGGGTGGCTGGCGATGGTGATGCGGGCGGTGCACATGCCAAGGATGGTGGGAGTTCCTCCATCGGCCACGCTTAAAACGTGAGAAAAAGCAGGTGTGACCACCTTCTTTAGGCGGCGGTGAAGACCAGAGCTCATGACAGAAATAGAAGCCCCGGTGTCGTTAAGTGCAGAAATCGTCACGCCATCAACGTCAACGTCCACCACAAAGCGTCGAGTCGGCAGAGTAACTAGAGGGGTTTGGGGCAGAGTCGTAGATGCAGCGTTACCTCCGGGCACTGCATCGTTTAGTTTTCCAGAGTGAAGAAGCCACGGTTGCTCGGCGACGGGGCGCGGCGAGGTGGCGAAGAGTGGGAGGACGGACGGCGGTACGGTTGCGAACGCGACAGGTGACCTCTAGGTGACGGCGAGCGGATGGACCATGTCGTGGCAGCGTCAGGATTGTAGGGGTGTGCCGCAGATAGTGGCTCAAAAGGGCTGCGATAAACGCGGCGAGCATGGCCAAAGGATGAAGTACGTTGCGGGAACGACCAGCGGTCGTTACAGTAGCGAGCAACGTGCCCGACAAGGCCGCAGTTAAAGCAGATAGGCCGATTGTCTTCACTTCGCCAATCAGCAGGGTTCCGAGATTGTGGAGCGAACCGTGGATACCGAGGGAACGATGTCGGGGGCCCGGAAGCGGGTGTAGGGCTGACAACGGCGCAAGCAGCGGTAACCCCGAGATTCGCGAGTTCGTTTCGCACGACGGCTTGGACGAGTGAAACAGATGGTGTGCTCGAGTCGCCAGCGTTATTAGCTGGTAAAGAGGCTAGTGGGAGCCATTGCCTCGATTTCGCAGCGGACAATCCTCGCCAATTCGGCCGAAGGCGGCGAAAGGTTAGATTGCGGCCGCTCTTCACACGAAGACGTTGCATTGGTGTTGGGAAGTTGGGCGAATGGTCGTTCAATAGGCGGCTCCTAGCCTGCTCGAAGCGCTGACAATCAACGAGAGTTGCACTATTTCTGCACATGAGAAAATTGAATGAGTAGTCCGCTATCCCTTTCAGGACGTGGCCAACCTTGTCAGACTCTGGCATGTTACTGTCAGCTTTACGCCACAGCGCCAGCACATCCTGTATGTACGACAAATATGATAACGTGAACGTAAGGGCGCGAGTTGACAGCTGTTGCTTCGCAGCGATTTTTCGACTGGAGGCCTTACCGAACAGGTCACGGAGTTGTTGTTTGAATGTATCCCAGCTCCCAAAGTCGGCCTCGTGATTGTCATACCACAACTTCGCCGTGCCACTAAGATAAAACACCACATTAGCCAGCATGACTGTCAGTTCCCAGTGGTTGGAATCGATCAGCCGTTCGTATAGCGTTAGCCATTCCTCAACGTCAATACCATCGGTCCCGTTGAACGTTCCAGGGTCTCGGGGTAGGACTTCTACAATCGGTGTCCGCGGCGCAGAAACAGATTCCGGTTGGTGTGCCATGGTGGTCGCACCGCAGCACCGACCGCTTTGGAGCTCCGTCGTCTGGCGAGAATACCCAGCAACTTCCACCAATGTGTGACGGGCTGTCAAATAGATAAAAGCGGGACAGTAATTATAAACAGGGACTGTTGACAGAGATGGCCAAGATGTCTGAACCCGCGCAGCGTCCCCCGGCGATCGTCGTCTTCTTCCTTAATGCAAGGAGGCGGCCCGTAACAATATCTATATATGCGGAACACTAAGGTAACCAGTGGTCCCAGCGGTAGATACCCAGTCGCAGATATTCGCACACATTTTTAGGCTGCACTGTCACCAGGATCGGCCCACGAAAGAGGCTAGTAACATATCCGATATTAGGAAATGTGGTAACTCGCTAAGAAAGACTGTCTTGAAGAAGTATGAAAGCAAAAAAAATGCTTTTTTTAAGACTATTCAAAGTCGGAACAGCGTGTGACTGCATGGGCCAGATTTCCCACTTTGTGTCAAAAAAATATTGGAGGTAACAGCAAGTTTTGGCCTGTGTTTGGCTGGTTGAGCTCTGCGCCACCAAGTGGCTGCGCCGTGCAGGCCGCTCAGGTTTACGACTTCGCCCATCCGGCAAAACGGTCCGCTCGCCTGCGTTGAACGAACACGTCCGGCGCTGCCACAGGACGGTCGCAACGCACGCTGTTCGAACAGCTCTTGCTGAGGATCGACGGTCAACCAGCTGGCGGGCAGGCTGGAGAGGCTTCGCGCGCTGGCTCCAAAACACCGGAAGTAGACGACACCACGTCACATCGTGATGCAGAACCATTGAAGGAGGAGCTTAAAGGGCCCCTAAACCACCCAGAGGTCGAAATTTAGTTGTGACGTTGCAGTTGTGCACAAGTCTACAGCGAACACGTAGCCGCGGGAATTTTTCGAAATGGTGCCGTTATAGCGGGGTTACACGCATTTGATGATCGAAACACGGCCCTCGCTCGTTTCGTTCTTTCCTTCGCTACTCTCCTCGTCGGCTGGCCTCTCCTCCTCGCCGAGTGCTGCTCCAAATGTCACGTGACATTCCTCGTCGCCAACGCGCTTCTCAAAACACTGTCCACTTCGATGAAGGCACGTCCGCGCTAGCAGCAAATATACCGACGCCGAACCGACCTCCAGTGCCCTAGAACGTCTGCACACTTAGAAAAAAAGAGTATCCCTTACTCTTTTCGAAGAGTCTGGACTCGTCACATCTATGACACACTTTGGGGGAGACACCCGAACTCCCTTTCGCCAGAGAGCCCGAAGACTATCTGTGATATATACAAGGTGGTTACTTAACTCCTCACGCAGTAGTCTTGCACACTCTTCTCCTGGACCCTCTCAAGAGGGTTACAAGACTACTGCTGAGGGAGTCTGTTAACTCTTCTCGATGAGTCAGACGACTCAAGATAGAGGGTCATATGACTACTGCTGAGGGAGTCTGTTAACTATTCTAGGTGAGTCAGACGACTCAAGATAAAGGGTCACATGACCACTGTTGAAGGAGTCAGGTAACTATTCTTGACGAGTCTGATGACTCCATTAGCATGTGTCGCAATACCCCTAGTGCGTGGTGCAGGACTCTTGCAAATAGAGTAAACTAACTAATCCATGTAAGTCATTCGACTGTCTGCTGGCATTGTCGAGCCACTTTTCAAAATGAGTCGAAAACTTTTGCCGACAGTGCAAAGTGACTGTCATGAAAAGACAACATAGAATAATAATGAATCCATAGCTAAGCACAAGGCAGGTTAGCAACAAAAAATGATTATTCCATCATTTTCTTATTGTCTCCTGGAAGTGTCTTCTTTCTGGGGTTTTATGTGCTAAAACCAGTTCTGATTATGAGGCACGCTGTAGTGGAGGGCTCCGGATTAATTTTGACTACCTGGGGTTCTTTAACGTGCACTACGGCGCAAGCACACAGGTGTTTTTTCATTCCGCCTCCATCAAAATGCGGCCACCGCGGTCGGGATTTGATCCCGCCTTCTGGAAGTGTCAAAGGTATAAGTCAGCAGAGAATCACCATGAACACCAGACAGTTCTCTTTACTATTAAACTCGAATCAATTGCCAACCAAGGAAACACCCAATATGCACCTTGCAGCTGTATGTGCATGACACTGCAATGTCACTCTGAAGCATAATGACACCATAAAATAGTATGTCACTCATGCAAAAGTTCAATTCACCCCAACACAAGTCATAATTTTATGTCAAAAGGTTCTTAAGCGAAACCTATTTCACTGTTCCCTCAGACATATTTTTATTTAGAACTTAGGATGTAACCTCCTATGCAAATAATGTACAGAAAATATAACAAAGGGCTACACTGGTGCAAAAAGGAGAACCAGATAATGAAGTGCAATAAAAACAATATTCCAACTTAGATTACATAATCTATGCAGTACAAAGTTCAAGACAGCAATTGGTTGGCAATCGATAATCCAATTTAACAGTAAAAACAGCTGTCTTACCTTAAGGTACTCTTGTTGGCACTTGTCCCACACAACTCATGCATGTTTCTTAGCTTGAGTTGAAAATTGATCTGAAAAACACCATATTAAAAAGTTGTGCATCAATTTTATTCTTTCATACAATCTGCAACAGTGCATACAAACTTGAAAACCGACAATATTACAAAAAACATACAGCAATATATAAGCTAAACATTTTATTGAAGTTGACCTAAACATGGTTTTTAGGACTAAGTTTTTTAAGACACTAACAATTTCACTGATTGCAATAAGCACTAATAAAAGACTTGCCATAAATCAATCATGCTGGCAAAATATGTAGCACAGGAAGCTGTATTTTGCATGACAAAGATAGCGCATGAATCATGAGGACAAGGAAGGAAGCAGACCAGGTGGTAACTAAACTGAACTCAGCTGCACACATGCAGCTGTAAAAGACACATACAGAAAAAGCTGAAAGACAGATGCAGAAAGTAGAGACATGAGGAAGGCTTCTTTTACTAATCACAAGTCATCCTAAGAGCAGATTAGGTAACGGCTGTAATTAACTCTCAGCAAATGCGTTAGTTACATTAGGTGTCACCCATTTGCATGTCACTCATAAAAAGTTCTTGTGATCTAAAGTTCTTGTGATTATATAGATGTTCTGTCACTATGGTATAGGCGACTATAGCAAGGGACACGTTTTGTTTATTAAATCTTGTGTTCAAGGGAAATGCCACTCAAAATGTTTTTCTTTAATTCTTTTGTCCTACAGGTTTGAAAATTGGGCCAATTATAAGGTTCTTCAAGCTCATTTTGTATATGTTATTTTTGTTTAGCTGCTCCATTTCTTCAGTTATGTCTTAAACAATGGCACAATGTATAGTGATCTTTGCGGGCACTTTCTTCAGTATTAAATTTTCACAAAAAGCATTGTGCTAACTTAGCTTTTGTAGATGACAAAGTGCCGATATCTATCGAAACATGTAAACTTAGTGGGACTATGCAAGTAAAGCTCAGTATACTTTAATAATTTTTTCACAATCCCATGCAAATAACTTTGTGCACTTACAATTGTCCGATACTAACGAAATTTGGCTTACATACTCTTCAAGGTATGTGGAATGTTAATATCTACTTGAAATTGCAATATCTTTTAAAATTATTTAAAGTGTCCTATTTTTGCATAGTTTCAGTAATTTTACATGTTGTTTGGGTACATATCTGGCAGTTTGCGGTTTACGAGCTGAATAAGATACAGCACGATCATTGTTGTGAAACTGATATATACATTAAAGTGCCCGCAGATACTTTGCCACTGTGTAGGACATAACTAAAAAAAATAGTAGCAGCTACACAAAAACCGCTGACATATTTAAAATCTGCCCATATAAAACTATATGCAGCAGGATATTTACAAATCTCTCACTGAAATAATTTTAAAAAGTTGTTTCGAGAAGCATTTAGCCTGAATAAGTGGCTGCCAATGTATTCTACCAAAGCGTTTGACAATGCATTCAGGCAGACTGCAGGGAGTTTTGGAAATAGCACACCAAAGCATCTGCCCCAAAGCGCCATGTCCTACTTGCATTTTTTTGTTTTCGTGCATTCTGTTGTATGCCATCATTTGCGTCCCTTAACACTGAGTGCGCAAAACCTTAAACACCCCATTTTACATTGAATTTTTAGCCTGTAAAGGAATGGTGGGCAAATGGTCGACATCAACTGTGTTGACAATAAACAAATATTTGTTCTCACATTAATGAAACCAGTCATATAAAATATATAACAAATTTGGAAATGAATGCAGAAAGAACCTTGCTGATTGTCAAATTAGTGCCAAGAACAAGATATTTTGATGTTTATCATTCTTAGTTTAATTCGCTTCCCTCTAGTGCATGGGCTTGAGTCTCAATGTAGTAGACTAACCCAGGCCTGGAAGGAAATATTTAAATCTGAAATAAAGACATACATCCCGCCACCACATGTCGGTGATGTGTCATCAGAAGCGTGTATCTATAGGCATACAGCCTGTAAAATAATTTTTACATGATCTGTACCATTACTCTTGTATTCATAAATACTGAAAATTAGGAAATATAGTGGTCATTCAAAGAACTGCTGTAAACCTTCATGTTCGAGACATGCAATTCTCATAAGGTGTAACACAACCAATCTGTGCATGAAACCTACAGTACCGTCGGCATTCGTAAGTGTGGGAAGCCTATTTGCCACGCTGACGAATGCCAAGAGTGTCATGGGTTTCATATCTCAAACGTTGTCCACCCGTGCCACTGGTATCATTGCACTGAAAGGAAGTCACATTATTAACACACTTATGATGGGCAGCCAGGTTTTCCTACTATAATACTGTTTTTTTCACACTCCTACGTTGTTTCCTTTTTAAAAATAACGGGTGCTTGAAATAGGTGCTCAATTTTGCTCTTGAATATATCCTGCTATGGGGCACTAGTTGAGTTAAAATTCTTGAACGTGTTACAGCGCTGAAGATTAATAAATGAACAAAACATGATGTAAATCAGCGTTTTAGCCTTACGCACTACAAGAGTTAAGAACCTATCAATTACATACACAAGTAGAAAAGAATTACGAGAAACTGGGCATACATACAGGTATAATAGCAGGAGATGATGTTAAGAATTCCAAGAGAAAGAAAATATTAAAAAGTCGCTGCTGAAAACATGTAACTTATAACAGGAGTATTTGCCAAGAATCCTAAAGAGCAAATAGAACATGAAGCCCAGGGAACACTCCATGGCAATATTTGCCCATGGGTCGTAAGTGGGCACAGCTGGCGATGCTGTTTGGATAGATGGCAGCCGAGGTACAGCTACGAAATAGGTGAAACACATAGAAGAGTCACCAAACATTGAATAGTGGGGCACCACAGGTTGCCTTGATCCCTGGCATGCTCTGACATCGACGCGTGGAGTCAGATTATGCGTCCTTTCCAAGAGGCCTGGCTCAAGTGTGTGGCCCAGCTCGGGTAAAATTTTGCAGCAACCTGAAAAACAGAAGCCCACATCTATAAACACCAAAATATTCTTCACCATAGTACAAATCTGAATCTTACCATCTACACATAGCAGATAATGAAAACAGACACAGAACACCTGACTGAAGGTAAATAATGTGCAAAAAGTATAAATAAATGTAAGGGAACTACTTATGGGATGGAATGCTTGTAATTTTGTCTTGTGTGAATCAATAATTTCACCTTAACGTAATGTCAAGTGCACGTTACTTGGCCCTCCGTATGCCCCGTATGCCCCTCCGTAAGAAGGCTATTGCATGCCAACTGTCCCCCAACCTAGCCCTCGACCATTTCGGATTTCCTTTTGAAAAGTTTGATGCCCACAATATCAGACAAATTAACATTTTGTGAAATATTTCTAGGTGAAACATTTTTCACTGGTGTAAGCTCTATGTGAATTTTGTTTTACGGCACTGAAAGGCATAGCCAAGTACCGGTTTCTTCAATGTGAGAGCAGAACAACTTTTTCTCTAGAGAATGAAGAGGGCTTACACCTAAAATTGTTTTCCTTGATCATCAGTTTTTTATGGGCCGTTAAAAATTGGCAAAATGACCTATTTTTATTTTCAGTAAAATAGCTTCTAGGAAAAGTTGTAAGCTAACCTGATCCAAGTGCTCAGGACATGAACTGTGTACGTAAAATGGTTTCAGAAATATATATCTCATGCAGAAACGCACATGGATGAGGATGAACTCACAGAAAACTCAGTTGTGGCGTATGTTTATCCGCAGGTTTAACAATGAGGCGGTACTAGTAAAAATATGCCAAATATCACTTCTGAGAGCACACTGTATTGCTTACAAATTGATAAAGCTTTATTAGTGCTAAGCAAGAGAAAAATTGTATAAGTGGTTTCCACTAATATCAAAATGTGCATCGCGGTTCATCTAATCCACATAGCCTTTTGGCGGCTAAAACAAATTGCCTGGATTTGAGAATTGCTGCACCAATAGAGGCACGTGGAATAGTGGAACTACTTCAAAGTTAATTCATTGCTGAGTGGCTACAGGCTGCTTCAGTCAAGGCACTGCTGGATTGCATGTATTTATCTCCATCTTGCCGTCTGCCATTGGACTGCTTGGCATCATAACTAAGGTTGCCAACTCTCTAATGGAAGCAGTCAGGACAGGATGGTGGTGGAAGGCAGGAGCAGGAGCTGCCAAGTTCTACCTGCAACAAATTTGCACAAATGTTCCAAGTCCTACCATGTCGTAATTTACAAAAATGCAGCAGTTGTCCATGTAACGTGGTTACCAATACAAATAAAGGTAAACAGTTAGCCCCTACAACACTAGAACCCCAACAATAACGAAGCCGAAGTTATGTTTATGAATATGCCAGCAAAGACGAAAAAGAGTGTGCAACCCGAACCTGAGTTCATGCCACCAATTGGTGTGCTAGCCAACTGCAAGCCTGCCATCCTAAAATGTCATTGTATTTTTAACCTCCCTTAATCCAAGTTCAGCATCTCTTGACAAAAGTAAATCAAGCTAATTTAATTAAGTAATTTCTATGGTCATTAATGCAATAAAGTGCAAGTTGCGAATGAAGCGGGCGAACTGGGTAGTGCTAACAAAGTGCTTCTCTAAATCTTATTCTTGTTTCTCTGCCTGTCTTGGCTCTACCATTAGAATACAGAAAAGCTTTCATATCTTGACATTTAGCCCTGCTAATTTTATTACATAATGCATAATACTTCAGCAAGAGCAATAATGGTTCCTTTTAACGGTAAATTGTGCTGGAACAAGGAATGTCACTGGAGCCAACAGGCTGACAAGAGGACTTGTCTTATTCTCCTTGTCTAAACATTGGCTCCAGCAATGCTCTTTGTTCTATGACTCTTTCATCATTTGAAGTCTCTTGCGTTCCTGTGTGCGTACATATCTCCATTTATTGTTGCGTTGATGAAATTGTTATAACAGAGGATTAGTAATCGTACCTGACGAGAAATTTTGGCTCGTCGGTAGATGAGAACAGAGTAACTGCGCAACATTGATACAAGGAAAAATGAGGCTTATCTGTCTTGTCTCCTCCAGCCATGTCTCGCCCTTGAGTGATTACTCTGTCTCTATGTTAACGTATTACTACTTGCACAATACTAAAATAAATAAGGCAGGAACGAGGACAAAAAATTACAACAAATCGCATCATACTACTAAGGAGATTAGCCAAAGTGCCTGCTACGATTTCTCACCCATAACGTGCTGGATAAGACGGCTACTTCCTGTGGCTGTTGCCGCTTCTTCAATACGTAAAATAAAATACATTTCAAAATTACAAAAATATGCCGGACAACAGCAGTAGCGTAGGAGATAACACAACATTGTTTATACAAGGTAAACTAATCTCTGATAAATGACAGACAAAGTTTTTTTAATTAATTAGTAGAATACACACCTCATTATATTTCATTCAACGCTCTCAGTGTTCCTTGGCACAAGAAAAAAAGTATTTCTGCATGGCAGCAGTAAAATAGTACACAGAATTCTACTTTTACAACAAATATCCCACAGCGATTAAGCCAACTACAGCTGTATATACTTAAAATTGTTAAACGTACAATAGCCAATACAGGATTAACTTGGTTGGGTTAATGTGCAGCTCACTGGGAGGTACAACTTTGCAATCAACTCATTTCTGCTTGCCAAATATACAAATACCAACATACTCACATAAAAATGCAAATGAAAGAACCATTTCTTTCAAAAACAAGACACAAGACACAAAATAGAAAATCGAGTAATAATAGTCTCCGCGCGCATTCTAGGAAACGTCTAACTGCCGAGAGAAACGTCGCGCAAATGTAGCCAAACCGGAAGGGCAAAGTACGCGCCGTTTCAAAACTCGAACAAAAGCTGATACACTCACCTGAGACGTTAAGAGAAAGATGGCACAGTCACTCCCTGCTGGTAGGCTTTCGTATGCATCCGGCAGTCTCTGTGCGTTACGATGTCTCACAACACAATGAAAGACGACGCAGTGCAGGCCGCAACACTTCGGGTGCTTGCCACGGTCCGGCGAGCTGTACTTGTTCGATGTCGGCAAAGACGAAATCGGCGACACGCTACTGCTGGCCGTTCTTGTCGTCGCAATCACGGAGCACGGAAAGAAGTTCCCATCGTAACTCGCCGTAATGTTCGGTTGCACGCGCCCCTAACGCAGCGCTTTCAGGGCCGTTCAACAACGAGAGCGAGCTCGCGCATGCATGTTGCAACACAAACTAAAATGGCGCCGTGCTTTTGATGGCTTCAGCTTTGGATCACTTTGGGGCCGCAAAATCAAAACATTGAAATTGCACTGAAAACAAAGAAATTGCACTACCGAGCTGGTCTCCGAACGGTGGATGGGAACTTGCGAACCAATCTGCGAACGACAAGCACATTCCAAAAGTTTGGGGCATACTCCACTCACTTTTATGTCAACGCAAGGCGGGAAATTGACCGACGCGAGTGGCCCTTCGAGAAGACATGGACACGGCCCAGTAAGCCCAACGTGAAGCTTATGTGCTCATCCCGCAAACGTCATTCCCATTGGCGAGAACGTATCCGAAGGACAAGTCTGACGAAGATCACGAGGCCATAAAGGACATTCACGGTGCCTGAGCTTAATCAGGATCTGCTGCACGCTAGCACAAGAAGCGCACGGGGAGCAGAGGCGTCCGCCTTCAAGCCATCCTGATACCCACAAAACAAGTATTCTTAGATGAAGTCTATCAGATTTAGGATAAATGGGCACTGCCTTCGCCTTGGAAGCTTTTGATTGTGAAGCCCATGCCAAAGCATGGCAATCCACCGTGCCCCTAAGTTGAGGCCAATTACATTAACACTATGCGCGTGCAAAGCATGGAAAGTATAGAGAATTCACGTCAAAGTTGGTTATTGAACAACCAGACACTTCTTCCACCAGTACAGTATTGTTTACGACCAGGGTTATCCACGCAAGATATTCTCCTGTGCCTAAAAGTAGACGTACTTGGTCCTAAGTCACAGTAGCGGAAGGTCATAGTAGCTGCAGAAATACAGAATGTGTTTGGCGAAGGTCCGCATAACGTTATCAAGGCAAAGCATGAGCCCTGGGTCTCCAAGGAAGCATGTATAACTTTATCGCAGCTTTCCTCGAGGACACAAGCTTTCAAGTCCACATAAAACAAGGGCGACACGTTCCAACAGTGTCACTGTCCCTCAAGGATCAGTGATTTCGCCGACACTGTTCAATCCTCCGCAATGTACCAACTGCCCGACAAGCTAGCAAAGATTCTGAACATCGAGCACACCGTTTACGCAGATGGCGCTACTATATGGATACGTTCCGGACCATCTAGGTGAACAAAGAGAAGCCTTGAAGACGACATTAGCTACCATCCATAAGTATTCGAAAAAGGTGGTGCTCTGAAGGATGGGGTCCATTGTCGTACACGGCGGTATACCCATAAAGGCCAAGAACCTAAACAAAAAAAACTTTGAATTGTCTCTATATTGGCGACAAACTCATAACACCTAAGTCGTCCATCCGCATTTCAGGCATGCCCAACTACGAGCATAATACGGAAAACACGCGGCTACAACACACAGTCAAAACAATCAAGCAGATTCATCACGTGCTTCGACGGGTATCGAATCATACCCGCTGGGTGCAAGAGCACCAAGAGAAAATCATAAATGAAAGGACAGGGGGGTTAACCAGGAGTGAGTCCGGCTTGCTACCCTACACTGGGGGAAGGAAAAAATGGGAGGGCAAGATTAGGAGAAGAAGAGGAAGTCCACTGTGGATATTGTTGACGTGGTAACCGTTTTCTCCTCTATATCGCTGGCAGTGACTCAGTTCGGATCAAAGACGGTCACCTAATCCTGTACTTTTAAAAACTCGCAGCAGCGCTTTTCTGACCTTTTGTAGCTGCTATATGCGAGGCCGTGATCCCAAGAGCATGAAATGCGTCAGTTTGCTGAATCTTTTGTAGTTTCCGGAGTTATGTAAAGGATTCCCTACCATCCGCTGAACCGTACACAAATGTAAACGTTGGAGCAACTAATCACAAAACGCCGTATGGTAACCACTCTTCCTCGCTACAAAAGCCATCGCCAGCAGAGGGCGACGAGGACTCAATTGCAGTTTTTAAGGAATACAGAATTGTACAAGCGGCCGTAGCCTAACTGATGTTTACAGTGCTACAAGTACTACTGTGCTGTGCAGTGATCGTTGCGGTGACAGTGATGGACTCTGATTCTGTATCATGGGCTCCCTTTCTTTGTCTATCTCTACTTTCCTGTCACTTTACTTCCCTCTCCCTTCTCACCCCGGCGTAGGGTAGCAAACCGGGCATTTCCCTGTGGTTAACCTCCCTGCCTTTCCCCTTTCTTCTGTCTATATCTTTCTATGTATCGCTACACTCGCCTTGACACGTTCAAAAGCTGTAGTGGCCTGAATGACTGCCCTGAACTTCTTGATGTACAGCCTCCCGCATTTTTGTTATATCATGCTAGCGTCCATTACGCATCATTTTAGCGCCTTTAAGCGGGAATAATCTGCGCGACCGGCAGAAGTTCTCAAGTGCTGTAAGCACTCTCCTGTGCAAGAGACGCCTAATGCGATGTTCCCTTAACATGACGTACGACCATATTATAGTGTCCTCACGCGATATAGCTAAAAATGCGGGAGCCTGTACGCAAACATGCTCAAGAATGCCACAAGCATGAGCACAAACATCACGACAGCAGGGAGACGAACCCTTGGCTGGCTGGACTATGATGTGGACGCGCTACCACCATTACCTCGATGCTCTCCGCCTTCGGACAACATTAAGATAACAGTCCCCTTACCACTTCCAAGAAATATGAACTCCAAGTAGATGGAGCTGCTTAAATCTCACGTGAAGATGCACCTCAAGTGGACTAAGTACGTCATGTATGATAGCGTCCACCGCATGATCTACGCAGATGCAGCATGCCCCCTAAGATGATCCAGGATTTTGGACAGCATGGTTTAGTGACAGTGACAATCAACGAGGAAGACTATTTCACTCACTCAACGAACGGTTCCATCCAGAGGGCGCACGCAGAGATTGTAGTCATTCTGCATTACGCTAAGTACATGCGACATGTCATACCTCCACGAGCATCCACCAGCACGTCCTCAGATTCGCAGGATGCGCTCAGAGCCTGCGCAAATGCAAGAAACCCGTCCACCGTAGTCAGTCGACTACGCATGTGTGTTAGTCGACTCCATACTCTTGGATACTACTTCACTATATACTGGGTTCCTGGACACAATGGCATTCCAGGCAGTGAAACTTTTCCTGCCCCAACTTTACAGCAACTGCACCTATATATTAGCACAAAAGTGACAATAAAACGTGTTTTCAAGCGATCACGCAGCAGCAAGCTGTTCCTGTGCCTGGTCCATTGAGTGGTCGGGCGCGTATGAGCGCCCGCCTTGCTTCAACGCGAATATCGTTTCACTGGAGCTCCTCGGTCGACATTCTGACCTAAATTCCCAAAAATAGACCTACTTATGTGCGATTATAGAACATCTCTGCAATTGGAACATGAACCCATCTAGACATCTTTCGCCACCTGGCGTTCAAAATATGACGCAAAAAAATTGGTATGATTAATGGGAGTAATCTTATTCAGGCCCCCTAGAAAAACAACGAAAAAACCTATTAGAATCAAGGAAATCAGTATTTTTATCTGTAATTATCGACGACTGCACAAAATCGCGTGGAATTGTCATATTATTGATACTGCAGTAAAACGCGCCAACCGTCTCAGCGCGCTGGCTTGCATGCAGGAAATGTTTCAAGGAGTGCAGGCACCAAAATCTCCTGTGGTGATTTTTTTTTCTCTTTATTAATATGCAGTGTCTTGGAAAGCCTAATAACGCCTGCATTAACGCGATATCGTACCTAGTATTGAAATATTACGCAATACCCACCGCATAATTAATCGTTTGAATATCCCCGCCAGCAGGGGTGAGTGACAAAAATGATGAGTATCCGACGTCAAGGAGGGCACATGAACCACCAAAACGGTCCCGACAGCAAATACATGCGCCGTATTCTCGATTTCGCACTTACTCACGCGCAGCTGGTCTCAAACTTTTGCCGCCACCATCGTGTTTAACGTCACACTATTTTGCTCTTAACCATGACGCTCTCGTGATGGCTATCGCGACAAGTCCGGAGAGCGGAGCCACATTTTTTTATAGACATTGAAATCGAAATAACTTCCGTTTTAGCCGTCTGCTGTCAGTCACACTTCCTGAAAGCTTTCCTTGTAAGCATACAAAGCTTATTCTGTAGTCAATTTAGCCTCTAAATTTCGTGTCTACACTCCTTTAAGGATGTTCTAGTTTGCTGCCAAGGTATGAGCCCGTGGCCTAGACTTCCAACCCTGCAGTCGAGCACTTTTATTTATGATTAGCTTTTAAGTATATATTGTGACGGAGTGTCAAAGAGATAAAAGCGGGACAGGATTTATAAACAAGTACTCTTGACAGAGATGGCCAAGATGGCTGAACACGCGCAGCGTCCCCCGGCGATCGCCGTCTTCTTCCTTAATGCAAGGAGGCGGCCCGTAACGTCTAACCACCCCGGCGGGCTGAGCGCCGTCTCGGCGCAGACTAGTTACACGAGGAGGCGACGGAAAAGTACGGCTTTAGTCGGGATACGTGCACGACGTCACGAGATGGCAGCGTAGATGGTAAAAAACTGTTCAGTGGGGTGATCTCATAGTTCACGTCACTAAGTTGCCGTAAAACCTTGTAAGGTCCGGTGTAACGCGATAAAAGCTTTTCGGAGAGACAGATGCGACGAGAAGGAGTCCAGAGAAGCACAACAGATCCCGGAGAAAATCAGAGGTGCTGGTGGCTGCGGTCACAACGGTCCTTTTGGCACAATTGTGAGTCGTATACTTGCTCATGAGCGATCTGACGTGCCAGAAAGGCTCGCGCGGCAGCATCGCGGGCATACTCCGTGGTATGTTGTACAACAGCAGTTAGTAGCGTGTCAAAAGACAAGTCAGGGTGGTGTCCATACTGGAGGTAAAATGGGGAAAACCGGCGGTGTCGTGACGGGAGGAGTTGTACGCGAACGTCACGTATGGCAAAGCGCTGTCCCAGTCCCGATGATCGTCAGACACGTACATCGACAGCATATCGGTTGAGGTGCGGTTCAGCCTTTCGGTGAGCCCGTTGGTCTGCGGGTGGCACGCAACAGTGAGCTTGTCCTCCACAGAACAGAACGAAGGAGGTTATCGACAACTTTCGACAAGTAGCGGCCTCGGTCTGTGAGCAGTTGCCGAAGGGCACCATGAAGAAGGATGACATCATGAAGGAGGAAATCGGTGAGGTCTGTGGCGCAACTAGTCGGCAAAGCTCGCGTGATGTCAAAACGCGTAGCGTAGTCGGTCGCAACTGCGATCGACTTGTTCCCTGAAGCAGACGTAGGAAATGGACCGAGGAGGTCAAGACCGATGCGGTAGAATGGTTCCTGGGGTATGTCAATAGGATACCGAAGGCCTGCAGCCAACCCCGAGGGCCATTTACGTCGCTGACAAAGGTCACACGCAGCAACGTAGCGTCGAACAGATCGGTATACAGACCAGGCCAGAAAAACCGGCGCTGCACGCGATCGTATGTGCGGGATACGCCAAGATGGCCAGCTGTCGGAGCATCGTGGAGTTTTTTGAGAACAGTAGCACGAAGATGCTTGGGGAGAACAAGCAGAAGCTCTCGGCCGTCGGGAGTGGTACTACGGCGGTAAAGAATGTCGTCGTGAAGCTCAAACAGACGAAGCGATAGGTCGAGCTGACAAGAATGGAGGCGGCCAATTATAGATCGTACCGTGTCGTCACTTCGCTGTTCAGCGCGTATGTTGGCCAGATCTGCGATAGCTATGACGAAGTCACTGGTATTACGTTCAGCGGTGTCGGGAGGGTCGACATGGTAGCGTGATAAACAGTCAGCATCTTGGTGCATCCGGCCAGATTTGTGGAGCACGTCAAAGGTGTACTCCTGTAGTCGTAACGCCCAGCGACCAAGCCTTCCTGTAGGATACTTCAGTAAAGAGAGCTAGCAAAGGGCATGGTGGTCCGTGACGGCGGAAAACGTTTGGCCGTACAAATAAGGGTGGAATGTTGCTACAACCCAGACCAAGGCGAGGCATTCGCGCTCAGCTATCGAATAATTCCGCTCCGACGGCGAGAAAAGCGATTGGCGTAGGCAATGACACGGTCCTGGTCGTTCTGGCGTTGGGCGAGTACTGCACCTATGCCGTGGCCACTAGCGTTGGTGTGAACTTCTGTAGGGGCCGATGGGTCATAATGCGCCAAAATGGGTGATGAAGTCAGTAAACTGATCAGGGTGGTGAATGCGGCAGCTTGTGCACGACCCCAGGAAAAAGATATATCCTTGTTGAATAGCTCAGTAAGCGGCCGGGCAATGTCGGCAAAATTCCTGAGAAAGCGGCAGAAGTAGGAACACAAGCCGACAAAGCTCCGTACATCGCTAAATGCGCGAGGAACAGCAAAGTCTCGGACGGCACGCACCTTGTTGGGGTCAGGTGCACCGCTAGCACTAATAAGGTGACCGAGAAGGGTGATGTGACGTCGAGCGAAACTATACTTGGAGGAGTTAAGTTGCAGGCCAGCGCGGTGAAACACATCGAGAATGACCGACAGGCGGGCTAGGTGGTCCTCAAAAGTAAGCGAAATGACAATCTCGTCATCTAGATAGCATAAACACGCAGACCACTTATAGCCCCGAAGGAGAGAATCCATCATTCGCTCGAAGGTTGCGGGGGCATTACACAATCCAAAAGGTATAACCTTGAATTGGTAAAGTCCATCTGGGGGGACGAACGCAGTCCTTTCGCGGTCCATCGCATCAAAGGCAATCTGCCAGAATGCGCGTAGGTCGATGGAGGAAAAGTGCGTGGCGCCGTGGAGGCAGTCTAAGGCGTCATCGATTCGGGGAAGGGGGTATACGTCGTTGCGTGGGATGTTGTTCAAGTGTCGTTGGTCAACACAAAAGTGCCAGCTGTCTTCTTTCCTTTAGGGGTGAAGCACCGTAGGGCCGAGCATTGTCCCCCCCCCCCCCTCGTAGTCGTCCGTAGCTCTGGTTTGCATGGAGTCCGCTAGGGGCACTGCGGTGCACAAGGGCGTTCGTTCCAGATACGCGCTCTCTTTCTCCCTTCAGCCATGGATGATAACGCTCGGTGCACAAGGGCGTTCGTTCCCGACGCTCTCTCTCTCTCTCTTCAGCCATGGATGATAACGGTCGCTTCTGATAACAGCGCGCCCGCTATGGATGAAAAGGGGAGAGTGGCGGTTCAACTGCAACCGGAGTCGAGGGCTCGCAAAGCTGCTGCAGCACGGCGACGTCGGCATGTGGACCCGGAGCAGAGGGCTTGCGAAGCTCGCCCTTGAACCGAGTATCGGCGCCACCAACCTCACGTAGAGAAAGAACGCTTCCGGCGTTTTGCCGCCGCTTCCCGCGCTCTCGCCGCCTCTGGGTCCACTTGCCGGCGTCGCGCTTGAACCGAGCATCGGCACCACCAACCTCAGGTCGTGAACGCTTCCGGCGTTTTGCCGCAGCTTTCCGCACTCTCGCCGCCTCTGGGTCCGCTTGCCGGCGTCGGGGGAATCACGGTTACCCGAATGATCCCCCAGTCCTTCGCCCACTCATCATCATTCACTTCGTGGATATGTTGTGTTTTTCACTAGTACCAAAGGGGACGCCCACGGACTGAAAGAAAGTTCGGTAACGCCTTTTGTGAACATTTTGTCAACTTCACCTTGGATCACACGACGTTCGGCGAGCGAGACACGATAGGTACGGCTGCGGACAGGGCTCGTGGTCTCCATGTCGATGCGGTGTTGGACAACAGACGTTTGGCTCAGAGAACGATCGTCGAAGTCGAAAATGTCGTTTTAAGTCTCGAGGAGGCGGCTAAGGTCAGAAGCTTGATCAGAAGGAAGGTCATCAGGGATCATTCCGACAAAGACATCGCGCGACTGCAAATGAAGGATGAACTGGAGGGACTGGTGGGATCCAACAAGCAAATTTCGCAGTCTTCGGCAGCAGTGATGGCGGCGAGTGACATGCCTGACGGAATCAGTTGAGGAGAGGCGCTGAAGTTTAAAATAGAAATGGCGATGCGATTTCCGGTGACGGTCACGAGGGTGTTAGGCACGGCTACGTTCTTCGCGAGCAGACGTCTGTTACCAGGGATAGCACGTAATTGCCATCAGCGACAGGAGGGTACGGGTAGAGCAATACACGGGCCGATTTTTGTAGCCCGGGCCCGGCCCGGGCCCGTTTTTACATTGGGTGGCCCGCCCGAGCCCGATCAAAACATTTATGGCGAGACCCGGGCCCGGGCCGGGGCCCGGAAATAAGTTACGTTAGCCGCCCGGCCCGGCCCGCCACCCCTTTAACTTAAGCCCGAGCCCAGCTCGAAACCGGCCCGAACCCGGCCCGAGACCGAAAAATACATGTTTTTCAAAGTTGAGAAGCCCGAGAATAACTTGCAGAAAGCCCGAGCCCCGCCCCGGGCCCGCGTCAAAAAACCCGAGCCCGGCCCGAGCCCGTGAAAAAACTGCTCTACCCGGCCCGGCCCGGCCCACGGGCCGGGCCGGGCCCGGGTTTGCGGGTACGCCCGAGCCCGTGCAGTGCTCTAGGTTCGAGACCATGACGATATACATCGCGGCTTGCGGGGGAATGCGCACATAGTCGAGAGAGCAGAGACGGGCCGAAGGCGTTGTTTGGGCATCGGCTAGGTGAGGTAGTTCGAGCTGCAGGAGGCCAGTTGCACAGTCAATTAGGGCAAAATGAGTTGCGAGAAAGTCCAGACCAAGTATAACGTCGTACGGACATTGTTCAAGAACGGCGAATAAAACAGAAGTTGGGTGGCTGGCGATGGTGATGCGGGCGGTGCACATGCCAAGGATGGTGCGAGTTCCTCCATCGGCCACGCTTAAAACGTGAGAAAAAGCAGGTGTGACCACCTTCTTTAGGCGACGGTGAAGACCAGAGCTCATGACAGAAATAGAAGCCCCGGTGTCGTTAAGTGCAGAAATCGTCACGCCATCAACGTCAACGTCCACCACAAAGCGTCGAGTCGGCAGAGTAACTAGAGGGGTTTGGGGCAGAGTCGTAGATGCAGCGTTACCTCCGGACACTGCATCGTTTAGTTTTCCAGAGTGAAGAAGCCACGGTTGCTCGGCGACGGGGCGCGGCGAGGTGGCGAAGAGTGGGAGGACGGACGGCGGTACGGTTGCGAACGCGACAGGTGACCTCTAGGTGACGGCGAGCGGATGGACCATGTCGTGGCAGCGTCAGGATTGTAGGGGTGTGCCGCAGATAGTGGCTCAAAAGGGCTGCGATAAACGCGGCGAGCATGGCCAAAGGATGAAGTACGTTGCGGGAACGACCAGCGGTCGTTACAGTAGCGAGCAACGTGCCCGACAAGGCCGCAGTTAAAGCAGATAGGCCGATTGTCTTCACTTCGCCAATCAGCAGGGTTCCGAGATTGTGGAGCGAACCGTGGATACCGAGGGAACGATGTCGGGGGCCCGGAAGCGGGTGTAGGGCTGACAACGGCGCAAGCAGCGGTAAACCCGAGATTCGCGAGTTCGTTTCGCACGACGGCTTGGACGAGTGAAACAGATGGTGTGCTCGAGTCGCCAGCGTTATTAGCTGGTAAAGAGGCTAGTGGGAGCCATTGCCTCGATTTCGCAGCGGACAATCCTCGCCAATTCGGCCGAAGGCGGCGAAAGGTTAGATTGCGGCCGCTCTTCACACGAAGACGTTGCATTGGTGTTGGGAAGTTGGGCGAATGGTCGTTCAATAGGCGGCTCCTAGCCTGCTCGAAGCGCTGACAATCAACGAGAGTTGCACTATTTCTGCACATGAGAAAATTGAATGAGTAGTCCGCTATCCCTTTCAGGACGTGGCCAACCTTGTCAGACTCTGGCATGTTACTGTCAGCTTTACGCCACAGCGCCAGCACATCCTGTATGTACGACAAATATGATAACGTGAACGTAAGGGCGCGAGTTGACAGCTGTTGCTTCGCAGCGATTTTTCGACTGGAGGCCTTACCGAACAGGTCACGGAGTTGTTGTTTGAATGTATCCCAGCTCCCAAAGTCGGCCTCGTGATTGTCATACCAGAACTTCGCCGTGCCACTAAGATAAAACACCACATTAGCCAGCATGACTGTCAGTTCCCAGTGGTTGGAATCGATCAGCCGTTCGTATAGCGTTAGCCATTCCTCAACGTCAATACCATCGGTCCCGTTGAACGTTCCAGGGTCTCGGGGTAGGACTTCTACAATCGGTGTCCGCGGCGCAGAAACAGATTCCGGTTGGTGTGCCATGGTGGTCGCACCGCAGCACCGACCGCTTTGGAGCTCCGTCGTCTGGCGAGAATACCCAGCACCTTCCATCAATGTATGACGGGCTGTCAAATTGATAAAAGCGGGACAGTATTTATAAACAGGGACTGTTGACAGAGATGGCCAAGATGTCTGAACCCGCGCAGCGTCCCCCGGCGATCGTCGTCTTCTTCCTTAATGCAAGGAGGCGGCCCGTAACAATATCTATATATGCGGAACACTAAGGTAACCAGTGGTCCCTGCGGTAGATACCCAGTCGCAGATATTCGCACACATTTTTAGGCTGCACTGTCACCAGGATCGGCCCACGAAAGAGGCTAGTAACATATCCGATATTAGGAAATGTAGTAACTCGCTAAAAAAGACTGTCTTGAAGAAGTATGAAAGCAAAAAAAATAGCTTTTTGTAGACTATTCAAAGTCGGAACAGCGTGTGACTGCATGGGCCGGATTTCCCACTTTGTGTCAAAAGAAATATTGGAGGTAACAGCAAGTTTTGGCCTGTGTTTGGCTGGTTGAGCTCTGCGCCAGCAAGTGGCTGCGCCGTGCAGGCCGCTCAGGTTTACGACTCCGCCCATCCGGCAAAACGGTCCGCTCGCCTGCGTTGAACGAACACGTCCGGCGCTGCCACAGGACGGTCGCAACGCACGCTGTTCGAATAGCTCTTGCTGAGGATCGACGGTCAACCAGCTGGCGGACAGGCTGGAGAGGCTTCGCGCGCTGGCTCCAAAACACCGGAAGTAGACGACACGACGTCACATCGTGATGCAGAGCCAGTGAAGGAGGAGCTTAAAGGGCCCCTAAACCACCCAGAGGTCGAAATTTAGTTGTGACGTTGCAGTTGTGCACAAGTCTACAGCGAACACGTAGCCGCGGGAATTTTTCGAAATGGTGCCGTTATAGCGGGGTTACACGCATTTGATGATCGAAACACGGCCCTCGCTCGTTTCGTTCTTTCCTTCGCTACTCTCCTCGTCGGCTGGCCTCTCCTCCTCGCCGAGTGCTGCTCCAAATGTCACGTGACATTCCTCGTCGCCAACGCGCTTCTCAAAACACTGTCCACTTCCGATGAAGGCACGTCCGCGCTAGCAGCAAATATACCGACGCCGAACCGACCTCCAGTGCCCTAGAACGTCTGCACACTTAGAAAAAAAGAGTATCCCTTACTCTTTTCGAAGAGTCTGGACTCGTCACATCTATGACACACTTTGGGGGAGACACCCGAACTCCCTTTCGCCAGAGAGCCCGAAGACTATCTGTGATATATACAAGGTGGTTACTTAACTCCTCACGCAGTAGTCTTGCACACTCTTCTCCTGGACCCTCTCAAGAGGGTTACAAGACTACTGCTGAGGGAGTCTGTTAACTCTTCTCGATGAGTCAGACGACTCAAGATAGAGGGTCATATGACTACTGCTGAGGGAGTCTGTTAACTATTCTAGGTGAGTCAGACGACTCAAGATAAAGGGTCACATGACCACTGTTGAAGGAGTCAGGTAACTATTCTTGACGAGTCTGATGACTCCATTAGCATGTGTCGCAATACCCCTAGTGCGTGGTGCAGGACTCTTGCAAATAGGGTAAACTAACTAATCCATGTAAGTCATTCGACTGTCTGCTGGCATTGTCGAGCCACTTTTCAAAATGAGTCGAAAACTTTTGCCGACAGTGCAAAGTGACTGTCATGAAAAGACAACATAGAATAATAATGAATCCATAGCTAAGCACAAGGCAGGTTAGCAACAAAAAATGATTATTCCATCATTTTCTTATTGTCTCCTGGAAGTGTCTTCTTTCTGGGGTTTTATGTGCTAAAACCAGTTCTGATTATGAGGCACGCTGTAGTGGAGGGCTCCGGATTAATTTTGACCACCTGGGGTTCTTTAACGTGCACTACGGCGCAAGCACACAGGTGTTTTTTCATTCCGCCTCCATCAAAATGCGGCCACCGCGGTCGGGATTTGATCCCGCCTTCTGGAAGTGTCAAAGGTATAAGTCAGCAGAGAATCACCATGAACACCAGACAGTTCTCTTTACTATTAAACTCGAATCAATTGCCAACCAAGGAAACACCCAATATGCACCTTGCAGCTGTATGTGCATGACACTGCAATGTCACTCTGAAGCATAATGACACCATAAAATAGTATGTCACTCATGCAAAAGTTCAATTCACCCCAACACAAGTCATAATTTTATGTCAAAAGGTTCTTAAGCGAAACCTATTTCACTGTTCCCTCAGACATATTTTTATTTAGAACTTAGGATGTAACCTCCTATGCAAATAATGTACAGAAAATATAACAAAGGGCTACACTGGTGCAAAAAGGAGAACCAGATAATGAAGTGCAATAAAAACAATATTCCAACTTAGATTACATAATCTATGCAGTACAAAGTTCAAGACAGCAATTGGTTGGCAATCGATAATCCAATTTAACAGTAAAAACAGCTGTCTTACCTTAAGGTACTCTTGTTGGCACTTGTCCCACACAACTCATGCATGTTTCTTAGCTTGAGTTGAAAATTGATCTGAAAAACACCATATTAAAAAGTTGTGCATCAATTTTATTCTTTCATACAATCTGCAACAGTGCATACAAACTTGAAAACCGACAATATTACAAAAAACATACAGCAATATATAAGCTAAACATTTTATTGAAGTTGACCTAAACATGGTTTTTAGGACTAAGTTTTTTAAGACACTAACAATTTCACTGATTGCAATAAGCACTAATAAAAGACTTGCCATAAATCAATCATGCTGGCAAAATATGTAGCACAGGTAGCTGTATTTTGCATGACAAAGATAGCGCATGAATCATGAGGACAAGGAAGGAAGCAGACCAGGTGGTAACTAAACTGAACACAGCTGCACACATGTAGCTGTAAAAGACACATACAGAAAAAGCTGAAAGACAGATGCAGAAAGTAGAGACATGAGGAAGGCTTCTTTTACTAATCACAAGTCATCCTAAGAGCAGATTAGGTAACGGCTGTAATTTACTCTCAGCAAATGCGTTAAGTTACATTAGGTGTCACCCATTTGCATGTCACTCATAAAAAGTTCTTGTGATCTAAAGTTCTTGTGATTATATAGATGTTCTGTCACTATGTTATAGGCGACTATAGCAAGGGACACGTTTTGTTTATTAAATCTTGTGTTCAAGGGAAATGCCACTCAAAATGTTTTTCTTTAATTCTTTTGT
Organism: Dermacentor silvarum; assembly: GCF_013339745.2. NCBI lineage: Eukaryota > Metazoa > Arthropoda > Arachnida > Ixodida > Ixodidae > Dermacentor > Dermacentor silvarum. Next base: position 95,329,476 of record NC_051155.1, read on the forward strand.
CCTACAGGTTTGAAAATTGGGCCAATTATAAGGTTCTTCAAGCTCATTTTGTATATGTTATTTTTGTTTAGCTGCTCCATTTCTTCAGTTATGTCTTAAACAATGGCACAATGTATAGTGATCTTTGCGGGCACTTTCTTCAGTATTAAATTTTCACAAAAAGCATTGTGCTAACTTAGCTTTTTGTAGATGACAAAGTGCCGATATCTATCGAAACATGTAAACTTAGTGGGACTATGCAAGTAAAGCTCAGTATACTTTAATAATTTTTTCACAATCCCATGCAAATAACTTTGTGCACTTACAATTGTCCGATACTAACGAAATTTGGCTTACATACTCTTCAAGGTATGTGGAATGTTAATATCTACTTGAAATTGCAATATCTTTTAAAATTATTTAAAGTGTCCTATTTTTGCATAGTTTCAGTAATTTTACATGTTGTTTGGGTACATATCTGGAGTTTGCGGTTTACGAGCTGAATAAGATACAGCACGATCATTGTTGTGAAACTGATATATACATTAAAGTGCCCGCAGATACTTTGCCACTGTGTAGGACATAACTAAAAAAAATGTAGCAGCTACACAAAAACCGCTGACATATTTAAAATCTGCCCATATAAAACTATATGCAGCAGGATTTTACAAATCTCTCACTGAAATAATTTTAAAAAGTTGTTTCGAGAAGCATTTAGCCTGAATAAGTGGCTGCCAATGTATTCTACCAAAGCGTTTGACAATGCATTCAGGCAGACTGCAGGGAGTTTTGGAAATAGCACACCAAAGCATCTGCCCCAAAGCGCCATGTCCTACTTGCATTTTTTTGTTTTCGTGCATTCTGTTGTATGCCATCATTTGCGTCCCTTAACACTGAGTGCGCAAAACCTTAAACACCCCATTTTTACATTGAATTTTTAGCCTGTAAAGGAATGGTGGGCAAATGGTCGACATCAACTGTGTTGACAATAAACAAATATTTGTTCTCACATTAATGAAACCAGTCATATAAACTATATAACAAATTTGGAAATGAATGCAGAAAGAACCTTGCTGATTGTCAAATTAGTGCCAAGAACAAGATATTTTGATGTTTATCATTCTTAGTTTAATTCGCTTCCCTCTAGTGCATGGGCTCTCAATGTAGTAGACTAACCCAGGCCTGGAAGGCAATATTTAAATCTGAAATAAAGACATACATCCCGCCACCACATGTCGGTGCTGTGTCATCAGAAGCGTGTATCTATAGGCATATAGCCTGTAAAATAATTTTTACATGATCTGTACCATTACTCTTGTATTCATAAATACTGAAAATTAGGAAATATAGTGGTCATACAAAGAACTACTGTAAACCTTCATGTTCGAGACATGCAATTCTCATAAGGTGTAACACAACCAATTTGTGCATGAAACCTACAGTACCGTCGGCATTCGTAAGTGTGGCAAGCCTATTTGCCACGCTGACGAATGCCAAGAGTGTCATGGGTTTCATATCTCAAACGTTGTCCACCCGTGCCACTGGTATCATTGCACTGAAAGGAAGTCACATTATTAACACACTTATGATGGGCAACCAGGTTTTCCTACTATAATACTGTTTTTTTCACACTCCTACGTTCTTTCCTTTTTAAAAATAACGGGTGCTTGAAATAGGTGCTCAATTTTGCTCTTGAATATATCCTGCTATGGGGCACTAGTTGAGTTAAAATTCTTGAACGTTTTACAGCGCTGCAGATTAATAAATGAACAAAACATGATGTAAATCAGCGTTTTAGCCTTACGCACTACAAGAGTTAAGAACCTTGTTAAGAACATTACATACACAAGTACAAAAGAATTACGAGAAACTGGGCATACATACAGGTATAATAGCAGGAGATGATGTTAAGAATTGCAAGAGAAAGAAAATATTAAAAATTCGCTGCTGAAAACATGTAACTTATAACAGGAGTATTTGCCAAGAATCCTAAAGAGCAAATAGAACATGAAGCCCAGGGAACACTCCATGCCACCATGCCAATATTTGCCCATGGTTCAACAAGTCGGCACAGCTGGCGATGCTGTTTGGATAGATGGCAGCCGAGGTACAGCTGCGAAATAGGTGAAACACATAAAAGAGTCACCAAACATTGAATAGTGGGGCACCACAGGTTGCCTTGATCCCTGGCATGCTCTGACATCGACGCGTGGAGTCAGATTATGCGTCCTTTCCAAGAGGCCTGGCTCAAGTGTGTGGCCCAGCTCGGGTAAAATTTTGCAGCAACGTGAAAAACAGAAGCCCGCATCTCTAAACACCAAAATATTCTTCACCATAGGACAAATCTGAATCTTACCATCTACACATAGCAGATAATGAAAACAGACACAGAACACCTGACTGAAGGTAAATAAATGTGCAAAAAGTATAAATAAATGTAAGGGACTACTTATGGGATGGAATGCTTGTAATTTTGTCTTGTGTGAATCAATAATTTTACCTTAACGTAATGTCAAGTGTACGTTACTTGGCCCTCCGTATGCCCCGTATGCTCCGTATGCCCCTCCGTAAAAAGGCTATTGCATGCCAACTGTCCCCCAACCTAGCCCTCGACCATTTCGGATTTCCTTTTGAAAAATTTGATGCCCTTCAATATCAGACAAATTAACATTTTGTGAAATATTTCTAGGTGAAACATTTTTCACTGGTGTAAGCTCTATGTGAATTTTGTTCTAAGGCACTGAAAGGCATAGCCAAGTACCGGTTTCTTCAATGTGAGAGCAGAACAACTTTTTCTCTAGAGAATGAAGAGGCCTTACACCTAAAATTGTTTTCCTTGATCATCAGGTTTTTATGGGCCGTTAAAAATTGGCAAAATGACCTATTTTTATTTTCAGAGAAATAGCTTCTAGGAAAAGCTGTAAGCTAACTTGATCCAAGTGCTCAGGACATGTACTGTGTACGTAAAATGATTTAAGAAATATATATCTCATGCAGAAACGCACGTGGATGAGGATGAACTCACAGAAAACTCAGTTGTGGCGTATGTTTATCCGCAGGTTTAACAATGAGGCGGTACTAGTAAAAATATGCCAAATATCACTTCTGAGAGCACACTGTATTGCTTACAAATTGATAAAGCTTTATTAGTGCTAAGCAAGAGAAAAATTGTATAAGTGGTTTCCACTGGTATCAAAATCTGCATCGCGGTTCATCTAATCCACATAGCCTTTTGGCGGCTAAAACAAATTGCGTGGATTTGAGAATTGCTGCACCAATAGAGGAACGTGGAATAGTGGAACTACTTCAAAGTTAATTCATTGCTGAGTGGCTACAGGCTGCTTCAGTCAAGGCACTGCTGGATTGCATGTATTTACCTCCATCTTGCCGTCTGCCATTGGACTGCTTGGCATCATAACTAAGGTTGCCAACTCTCTAATGGAAGCAGTCAGGACAGGATGGTGGTGGAAGGCAGGAGCAGGAGCTGCCAAGTTCTACCTGCAACAAATTTGCACAAATGTTCCAAGTCCTACCATGTCGTAATTTACAAAAATGCAGCAGTTGTCCATGTAACGTGGTTACCAATACAAATAAAGGTAAACAGTTAGCCCCTACAACACTAGAACCCCAACAATAACGAAGCCGAAGTTATGTTTATGAATATGCCAGCAAAGACGAAAAAGAGTGTGCAACCCGAACCTGAGTTCATGCCACCAATTGGTGTGCTAGCCAACTGCAAGCCTGCCATCCTAAAATGTCATTGTATATTTTTAACCTCCCTTAATCCAAGTTCAGCATCTCTTGACAAAAGTAAATCAAGCTAATTTAATTAAGTAATTTCTATGGTCATTAATGCAATAAAGTGCAAGTTGCGAATGAAGCGGGCGAACTGGGTAGTGCTAACAAAGTGCTTCTCTAAATCTTATTCTTGTTTCTCTGCCTGTCTTGGCTCTACCATTAGAATACAGAAAAGCTTTCATATTCTTGACATTTAGCCCTGCTAATTTTTATTACATAATGCATAATACTTCAGCAAGAGCAATAATGGTTCCTTTTAACGGTAAATTGTGCTGGAACAAGGAATGTCACTGGAGCCAACAGGCTGACAAGAGGACTTGTCTTATTCTCCTTGTCTAAACATTGGCTCCAGCAATGCTCTTTGTTCTATGACTCTTTCATCATTTGAAGTCTCTTGCGTTCCTGTGTGCGTACATATCTCCATTTATTGTTGCGTTGATGAAATTGTTATAACAGAGGATTAGTAATCGTACCTGACGAGAAATTTTGGCTCGTCGGTAGATGAGAACAGAGTAACTGCGCAACATTGACACAAGGAAAAATGAGGCTTATCTGTCTTGTCTCCTCCAGCCATGTCTCGCCCTTGAGTGATTACTCTGTCTCTATGTTAACGTATTACTACTTGCACAATACTAAAATAAATAAGGCAGGAACGAGGACAAAAAATTACAACAAATCGCATCATACTACTAAGGAGATTAGCCAAAGTGCCTGCTACGATTTCTCACCCATAACGTGCTGGATAAGACGGCTACTTCCTGTGGCTGTTGCCGCTTCTTCAATACGTAAAATAAAATACATTTCAAAATTACAAAAATATGCCGGACAACAGCAGTAGCGTAGGAGATAACACAACATTGTTTATACAAGGTAAACTAATCTCTGATAAATGACAGACAAAGTTTTTTTAAATTAAATTAGTAGAATACACACCTCATTATATTTCATTCAACGCTCTCAGTGTTCCTTGGCACAAGAAAAAAAGTATTTCTGCATGGCAGCAGTAAAATAGTACACAGAATTCTACTTTTACAACAAAATATCCCACAGCGATTAAGCCAACTACAGCTGTATATACTTAAAATTGTTAAACGTACAATAGCCAATACAGGATTAACTTGGTTGGGTTAATGTGCAGCTCACTGGGAGGTACAACTTTGCAATCAACTCATTTCTGCTTGCCAAATATACAAATACCAACATACTCACATAAAAATGCAAATGAAAGAACCATTTCTTTCATAAAACACAAGACACAAGACACAAAATAGAAAATCGAGTAATAATAGTCTCCGCGCGCATTCCTAGGAAACGTCTAACTGCCGAGAGAAACGTCGCGCAAAATGTAGCCAAACCGGAAGGGCAAAGTACGCGCCGTTTCAAAACTCGAACAAAAGCTGATACACTCACCTGAGACGTTAAGAGAAAGATGGCACAGTCACTCCCTGCTGGTAGGCTTTCGTATGCATCCGGCAGTCTCTGTGCGTTACGATGTCTCACAACACAATGAAAGACGACGCAGTGCAGGCCGCAACACTTCGGGTGCTTGCCACGGTCCGGCGAGCTGTACTTGTTCGATGTCGGCAAAGACGAAATCGGCGACACGCTACTGCTGGCCGTTCTTGTCGTCGCAATCACGTAGCACGGAAAGAAGTTCCCATCGTAACTTGCCGTAATGTTCGGTTGCACGCGCCCCTAACGCAGCGCTTTCAGGGCCGTGCAACAACGAGAGCGAGCTCGCGCATGCATGTTGCAACACAACTACAAAATGGCGCCGTGCTTTTGATGGCTTCAGCTTTGGATCACTTTGGGGCCGCACAAATCATAAACTAGTTTCTGTTTTCTTCCCTCGCGCTAAAAAAATGTTTTGCTCACTGATAATTTTGCTTCACGTAAATAATGTTCACGAATGAAAGAGCCATGAATTTAAACAAGGTAGAACTATTCCCGTTTAGTTGTGATAGTGATTATATGGACACAACCGGTGAAATTTATCTGTTGGCGTTGCCGTGAGCTTAGCCGCTATTCTGGACATTCCGCCATTTTCTTCGGAGCGTGACGTACGCGCGACGCTTACAAAATGGCGCCGATAGCCCCGATTTGCTTTCGTAACGTGACGCAAATTTGTCGTTTGGCCTAAGAAACTGTAATGTAGGCATTGAACATAGCGTCATAGAGAAAGAAATTCAACAAGAGGGGACACTCGGCAAAAACTGGCAACAGGAAACACGTCACCATACGTCACGCTATACTTTTGACACCGAACGTTAGCTGCCTCGAGCATCGAAAAAAAAGAAAGTGAACTTAAGTTAACAGGCATTGATTTATTTTTTTAATTACTTGCCGCGAAAACTAAAACGTTTTGCCTATAAATGAACTTAATCTTTGCGACTTATTTTCCTCGCCTTACCTAGCCACAAGGCAATGACGCGCCAGATACATGCGTCATCCGCCAGACACTCCCCCGAAGCCAGCGAGGACGGCTGCGCGTGCGTTTGCGCGCTCGCGCGCGGCGACCCGTCTGTCTCCTTCTTTTTTTTCTTTTTTAACTGTAACCTGGTTTATTGGGCTCTCGGCGTATTCTTGCGTTCCTTCTGCACTGGGACAAGACACCACTGGACTATTGCACTACGGCAAGGTGAGAAATCTTGTTTCACAGTCTACGACACAATTAGGCTTACGGCACGGGACCGAGACTTAACACGCAGTTAGCGAAAAAAAGCTCGACCATCCTGGCGCAGTTAATTTGAGTTAATGAATCGTGCTGAGACATGTTTCCGACGCTTGCTATGGGACTATTGCAACTTATTTCGGTTTTTGAGCCACACTGGCCGCACAGGGCGCCGTGTCGCAGTTAGCGAGAACTCAGCCGTGGTGCATGTGTAGTCAAGTGCATCTTGCTAGGAGAAGTTTGTGCCGCTTTCTCTGACGCCAGACATTACTGAAAAAGTAATTTCGTTACTTTCTGGGGTACTTTTGAGGCACGCTGGCCGCACAGCGCACTGTGACGCAGTTAGCGATAAGCAGCTCGGCCGTGGTGATAAAGTTAGTTTGGCGTGTAATGAATGTTAGAGGGACAAGTCTGTGACGTTTTTTGTGGCTCCGCAACAACATATACCTTCTTTCGGTACTCACGCCTGTTGAAAACGCGATGGGCGATTGCCAAGAGTGATAACATGGGGTGTGCTGCTGGCGCCGGCAGAACGCGTGAACGACGAACATATCAGAAACTTGTAATTCGAAAATTACGACTTCTAAAGGACTAAAAAAAAAGGCATTGCAACCACGCATTTGTCGTGAGTGCCTGTTGCGTCCGTCTCTATGTATGTAGCGTACCGTCACGTCGCCCGAGGCCAAGTTTTGGAAACGCGAAGTCGCTCGTGTATTAGTGCTGCCAAAGTGCAGGAAATAATGCCCGGAAATGGGGGAACGCTTGGAAATCAGATGTTTTAATGTATGTTTGGGATGAGTCGGGTATTTTCTACGCCATGTATGTAAAAGCGAATTGTTTTTGTTTGTAATGCCGCCCATTCACCGCTTTCGCACGTTTCGCCTCTACACGCAGTATTCCTATGTCTAAATACCAAAATGACTCATGCTTGTAACATGCTGTTACGTGCTTGAAAATGTAACATGCTTGTAATTTACTTTTTTTTTCAGCTGGTGCCGTCCGGTGGAGCTTCATACAGGAACTACTGCCGTATACCTGCTGGTGTCACAACGTTGGATGAACGCACAAAAAGCGCGGAACGAGCTTTTATATACAGCAAAATATTTCCTCATTGCACAAAAGGTCTTGCGTCTGCTTTGTGAAATTGCACGTGGCACAGATTCGATGGGACTTTACGAGATCGTTCGCAATCAATTTTACTAAATAATAAACCGATTCTGCACGAAGAGCAAAAAAAGAGGGGGGGGGCGCAGCCGGCGTGCTAGCTTACGTTCAAAATACGCGCGCCCAAAACCGAAACCGGAAGTGATGTAAGTGATCGACACCGACCGCTTGGCACACTGCAGTCAATTCGGCCGCTGGGCCCTATGGGAGTGTCCCCTCTTGTTGAATTCCTTTCTCTATGATAGCGTGGTTGATAAAGCAAAACAGTTTTCCTCCCCAGTAAAAATAAAGCGGCTAGCTCAACGCGTACGAATATTTCATCAAAATCGTTTCTCGCTTCCGTCGTCTGCATGCGCGCAGACTGTCGTCTGCTTCATTAGCTAGGATGCGTGTCCTCGGGAAACGGAATGAGCCATCGTATATTGGCGCCCACGCGCTTGCTTTCTACCTTGAGACAACATACGCGACCTGCCAGTGATGATCAGCGCACGCTTTAGGCCGCGTTATCGCTATCTCGTGATCCGCAAGTGACTCAGCCCGACTCGTCTGGCTGAGAAGCCGCCGAATATCATCGATAGCGTTGCGCGCGCCACAGGTATCCGGTTGAGCGACGCAAATGCCGGCACTGCCATCTCTTGTGCACTTCGCTGCTTACTCACACCGCGAGAGGAAACTTCAAGGCGCCGTTTTGCGTACATTTCTTTTTGCAAATTAAAAAGTCACCGTTGTCATAGCCTTTGATGACGCGAAAAGTCATTAATATTGATTACAATACAAACGCAATAGTGAAAAGTGCGAAATGTCGCAGAAAGTTTGCTAGTTTCAACCAATATTATTTCAAATAAACGTGTTCTTAATAAAAATGATGGTGCAAAACACAAATGCCAACACCACCCGAGAGTGATGCAAATGATATGAACACGCGTTGTGAGTAAAATAATTTTATGGCCCGAAATGACAGGGAAAAGGCGGCGATACGCTTGCCTCTCCACTGCCATTGCATATGGCCGCTCATTACCATAATTCGCGCGGCTCGTCGCACCACAAATTATGGCGGAAAATCTCTGCAATGGCGGCCCCGCGCAACGTCACGCAACGTCAAATTGACGTTTACGAAACGGCCCTTCCTGTGACGCTCCTCACGCGATATTCCTTCAGCCAATGAACAAGCTGACATGCCGGCTATCTTGGAACGCCACCACATATTCGCGAAATTGCAGATGCATTGCACGAGCTTCTGCACGCTGCCGTCCACTTTCTTTTTAAAGCGCTAGAGTCGCAATATAGGTGCCAAGGACCACAAAAAGTATTAGTCGATAAAACTTGCAGCTCCACGTCACCTTTCGTCATTCTGACGAAAACGCAAAATTGCATTTTGCAAAACTTCCGTTTCCCGGCACAAATTTCAAAACACGTGACCTCTGGACAGCCAATGAGACAGCCAAGATGGCGGATAATGGCGGCCGTGCGGCCGCCATGCGTGTCCAGAATAGAGCCCCTTATGTATGAAATCCAACTGCGATAAGATGCTATCCCGCACCGTTGACTGCGCGCGTGAGAGCAAGTGTTCGAGGGTGAGCCGCGATGGATAGTGGCTTGATGGGCGCGCAATGAAACGTGACAACACGCGCGAAAGCCGGGGGAATGGGGGCGTTGGTTTAGCGCGCGTCTCCTCTTGCCGTTGCTGTGAAATCGGTATTGCGCCTCACTCGCCCTGTTAGAGGTAATCTCCGATGGGTCCAAAAGCGGGGTGAGCCGAGGTAGCGTAGTTTGAAGTTTCGGAGACGCGTTGAAGGAAAGAGGCAGCAGAAGCGTTCGGTCCCCTCTGTTTGCGCTGTGACAGCAAGCGTTCAGCGCTGTGACAGCAAGCGTTCGCGATCAATTGAGTGAGATTTGTTTTATGTTAGCACGTGCGCGTGTGACCTCATGCTTGCTAATGTAATTAGTAAACGAATGTTTTCTGCAATTTATACAGCCGATGAAACTACGAACCTTACTTCGTGCAGTTGTCTAATGCATTGCTATAGCTATCAAAGTTTCGTCTTTCGGGGAAACTGCGACTTTTTGTTGTTATATTTCTAAGGGAGCTCAAAAGCTGTGTAGTGTACGCTGATGTTTCTTTCTGGTCGCGGAACGTAACGAACCGCGGTAGCCCAGTGGCTGTGGCATTGTGCTGCTGAACTCGAGGTCACGGGTACGATTACAACCACGGCGGCCGCATTCCTATGGGGCTAGAATGCAAAACCGCTCGTGCACCGTGAATTCCGGCCACGTTAAAGAACCCGAGCTGCTGAAAATTAAACTGCAGTTTCCCATTAGCGTGCATCTCATAATAAGATTTCTGTTTTGGCACATTAACCCTGAAAATAAAATTTTACGTCACAGAACTACATTTACAATCGGCACTGTTGAGTACATCCACTGAACTTGTTACCTCGTTGATGTGCTCTGTTTAGTAGCCAATCTTTTTTTTTTAGATTTACTAATGGTCATATTCCAGTGTGACAAATCCTGTTATTCCTTAACACACCAAACCAGCTATCGCTTAAGCATGCGAGCTGTCAACAGACATGGTCAAGGGAAATCCACATTGCAGAACATGGGACGAAAAAAAGTCGAGGTTTTGACGGAAGCCCGTCTGGTCGGGAGGCATCATGAAGAAGGGTAAAAAAGGACACCGACCACAGAAAGAATGCAAGAAAAGACGTTGCGGCTCCCGGGACGGGAGCCTTGTTCAGAATCTGTAGCCTTGTTCACAATCTGAACAACAGATTGTGAACAAGGCTCCAGTCAATGGAGCCGAAACGTCTTTTCTTGCATTATTTCAGAGGTCGGTGTCCTTTTTTTTACACTTCTTCATGGGACGAAAGAGTGAGACGTTGCATTACAACCAGGACATAAACCCTGAGGGTCTGCCTAAACCAGAAGCAAGCATTAAGCGAAAAGAACTTATCTGGTATTTCTTTCCTGCATTAAAATCTTTCGTCAATTGATGCACACAAAGAAGTCGCGATCTTTCACGACGACTCTTCGCAAGCCATTGGGAGTCAATTGACTCATGCAGAAGGGTTGACTCTTATTTTGTGACTCTACTCACGCAAAAGGGGGTCTTTGCCCAGAAAAAGGGAGTCACGTTGCTGTGACTCACTTTTGACCCTTTTTTTTCTTGGAGTGTGCCGCGCGAGAGGTGTCCAAAGTATACGGCAGTTCGGCCGGCGCACCGCCCGCTGCACGATCGACGGGCCAATCGACGACGCGCGAAGCTGTGCGCCTCCGCCGCCAGCGACGAAAACATCGGCTGCAGCTTCTGTTACAAGCGAAATTATTTCCCCTAGATAAAGCCATGCATAAATTGTACATTTTATGAAAAACAATATCCTCTATCAAATGTTTAAAGTAAACGAGAGCTCCGATACTTGTCGAGTTCAGCTGCAGCGCACGGGTACCGACGCGAGACGACTGGCTCGGCTGTGCTTGCATCGCAGTGGACGGCGCTCCTAATATCAGCGTATTTTTCTTCTTTTTGTACAATTATTGCGAAAAGCGACAACAAAGATAAGAAAATATTGCGGCTCGTGAGCGTTGGTAATTCATTCCGAAGCGCCGTCCGCTTTAGCTTTGAAGGGAACTGGAAAAGGCCTAGCGACGTTATCTGCGTCGTCGAGCGATCAGCGGCGGTGAGGGTGCCGCACAAATGAGTCCCGGTCTCATCCTCTCTACGCACGGCAGGGAAATCTCGTCGTTCGCGAGCGAAACCGCTGTTGAACTCCGGCCCGCGAATGGCAAATGGCGTGCGGCGAGTTACCGTGCCGGTAACGTGGATGGGCATTAGACTCAGTGCTTCTCGGCTACCCCCTGTTGCTTCCGTGCCGGCCCGTGCTCACGAGAAGTGTGCCGCTATGGACCCTGTGTTGCGCGCACGTCGAAAAAAGGTCTAGAAAGGCCAACACTGTCGCACTCTATTCGCGCAGCTAATCAGACCGCTAAGCACGACTATGTTGGAGCGCGGAGGACTTGCCACTTGCGTTGCGGGCTGTAATTAGCGATTCACAAGCGCGCACAAGCGAGCAACGCGGCCAGGAAGAGCAGGGATCGCGCGTATCTGCCAGTAGACTAACCGGAAGTCGAAGGTTCTTGCTCGACTAATCCACATCGTCGACTCGGTTGACATCACCAGATGCACCCTGGGGACATCGTGACGACCGCTGGGGATACCGGAAAGGCCAGGAGAGGAGGACGGCATTGTTCCTTGACGGCATTGTTCCTTGTTCATTGTTCCGATGACAAGCGCTGCAGCGCTTGTCATCGTTGATCGTGACGTCATTTTGAATTCGATGCGCGTGCTTACTTCGAATGTTCAAAAATATCTGAGGTGGTTTAGGGGTCCTTTAAGGGGAAGCTTCAGCTCTGGGGATCCTATCTAAACTCACGGGAAAGTGGAAATCGTTTTTCTCGGCAACCAATGCAGCACATTTGATGAAGTTTGTCGCATTTAAACGAAAAATTTTAAATCTAGTGATTGTTTACAGCAAATTTTTCACTTAAGCCGTCAATTTTTATAGCATTTGGTGAAAATCGCAAGTTTTCATAAAACGAAACTATCAAGTTCACAACTCTATAAGTCAGGAATCAAAAACGATATCGCTATTATGTAAATTGCATGTAAGAGTAAATCTTAAGCGGATAAATTTGTTTTATTATACATGGCTCTCAAGTACACCACTAACATGTGAGTAACACTATTACAAGACCTTCGTAAACATTGTCACAAATTTATGTAAGATATATGTTAATATATCAAATTTGTCCACTTGCAGTACTCCCACGCGTGAAATTTAGATAACTACGATACGTGCCCTTTGTCCACAGCTGCGGATTTGTAAACTTCGTGCTTCTATTTTTCTCATTCCTTGTGGGATGGTGTGGGCGTGTGCCCGTGACCAGACAAAGTGTGTGGCAAGCCAGCTGGAGTGATGGTGATTGTATGACAACAACAAGAAGATAATTAGTGATTGTGATTATGGAAGAAGACCACGTGTCACGAACAAGGAAGCGGTGTGCAGAGCGTCAGAGCGAGTACTGGCTCGGGTACTGGCGACCGGGTGTCCTGCTACAGTGCGGACCTGGGTGGAGATACCGCGCCTTGCTGGGCTCTACTGCGCACCAGCGGTCTGCTATCATAGCGGCCTGGTGCAGTGCTTCGTGCTGGGAACCGGGGTGCCTGAGCTACCTGCCTGCCGAACGAGCCCGATGACTGGCTGACCGGGTGTCTTGCTACCGTGCGCAGTTGCTCTTAGTTCCCGCTCGTGGTTGTGCTCTCCTGCTCACCAGCGGCCTCCTGTCATAACGGCCTGGTGCAATGCTTCGTGCTGGCAACTGGGGCGCCTGAGCTATCTGTCTGCCGGCCGAGCCCGATGTTCGAGCGGCATAGGCGTTACAGGCTAGGCGTTACTGGGCGGTTACAGCAGTGGCCTGGTGTTCTGCCGACCTGCTGTTTCCCTTGCTCCCACGTCGCGACAAGGTGCGGCGTGGTGGTGACGGCGTAGGACGTGGTCCTCGCCATCTTCACTTCCGACACTTCAGCTCTAGCTGAAGTGTCGGAATACGCAGCGACGCAGCCGCAACGAGGATCGTAACGGGCACCGCAACGACGACGCACACGGGCGAGTCGGGATGCATGAGTGCTAGGCACATCATTATAAAGACGGACAAACGCCTTCAGAACTGTAGTCCGCGTGCTTGTAACTCGTTCTGTATCGTGTTAACGTGTTTGTGTATAGTCTGTGCTGCATGCGAAAGTATCTTGTCTGCCATTTGATTATTAAAAGGCTCCTGGGCACATAGGAAATAGCAGGTTTTTCCATCACACTTGCCAATTTTCTGCAATATTTGTAAAAGTGAGAAATTGGCTTCCAGCTGTCCCTAAAGTTATAAAATGTCTCTAAAATGCGGCAAATTTCATTAAAATTGACCTAGGCGTTATCTCAGAAAAGCATTTCGGCGTTTTACGTGTATTTCAAAAGAGGCGTCGGAGGTGGGACAGAGCTAAAGCTTCCTCTTAGCCCCGATCAGTCGGCGAATGAGTAGAGGAGGAAAAGCATGGCTAGGGAGGAGGGTAACGTTTAATCGCCCTTAGCTCTCTTAGTATGAGACGCTTCACTTAAATTGTGGCGCGAATGTTTTATTGTAGATGTACGCTACCCGTGTATAAAATTTGTCCAAACCGTTTCAGGGACCCTTTAAGCAACGCAGATTAATCAAACAGAATGGCCTTGGCGTCCACTTCTGCTGAAATGTATCGTCTTTTATATTAAAGAAGCAAACAGAACCATAAGATAAACGCTACATAGGACATGGCAATTCTTGAAGCTCCTTCACCATTTTCGTTGTCGACAGACACCGCAAAGGGCGAGGAGGTTTCAGCGGTGGTGCATGGCAATGCATTGGGGCCGTCGCCTGTCATTGTTGCTTGTGGTCGCTTCAAACGTTCGATATGAATGTAGCATTGCCCGTACATTCGTAGCAGGTTTGAGGACGATAATCTGGCTGCGCCGAAGTGCATAATTACGCGGTCATTTTTTTAAATTTGGAGATCTCTTTCCAACCTAGAAATGTATAAAACCGTGGTAGCTACCTTTCCGATAACAACCTATATATTTCTCAATTGGTTCTAGTATATTTCTTAAGCTATATTTGAATACCTTTTACAGCTTCTATACTAAACAATCTGTGTCTAACGGAGTACTTTAATAGTTCTTTATTATTGTTATTTGATGCTTGAGTTTATAATAAAGCTAATATTACGTTGCCCAAGTGGACACTGAACAATGCCAAATTGGTTGCTTTCTCGTAGGAGACGTGGGCATATTCGAAGGCTCTGCACATTTAGCCAAAACACTATGCAGTTGATACAATGCATGTCAAAGCTACTCGCAGTGCTTCCTTCTTGTTCTTTCTGGGGTTTTACGTGCCAGAACCACTTCTGATTAAGAGGCACGCCGTAGTGGAGGGATCCCGAATAATTATGACCACCTGGGGTTCTTTAACGTGCAGCCAGTTTAGTGGCACTGACCATTGTTCTAGCGAACTAGATGTATATGGCAGATTATATTTTGCACACAGGAGCTTCTTCGTGTTTGGCTACATTACGATGCCAAAGAAAGTGATCATGAACTGTAGATTGCGCATGTAGTATATAGGTCCTCTCCTTACTCTAATGCTGCTACACTAAATGGGTGAAATTAAACGGTACGCTTACAAGCCTGTGTCACCTTTAAGATATTTGGCACATCAGGACACTCTTCAACGGCCACAGTTATCGCTTCTTCCACACCAATGGATTTCACGCATTTGTGCCATTTCACGCCGGCACCTGCGTCCCGGACAGCTGCTCTATCCGAGGTGACTGCAACTGTTATTTTTAGTTCATGCAAATGCCATGCTTGACCTCTAAGTGTGACATT
This sequence comes from Dermacentor silvarum, assembly GCF_013339745.2. Lineage (NCBI taxonomy): Eukaryota > Metazoa > Arthropoda > Arachnida > Ixodida > Ixodidae > Dermacentor > Dermacentor silvarum. The sequence goes on from NC_051155.1 coordinate 95,344,551, forward strand.
TTCTGAGCAATACTTACTGTTTGGGCTACGCCGTACACTTGCATAATCACGTGAACCAGTCACTACAACAACGGAAAGGACAACAACTGACCGCGTTCACCTGTAGTAACTGCCGGTGCTGTCTGTAAAGCGAGGGGGTTAGGCGCCTACTCGACGCCGGCGACGCTGATGACGCCAATGGCGGAGCCAGCAGTCACGTCACAGTGTTGCGCTTACGTAAATTGCCGCGTTACTAGCTAAATGCTTTTCTGCATGAAACCTATGCATGCTCATCAAATTAAATGTGGGCAGAGAGAGCCTAAACCGAAAATATTTACACGAATTTACATATTGGAAGCCAAGCTCTCAGCGTCGGCATACATCGATGCAAAGAATACGGAGCGTGAGAGCACAATGCAGAGTGCTTCACTGTAGGTGGCGAACGGCGGGTATGCACCGTCTCCGTTAGCGCACACGTGGCAATCGATTCGAGATTAGTTAACCTTATGTCCCGTATAGACAGCCTGTCCCAGTCCCACACGACTTTTGCTCACCTGCCACCATCAAGCACTTCGATTTGTTCGACAGCCAAATTTTAGCCCGGCAGCCCTATATGTCCGAGCGCATTTTCTAAAGTTCGTAGCAATAAACGCATTGGTGGCCTGCACGTTTGTGTGTCTATAGGATAGTGCCGACAGTGCTGGTTATGGAAGGTTACTCGAGAGGCTTTGACGTCCGCTCCGCCATATACGTCTGTAAAGATAGACATTGTAAACATAAAATGGTATCTCTAAAATTTAATTTCCTGGCCATAAGTAGATATTTTTTCACGTACTTTTAGCATGCGCCGTACTTTTGCGCCGCTAGCGTTACAACGCTCTTACTGGCATCGTTTCAAGGAACCACTGGAGCGTTCAGTAGGCCTCAATGTTTGCAGTAAAAGCTGAGTGGCTGATTCGTCGAATCGCTCTATTTCCAGCGCCAACGTCCTCTTCGTGCCAGCGAAAATCAAGAGAAGATAAAATAGCTGCACTCTTTGCGTTACAAGATGAAACGTAAACAGCCAAAGATTATTTTATTTTATTGACAAAGGATAAAGACGCATAACGGAATTTTTTGTTCCTTCCGCGTTTAATCGATGAAGCAGAACAGCGCCTTCGCTGTCATCTTTTTTTTTTTATGAAGTTGCGAGCCTTTGCGCAACGTTCCAGTGTTTCCTAGAAGAGTCTCCCAGCTGTTTCTGAGCGATAATACTTTGCTACAGGATACGCTGGCAGGAAGAAATCCAGAGGACAAGAAGCAGACTTCGTCGGCGCGTGTCACGACGGCGAGCGGCAGAAACGAACAAAAGGAACGCGCACGCAAGCAAGATACCTTTTTCTCCCCCGGCACTCATCCCCGCTCTATGACGTCAAAGGGTCGCGCATGCGCTGTCGAGGCGAAGGGAAAGGCGCGGGAGGAGCGGCAGTCGATGGTGTCGGGGGACCGAGCGCCGGCTGAGTGGAGCCCGGGCGGTCGACCGCCGTGGTTGAAGACCGCGCCGAACGAAAGCTGGTGACCTCCCGCTCTCTGCTAGCTGCTCCACGTGGTGGCCAGTCTGCGCGGTGGGACAGCGACCGTCCCCATGTTGCCGGCTTGCAAGTGAGGTTTATTATGACTCGGTGGCAGTTGGTCTGCGATCGCCGTAATGAGCAGGAAGCGCTTTGATCTGATGACATGCCCGTTGTCGGCATCCTCGCATTAGTGCATCGTGCTGTTCGTGAATAGTTTTCATCTTACGGCTTCGCCTAAATACTGCCATTTGAACTGCATAGAGGGCAGTGCAAGGAAACATTCCCGCAAGGCTCATCGTAACACTTTGCGTTAGGAGGCATTTTGAGACGAAGAGCATGCGCAACTTGCGTTTCGATTTTGCTTCGTGAACAATAACTAGGCTCGGCGAAAGCAAAAAAAAGCAGATTGGAAGCTCTTGTCCACGAACAAGCATCACCAAGGACGCCCTTTTGATGTCTACGGTGGAGGACTGCCAGTTTTATGACCGTTCTGTGTGCAATTCGCAACGCAAAAATATATAAACTGCGTGTCTTGTCATCGCTGGAGTTGGGACAGTTTGATACAAGTGAACAAAGTTTGAAACAGTGAATGCAAGTGCACAAACTTTGGAATACCACAACGAGAGAGCGTGGTGGTCGCATTGAAGGTAAGCATCCTCATCTTAGCTTGGCCAAATTTTACAACACATTTCTTAGAGCAGCGGCGTCGATTTCTTCGTTTTTATTACCAAATATGTACTTACCAAACTTTGGACAAAGGTAAAATTTGGCAGACTGAGAAAAGTATGAGACATGATTTATTTATATTCGGAAATCACGTTTTTTTTATATATCACTTAAAAATGATAATCATGTTGTATTAGATTGCGCGTGTGCCATCAAAGTGACGATCATAGATGGTCCAGTTTAAAAGATGCAGCCCAGGCATTTCTTATCCGTAAAATTGATGGCAGCCAAGCAACCTCAGAAGTTTTTGAGGCCACAATTCATTTTGCAGAAGCAGCTGACACTCCAAGTCGTAGCGCTATAGTGTACGTTGTAGGACGCAGTCTTGCCATTTGAGGGAATATTTCGCTATATAGAGCCAATTTCGTCTTCTTTAGCAAGGAATTTGCAAGTTTGCGACATAGATGTTCCCTATCTGATTTCAGGAGCTAGTTTCAGCTTAATTTCCTATAATTTGGAGAATTTTAGCGATATTTGAATGTTTAAACTCTCAGGCAATAATGGCCACGATGTGTTTTCTAGTGCGTTAGCTCGATGAGAGGGGGGGGGGGGGGGGTACGGGGTATAGAGGTTGCCTTCAATATAAGCGAGTTCCTTAGATCTGTATAGTTAATTTGCTTTATACAGAATCGCTAGGTACAGACATTACTCATGCTTGCAGGCATTAAAAATAGCGTGTTCGCTCATATCTTGTTGAAACCCTCGGCACAGGAAATTTAGCAGGTGCACTTATACCTTGCAAAAGTTTGAATTTATCTTATTAGAATATTTGAAAAGTAAAATGCCAGCGCCCATAACCGCCTGCCGCAATGTTTTATATTCGGGCGAACATAACATATATTGTCCGACTAACGTATATTGCGCAGCTGGACAGGGGCGCCCGCTCGGACGAACCAGTGGGCCGCAGCAAGGTTCCGTTCACCGCCGTGAGTTTCAGCGTCTAGGGACAATGTCACAGCTTTAGCACAAAAAACAGGAGGAATCGTGGGAAAAGCACTCAAGCACGCGAAGGCACGAGGTGTTCTCCATCACCAAGCGCGGCTGCGTAGCTCATTACGTGGACAGCTAAAGTGCTGCCGTTGCACCGGCAACACTTCTTCCGAGTATCTAGGCGAGAACTAAAGGCATCAAATGGCTCCGGGCAGAAATCGAGCGGCACTCGCTGGAGAATGCAGCGCAACTGCTGCGACCACCAGCGCTCAAACTTAGCACGAACAAATGTCGCGAACTGGTGCGCTGTACCCAGGATTCAGCGCGCGATGGGCACAGATCCCATGATTTCTCTAGGGAACGGAGGGAGAGTAGGGCGTCGGAGGAGGTTCCCTTGTGAAGGCTGGATGCCTCGTGGTCACGCTCTCTCCTAATGTTCTTGTTTTCTTTCATCCACGTTTATCCACAGTGTATGGCGTGACCGAGGCTATCCCTTCTTTTTCGTGCTTGTTGTTCCTTGCAGTAACGCCATTGGTGCTCTCGCTGTAAAACAGCAAATGAGGAACAGCAAAAGAAACGCCTGTGTGCATGGAAGCAAAGGTGCGATTAGGGGACGCAGTAATTGGATCGGCGGACTGTCGCACGATGACCTTTATATAGCGACTGCCGCAGCCAGCATAGAGTGAGCTTTCTTGTGTGAGTGTACCTTTCTGTGCAAATGAAATAAAATGTTTGTTCTTAGGAACCTGATGGAGGAGCCTCCGGTACAGTTTCTGTGATCCCTATTAGAATGATTAGTGCTGATTTAATACAGAGTTCGCAAATGACATTTTGGACACAATGTCAATAAATGCAAGATTTGCAGTGCATGTTTGTAAACATCACTTGGAGTTGTTTGAGTTGGTAACTAGGAGAAACTCTTCTCTCCCCTCCCTACCCCCAACCTTCCCCCCCCTACCTACAAGAAAAAAAAACGAAAGAAAAGACGAAGGTGCCGTTGCGCATAAGTTTCGGTATACAGAAGCGCAAACAATTTGTTAATAATCACTGCTAATTATTATGTTCTGAAGACGAAGACTATTGGAGGCGTAGGACAAAACACAGCTGATTTCATGTATGACACCCCTCACCATGAAGCGTCGCTTTATGAGAAACTTGCTTGGTTTTACTTGGGATATCTTACAAATTAACCTGTGCAAGAAGCGTCAAAAAAGTTTTGTCATTCGCGTCTGCAATCAAGCCGAATTTCAGTCCACATTTGGCTCGCAGTTAGGTGCAACTCAATGTTGGTTAAGTAAGCATTATATAAACAGACAGACAAAGAACTTTATTCACTAGATCCTGAGAAGCCCTACCCTAGTGCAGAGCTGGGGGCCGCTCCCACGTGAGGACGGGTAAGCCGAGCCTAACCGCCGCATCGTGGGCTCTCTGGACAGCCCATGTTTGTCGTGAAAGTTCTGAGCTCTGGATGGCACAGCTCCATTCTTCTTCCGTGATGCGATTGGGTACCTGTAACAAGGGGCATCGCCAGAGCATGTGTTCTAAATTGCTAACAGCCGCATAGTCGGGGCAAGTAGAGCTAAAGGCCTCTGGAGTGATCGAATGAAAAAGAAAAAAAAAATTAAATGCAGGTTGCTGCCCAGAAAATATTCCCATTTTGTCATGCGAAAGCATCAAATGGCCCATTGAGCGAGAAAGCCGGCGGTGTCTGTAGCAACAGCGAAGCAGCACCTGACGCCCCATTGGTTGCGACGCCACGTCACGAGCAGCGCACCTGGCAAGCAGCGCGTTGAAACACACCAAGCGTCTCAAAGCGCTCGCTTACCCACGAGGAGTTTATAACTCGCAGGACCACTCAGCGGCGTTCAATTGCACATTACCGCTTTCGCATTCACAATTCATAAAAAGTGCTTATACTCGCGGACAACTTTCTGTGGCAATGAAGGGAAATCTACGTAGGGAAAGCGCGCATAAGTGAGAGCGCTTCTGAAAAGAGTCCCGTCTTTTAATCCACGTTTGTTTAGGCTGGAGAAGAGAAAACATAAGCAGATTATTAGCAACAGTTAAATAGGACAGAACACACCACTTAGTGTAAAAGTTTACTTATTTTGCGACTTTTCCCTTCGGCGTCTGGGCAAACGCCAAACCGTCGCACGTGGAAACTGCGTCGATTGAGCGTCTGTTCGGAGCCACCAAAAGCACTGTCAAACGCTGCCGGACTACTTGACGCGGTCACAGATGGGCAGCATCCACGCGCCTGTAGCTTTCCCTTCATTGCCTAAGAAAGTTGTCCGCGAGTATAGGTGTGCTTGCATTTTTGTAGCGTGAGCTACACTGGCCGAGGTTGAGCAGTTTCGCGTGGCTCCTGGAGAGCCGTGCTGCGCATGCGCCAGGAACAGTGACGTCACACGGCGCACAGCTGGTGCCCGGTCGTTTGCCCGGCGTTTGCGCTGGGCGTTTGATGGTTTGCTCTGGGCGTTTGCCAGTGTGGTATAGCCATGGAGAAGGAGAGTGAAATTGCTGCTCAGCGGCGCAGAAGAGCAGAGAAGCTTAAGTCATCCGATCCCGAAGTAGTTGCCTGGCAATTAGCGGTTGAGCGTAGGGAGAATGAACAGAAGAATGCTAAACGTGCTGCGGAGACACCCGAGCAACGGGAGAAACGTCTAGCAAAGCGGCGTCGCCTGGAGGCTGAGGGACGTGCGCGCAACAAGACGCCGTCGATGACGTCAAGGCTCACCGATTGACTATAAGGTGACACTTAGCGAAAGCGCCAGTGCGACTCGGACCTTCGAGATGGACTTCGTAGACAATCCGTTTGCATATGTGTGCGACGTGTGTGAAAGACTGTGGCACATGAAAGACTTGACGCCGGCAAGTAGTGCCATGCGTGAAACGTTGAGTTTAGCGGCGCCTGAGTGGGGTGAAATCGTTGCACGGGTTTGTACAACGTGCAAGAACTTTCTCGTTAAGCAGAATATTCCACTCTTTAGCGTTACCAATGCGTATCGTTACCCGCCCACGCCACCAGGTCTACCGGTTCTGAACGATGTGACCGAACATTTACTTTCGCCGCGTATTCCCTTCCTTCAGATCCGCCGTGCAATGAACTGGAGAAATGGTCACTTTGGCATTAAGGGACCCATGGTGAACGTGCTGGTAGACACCGACGAGATGCTAAAGCAGTTGCCTCTCAGCTTGGAAGATGATAAGTGCATAGTGGTGAGCATAAAGAAGAGAATGTTTGCCAAGGCTACCAATCTGTCAAACATAGTTTCTCGCGATGTGCTTCGACCATGCGTTGAGATACTGAGAGACTCGCCACTGTATCACTGTGCAGAAAACACAATGGGGAACCACCATTGATCTTGTGTATCACAGATAGACAATCAATTCAAAATACTGCGTTGGGGCCATAGAGACGGCAGCGTGTTACTACACTAACCACCGAGCCGTCTTTGTGGCAATAGAGGAGCAACCAGACGTTGAGCAAGAAAATAAATATACATGTGTTACATAATGCGTATAACGTGTGTGCGTCATTAAAGCAGCAGTAAGCATCATTATCAAGCTAAACCTAGACAACCAGGACAGCTCAGAATAACCAGCGGAACCTTCGCACACGCTACATATATCCTGGCATAGCCGAGCTAAGCCAATGATAATGTTTTTCTCAATTCCCGCGACGCGTAAGCTTTTGACGTTGGCAACACTCACTGCTTTAATAGCGGTTAATGACTTCTGAATTAGAATTACTTCTTTCCACAGTTTTTGTAACTGATCAATGTCCTCTCTTTATTTTCTATTACGTAACCAGTAACGTTGATGGTATCGCAATTTATTTTCAGCACTCGAATAAAACTTACGATGTTCAATCGGTTCTGCTGCCGAGCATGAGGTAGCGGGCTCGTTTCCATGCCGATGGCGACTGAATGCGTTGTGTGTTTAACAGGTGAATTGGCGTACCATTCTTATTCCGTCAACAGCCATAAAGTACCATAGAAGCGCCTCACATTACCTGATTGAAAATAAATTGTTATAATTGAAGCAGTGGAAGAACACAAAAAGAGACTAGGTGTGGCCCTGCCGAACAAGAAGTCGACGTATTATGCAGGGTGCAGCTAGATGCAGAAAATGAAATGAAGCAATATAACAAATCGCAATGTTCAGTTATCATAATTTTAATAACTTATATTGCATAGGCGTTCGCAGGATTGATGCTTTTTTTTCCATTTAGAAGGCGCAGCTGCCCGAAGCAGTTTCCACGACTGACGTTGCACTTTTTGTGCAGATATTTATTCTTGACATCAAGACAATCTAAATTAATAGATCTAGCAGTTTTCACGAAGCAAGTGCGGTCACGAAAGTTGATTGTTTCTGGAACTGGATGCCAACGCGCAGCGTCCTTTCAATATATCACTGGCTGGCCTGTGGGCCCTGAAACATAGCGTCCCGCAGCGAAAGGCGATGGTTGGTTTCCTTTTTTTTTTTTTGCTCTGCCTTAGTCATACTGATCTTTGTCACAGCACTAACAATTTAGCCGTGACGATAACGTCCCTCACGTTTTGCTAAGCAAATGTCTTCCCGTGAGAGCTAGAATTTGCAAAACGTTGCTCTTAACCGGGATATTAATCGTGAACCTCTAACCGTGTGGTGCTTCATCGTTAAGGTAATGTTACCCTGATCCACGAAGTTCTTTCTCTTAGTCTCAGATAGGCACAACTTTTTTAGAAACATACCATGTAAGCGAAACCGTGCGTTTTCATACTTCGTAGCCGCGAACATTGCTAAGGGAAAGCAAATGTCTACTGAACATGAATTCCGAGATGTCACTGAATTTGGAAAGGTCAGTTACTACGACAGTAACAACTCGCTCGCCGCGGGCCACCCTCGCAACGTTGAATAATGGTATATATGAACTCAAGGCGGTTGATATAGTAGAGCAAATATACGAGTATTTCAAAAAGGGAACATCTCTTTATGTACGTTTATATCGGGTGGCCAGGGTATCAAGCCAAGCCCACCTGGATGCAATATATATATATATATATATATATATATATATATATATATATACTGTCATCATCATCTGCCTATATTTATGTCCACTGCAGGACGAAGGCCTCTCCCAACTGGCGCCTGCGAATTTCCTAACTTCATCAGTCCACCTAGTTTTGTGCCGTCCTCGACTGCGCTTCCCTTCTCTTGCTGTCCATTTTGTAACTCTAATGATCCACCAGTTAACCATCCATATATATATATATATATATATATATATATAAACTAGCAGCGCCAAGAAACATGTTGCGCTGGAGTGTGTACGCAAACACGCAGCACTGCCTTTGGTGTTTGGTTTTGTATGGTTAGAACAAAACGACAGGAGGCGCCCGAAAACGGGAAGGAAAGAGAGACCAATTGAAAACTAGCAGCTCGACTAGTTGTAAGCAAGACATTCTTGACATTACCAGCACTTGCGGGGAAGGCAACCCTTGGAGAGAGAAAAAAAGAACAGGACAGTGCGCGCGCTCCCTGTACTGGTGTTCCTCTCCAAGTATTTGTTTCTTCTACAAGCGCTAGAAAGGTCACGAATGAAAGAGAGGAGAAACTAAAGACAGAACATAGGGATGTTAATTAGAAAAGAATTTGGTTTGGCGGCCCTACGCTTGTCTATATAGAACAAAATGTGTAAAGGAAGCTTGAGAGAGAGAAAACGAAAAGACGCTGCGGATGCGTCACGCGGGGTTGCCAGATTTGGCTACGTATAGTCCAAATGGGCTACCAAACGTTTTATGCAATGTGAGTTATACAGACGCTCAAGCCGCATTGGCGCCGCCGCCGTAGTTCTGTCCAGGAATCAAGGGCGCATGCGCGGCGGCGCGCGCGGATGGTTCGGAGGGCTCTGCGTGTGGCGGCAAAAGCGACGAAGCCAAGTGGTGGCGCCGTTGCACCGTTACGCGGCCTGGCTCCGGCTTTGCCGGACCGAGCACAGCGTTTTAGCTTCGGCTGATGGCACCAGCGTCGGGCGCACACACATTAAAACTTCTGCGGAGCAGCTGTGTGCGTGCCACACCATGGTACATGTATACGCTGATCTGAGGGAAGCGAAATGGAAAAGTAATTTATATATCTATTCTTTTGGCGCCGACAAACGCCGATGGTTTTCCTTCGGTCTCATCTGATGCGCCATATAGGTGCGACGACTGCAAGCGCTGCTAGCGGTGCACATCAGCCATAACCATCATCAACATCGTACAACCAGCCTTCTTACACGCCTTTAGCGCAAGGCTAATAACCTTGCTATCGCTTTGAATGCTTCACCTTCAGTTGAAACTGCCATTTCTTTTTTTTGTGTGTGTGTGTGTGTGTGTTCTAGACTGATTTTGCGTTGCGACTGCTTTATGGCTGCAGATTTTGAACTGAACCTGAATCGTAAAAAAAAAAAAATAGACGAGTTGTAGAAGTGGCTCTTCCTGAGGCAAGTTATTGGGGCTGCTGTTTATTGCGCTTCAGGCGAATTTTCGCCGTCAGCGTAGTCGTCGCAGTGACGTCCAGCATATACTTATGCATGTGTATGCTATATGTTTATGCCACGTACGCTAGGTAGATGCTGTACAATTAAACGAGCAATGTTACTCAGGCTAGGTCCTATGGTTTGACGGAATTATTCCCGATTTCTGGAAAATTGCAGCGCGGAAAGAAAAATTATAAGACGTTGAATTCACAGTTCTAAAAAAAGCCTTCATCTTATCAGACTAATAAAAGTGCAAAACAATATTAGTACTCAGAACTTGCGAGTGTTGTAATTTGATTGGTGCTGCTTTTTATGACCAGCGCAGTGCAACCTTTGCGATGTCAGTGCAGGCCATACACGTGTTGGTAAAGTTCTTATAGCTGCCAGAAAATTCGGGGCACCTGGGTGTAGTTAGAACACCGTCCGAGGAGTGTAAGCGAAACGCTGACCCGTGCTGTCGCTGTCAGTGCTTCAGCCTTGGGGCCAAACTGCCAGTCTTTTTTTTTTATCCGTTTCCCGATCTGTGGTGAACGCATCAGTTTTTGTAGGCTAGGGATGCTGCGTACGGTAGCTGGGTAGACCCCCAGCACCGATTTGACCAACACCGATTTCAATGTGTTTCGGATAAGCCGTTATTCTAGACGTTAGAGGTAACATTTTGCTACATAAGCTACATCTATACCTTTAATGATCCTTAAGTATATTTATCTCATTATTGCACCGTTGTAAATAGCTTCTTAGTGGATCCTTCAAGTAGCAACCACCACAAAACATGACACTGCCGGGCCGCGACACTGTACACGAGATGCCACAACACTTGTGGCATTTGAAGACTTCCGACACTCCCGGCCACTACCTTTTCAAGCCATAAGCTTTAGTTTAGTTGCCTACACAATGTATACAGGATGTATCGATATACAAGATGCAAGGAGAATTACACGAACCTACAAGAAGAATCGACTGATTCTTTGAGATTTATGGGTAATTGTTTAGTTGATAGAAATTTTTGATCCCTTAAAGCAACAGCTGCGCTAGCATACGCCGCAGTAGAAGACATTAGATTACATTATATCACCAGTATTACTTTACGTTTACCGAAATCTAAATACGGAGATGTCTTTCTGTTCGTTTACGTTAGAATACGGCAACTGCGGCGAGGAGATGAAACCGCGACATCGTGTCCATCAGGAGGACGCCACAGCACTTGGACAACCCAATTAGAGCTTGTTGCGCGGTTTTATTTCCTATAAAGTACACATGTGTGCCCTATGTAGCACTTGAGGTTGCTTATTAGTTTATCGAGAAAACGGAAGCCATCATTATACGTGACACTTGGGCGGCGCGACGCTCTAGAAGACAGGCCGCGGGGCGCTGAACACCTCTGCCTGTACATGATTTGTCACTGATTTCTTTTGTACTTACAACAAGAAATTGAAACATGTTTCAGCATATAACAACTAAACGAGGAAATGGATAATTTCGGGGAAATGTGATTGAATTCATAGATGAACGTTCATTTTTTTTAAATTCGCGCGCGGAAATAAATTTTGTTTGTCTAGCGATTTTTCAAATTCTGCCACCAAGATTAAAAAAAAGTGAGTGCCTAAGCAAGAGGCTGAATAGACTTTGTTTTATGTTTAGCCTGGTGTGAAAATCTCGAAAGGTACTCACGGTAACAACAAACATAAAGAAACTTGTCATATCAGGTCCATTCTCTAGCTTGTTGTACAAGCAATGTTTGCCATTTTCTTTCTGTTGAAATTGACAATGTTATTTTCATTGCGACGTTTTTAGAACAGGTGCAAAAATATGAATGCATGGATTTTTTTTATGTTGTAACATCGTGCAACTTGCATAAGGCGCATTTTCCACCTGGTCAGTGTTGAGGTTTCTTTCATGCTGAAACAAAAACGCGCTGAAAAAAAGAAAGCTTGGTCCCTGTGTGTTTGGCTATGCCATTTGGCTGTGCCATGCAAAAATGTCGTCGAAATTTAAAAAAAAATGTCCTGACACCTGCCCCCTTTCACTGTCCTTACCTGAACTCACCCTTCACAGCTTGTGGGCCTACGAGCGATGGGCACGTCGTTCGAGTAATGCTTGCGCGAACATCGGCCGATTGTGCAGTCATCGCAGTGTATTGCAGAGCGATCTTATAACTGAAACCGAGGACAGTGGTGCAATAGGTGGTCGATGTTTTCTTCGCACGTGCGCACATCGCACACAGCACTGTCGGCCATTTTAATTAGTGTACTATGAGCCCTAGTTAAGGACAGCTGCCACCCACAGCCCACACAGAAGCGACGGTTTACGTCGATGAAGTGCGGTTCGAGGTCGAAGTTGGAGCGGCGGGTGTTGTTGAAGCGGAGGTCGAAGGTGGAGCGGGGTGTAGCCTGGTGCGCCTCATATTTGGTTTGTTACGCTCTGCTAACGAGAGGGCGTGTTCACCGGTGACGAAGCTGCGTCGAAACCTTTGTCTAGATAGCGGAGAAATGCATTTGAACTGAGTGGTCAATTACCTTCGGGTACCTGAATGAAGGTCCCTCAAAATGAACGGCTTTCATGTATTGCTTTGTGACTGTGTTTGCCGTACGGACTGCTGACCTTTTCCGCGCCCGAAACACGCGCGCCGCGCGAGCCTCTGGGCATGCGTTCTGTGCAGTACAGCCATCTCCACAATGTGTCACGTTGTAGGACGCAGTTGTTTACCTGCAACGAAGTGGATACAATTAAGCCGTACCGGCACCCGTTGGTTCTTGATGTTGTTGATGAGGATAAGAAAGCGTTGTTTACAGATGAAAAGAAGTAAGATATAGGATTAATTGACTTTCTGATCCCATGAATGCGTACCTCTTGAAATATTTTTGTTTGTTTTTCAAATCGCTATGCACATAAATTTTAAGGAAACAAATATGAGAACGACTTTAAATAAAGACCATCGATAAATACTCGATCACAAGACCTATGTGCTCGTTTGATCTGGTAGAATATCTACCAATTTTCCGTACATTTGACTTTGCTGAAACACCTATAAGGGCGTTCATTCTTTTCTTCAACTATATGGAGAAATGTCCTTTCCTTTAGATAGGGGGGGGGGGGGGGGGAGGGGCAACTAGCCAGAAAGCAAGTCCATATGCAGGACGCGGTTGGCGGCCCGACGACGTATAGTTCGACTCGTACTGGCAGGGAGCGCTCGCGGCAAAACGACCGAATTGTTTACCGCGAGCAAAAGGTCAGCAGGACGTCGGCTGCAGGCCCTTGCTTTGTGTCAGCAGCAGCGGCAGCATGGGAAAACGAGGAAAGTCTTGACAGCTTGCAAGCGGAACGAGGTGCTGACGTGGATGTGGTTGTTTGTTTGTGTCTGGTTGCTATTGCAAAACAGCTGGCACCCAAGTTGTATCTAGTCCACCGGTACTTCCTTTTTTTAGAGCAGACGTGTCCCAAAGGATGTAAAAAAACGCAGCGTGGTTACTATTTCTTCTGTTTGTTTTCACCTGGTCTTTCGGAAGCGAGGTGTAATAAAGCGGAAAAGAGAGCCCCCGAAAGCCCACCGCACATGAGAAGAGCTTGCGGACGTGAAAGACGCAAGTGAACCAAAAAAAAAAAAAAAGGAATGAAAAGCTAGCAACCGGGAGAACTTCAAACCAAGCCAAACAAAACCACCACATTCACGTATAACAAGAAAAAGTTCCATGGGCCTGTGTGGCTTTGTACATTTCTCTTCACAAATTTATACCTCAGTTTCCAGGGACTTTTCTTGAAACTGCACAAGCCGCTTTGAGGTTTGTCTTGCTCCAGAAAAAAAGCGTGGCGCAGGGTGAGGTATCAGTGCCCGGCGGCCCAAGACTGATCATATTTGCGCACAGTATTTCGTTACATTTCAAGGCATTTTGCCTCACACTTTATGGCTTCCGCGTGTTTAAATCAAGAGTTCTAGGGTGGAAATGGCCGTTAGCTCAAAGAGCTAGAGGTGAGCGACGACCGGAGGGTCAAAATGATGCCTACAGCGAAAACGCCAGGTCGTTCGTGCTGTTACTGCAGGGGGAAATGCAGTTCTAGGAAGTCGTTTTGCGGCGGTAACTAAATAAATGATGCTGCCTGAAGCGGGCGTCTGCTGATGCTGCGTGCTACGTGCTTTCTTGAGATTGCGTGCATCCAGACCAGCGCGTCGCAAATGGAACGTTCCCGCCCCGTGTTCGCGGTCGAGGCTCTGCTCGTCGCGCTACATCACAACTACTGCTGCTAAGCGTTGGCTCCGTGAACGTGTGCGACCGTCTATTCTATACCGACAAGGACGTGCGGCCCGTCCATATAGTGTATGTACGTCTTGCGGTTGCTGCGAAGCACTTCAGTACCTGATATTGGAGTGTCACGCTCTCAGTGTGCAGCGCATGTCGCTGGTGAAGGACTGTCATCTCCTCGGCCTATACGGTGTACTACACTCAACGAATGTTTGTACCTCAGTGGTTGTGCGTCTCGACGTGATCAGGCTCACCGCGCTCTTCTTACTTTTCTAGAAGTAACTAACTTGAGTTCACCTTTGTAACTTGTTTCTATTTTGAAATGACAAGACCTCGGACATTGTTTCTTCTATGTTAACGTTCTTTAGCAACATGACCTGCACTGACCAACCCTACTGTGCTTGACCTGTACTGTGTGTGTTCTGCTCTATTCTTTGACATTTGTCTTTCCTCGTTTGTCCCGTTCTTCCTATCTTCCATTTATACGCTTCTGTCTCCTCCTTTCTGAAGTGTTGTGCTCCTGCTTTCCCTTTCCTGACGAGTGCATATGTATTTACATCAAGTAATAATAATAATATTAATAGTAATAATTGCGTGCAGCCGTTTAGCCTTCTCCCGGAGTTTCTTGGGGCATTCCTGGTCCCACATGAGATCATTTAGTTTTGTGGGTGTACTTGTGTGTTCTTTACAAGATATTGAGGGGTACTTTAGAAGTGTCCAGGACTAGGGAGTTCGTAACTGCTATTGACAGCCACTTAGTTAAGAAAAATATGTGACTGTGGTGGGCTGTACATTTACGAAATTCACGCTTTAAGCAGGATACTGAGTCAAAAAAGATTTAAGGTGGGCCGTACACAAAATGCTACGTTTGTACAAGTTCGTCGCCTGTTCTCATCAATTGCGAATACACTAGGCGTGGGTTCAAGGTGCAGCAGCGCCAATGGATGCTACGAGACATAAGGTGAGCGGCCCTTAAGCTTGTCGAAGGATAGTTGCGCGTTCGCGTCCTTTGCGACACATATGTAAGACATGTGTAACAATCTTATCCTCACGAAAGTGATGAACGGAGCCTGTTGGTGCACATTCACGATGCGCATTCACGTTGCCGCTGAGCTTTTACACTCAAAACATAAACCGCTAAATTTAAAACAAATTATCTGATTAGAAGTGCCAAAACTAGTGGAATTGATTACGAGGCACGTCGTATAGGGGTGGACTACGGATTATGAACGACTGTACGACACGGAAGGATGAGCCTTCTTTGTCATCGTCGTTTGCTTTTTTCAATGTAGACGCTCAGCGCAACACAATCTTATTGTCGTCTTGTTTTAATATTATAGTCGTGTTTTAAGGAACATATACACTCAGTCATGCTCTTAATGCGAATGCGAACGTACGAACCAACTCCAAAACTAAACTACTATGGCAGTGACATTGTTGTAAGGCCGCCTCTGGTCGTTCATGTCGTATACTGTGGACCCCGTGATTAGTGATTTCATTTAATTTTCGTGTGATTTATTTCCCTGAAAGTGTAAGTACACAGTGTGTAAAGAAATATGGTTGGGCCAATATCTGAAGGTAGTGTAGGCGCCTTTATTCTTGTAAATTATGACGGAGCAAAAAAGAACAAAATCCTTGAAGGTCGTGTAAACTGTGACATATGAAATTAATATGTATGCAAGTGACAAAACTTTTTAGAAGTTCTGAAACAAAGGCAACTTTTTGTCACTCGAACCCAACATAGCGCAAATATTAAAAAAAGACCATGATGCGCAACAACGATACTACATGGAGCAGGCAAAATGATCGATAATATCCTATTATCGTCTTGTACAATGCTAGTTAATTCAAATTTTGAGAAGTGAAATATTTTGACAGCGAATGGAAAGCTTACGGTCGTATTTATTGCTAAAGGCACCAAATTCCATATTTCTCGCTCGATGATATTCTTATAGAAGCTTTGGTCATAGATGTTCTCAGTTATTGGCAAATAAAAGTTTACATTGGGAGCCCGTTCAGTGCAGCTGTTCGGAAAAAACGAACAAGAATATATCCACTAACTTTGTAAACGCGCGATGACCTGGTGTATTTGCGGTTGCAGGGTATTTTTGCGGATGAACGTAAACGTGTTATAGCTATCTTTTCCCATCAGGAGCGTGTCTAAGCTTTTCTTATGTCGTCTGCCATTAAACTCCCGATTTCTTCATCACATGGAGGATACATGTTTCGGGGGTTATGGCGGCACGTTCAAATTTTAGAGTTTTGGAGATGGTCCCGAAGGTCGCCATGCGGCCGCGTGATGGTGATGTAGTCAAACTGAACGCGAATGTATAGAACTATACAGATTGTGTTGGCTTTGCTGGTGTAGAGGTGGTGACGTTCCAGTCAAAGTATTCTCGTGAACGACTTCGTGAGAACATCTGAACATCTTGCAATACTGATCTGACAGATTTTTCGGAAATTGGTACGAGTGTCCGTATTGTCGCGAGCGCGGAGTACTTTACTGAATGAAACTCACAAGAATCGCGGATAGGCATTTGTTTTCACTGTCATCGTTGGTCCAGTCTACGCACTGAAATGACCAACGCAGAGTTTTAACCTATAGTTATGCTAAATCGCTGCTAATCAATACGATCAGGTAAGAATATACGGAAGCTACCGACAAACACTAAGCCTAACGGTCATTTACAGGTGGTCGAGAATGAAAACGATGCTGGTCGCGGGCCCATATGCCGCCGTATTGTAAGGACACTGAATTGTGGCTATTAAGAAACGTCTTTCAATTAAAACTGTTACTAAAAGAAACTCATACGAATATTGTTTCGTGTCACGTTTGCCAGAAATGAGTAATTATATAACCACATATGTCCGATCTATGCAATTTAAACGGCGCAATCGCTTATGGGGCACAGTCTAAAGGAACCATAAAAGCAGAATCTACAAAATCTTTATTTGTTCAATAATTACTGCTCACGGGACGAACGATCACGGTGCCAGTCCACACAAACACTAAAGATTGAAGGATATTTGGTTTCTGTAGGTGTGCAGCTTAGGAAGAAGAGCAACCTGATTGATGTTGAGCTTTTCTCGCCACAATATACACATGTGTGTCGTGCATAAAGCGCATTGTTCTCTTTTAGCCAGCTCTTCATCGCTTTTCCTTCTACATACATGTAGAAGGTAAAGGCGCTGGATACAGTTAACTACCCCGTCCCAACGAGCAGCGTGGCACGAAATCAATAGTGGCGCAATATCGAGTGCTTCACGACTGTGTCTGCTTTCGCATAGCGAATATAAGCTGGCGACTTGCACCGAACCTGTTATTAAGCTGAAGTCATTACCGCCGCGTCAGTGCGATGCGGGCATTCGGAAACAGGGTTAACATGGCCCCCTTTTGTTTTCCGACCCATGGACCGGAAAGCCAACGTGGCTCAATATGCCGGCGGCGGTCATGGGTACTACTGTTGTGACATTTAACCAAGCAGCCACGAGCACGCGAAGCACGGTTGTTTCGACTTTGGCACGTGAAAACACAGTGGATTCAGGGCTCGTTTCATTGTCACGGCGTTTCCAATTTGAGCACACACAACCCGTCGTTCAACGCGCGACCTTTTGCAAGCACGGCTGCAAAGGCGCGTAGGGCGAAGGCAAACACCGATAGACGAAATTTGCTAACTTTTTGCTCACGGCTGAGTAGAGCTTATTTTTTTATATTTATGTTTAATTTTTGTTCCTAGGAAATTGCTATAACTCATTCGCGAGCTTCGTAGCGGAAATAATGCGGCGCTCACGCCCGACGAATGGTACGTGTTTTGCAGGTGCAATTTATATATATATATATATATATATATATATATATATATACCGGGTGCGTCGGTGGCAGAGTGGGCCGGATTTCCGCAGCGGAGAGCGCTTAGTTCAAATCAAACAGGATGAACTTTCCGTACCTGCCTTTGGTGCGTCGCTGTCACCCGTGCTCCTCCATTCTCCGCAGTCCCCTACTCGTATTCATAATGGAAGTATCTTGAAGACCACCAGCACACACACACGCACACGTACGCGTGTTAAGCCTGAGTATAGATTTTCGGGCAATAAAAACAGAGCGGCGTGTCAGAGGGAAGGGAAAGAGGAGGAGTTACGGGCGTCCAGAAAGAGTGAGCAATGCGATCCACAAGGTCATTGTTGTGGTCATGACCATGGGCCTGCATTCAGTAACATTCACACGTGTAGAATTTTGAATTTTGTGCATCTGCTCACAAATACGCAATGTTTTCGTTACTTGTTTGAGATGCTTAATTGCGCCAAGGCTGTCAGCATAGGTGTGCGCTTCGTCGGTGTTAGTGAAGTTGATGAGGATTTCAATCGCATCGTGTATAAACTGCAGTTCAAATAATACGGTGTCTAAAAATTCTGTTGCATAGCTGCGAGTGGCTTGGATCTCAGGGTGTGTCGGAGTTGAGAAGGCTATTTTGTCCTATTTTTGAGTTAACCGCCGCGACCATGTATATCACACAGCGTCCCGTAGGTACGGTCGTTTCAGTCGTGGCAATCAGGTTGCACCTGCCTGCGGAGCTTTGTCGTCTTGCTAATGGTTAGGGGTGTACGCTTCCTTGATGGAAGATTGTCCAAGTTCGTAGTCATGGCACAATCTCCATAGAAATTGGAATGGAGCACCGCGATTGTCGGCATGTGGCATCTTTTGAGCTTTCGTGTTTTCTGTCGCTGTTCAACGAGCTCAGAAATGGTGTTAAGCTTTACGTACTCTTGTAGCGTAGCTATAGATGTTAAACGAGAGAGGGCCGTAATTGCTCTCATGACACTTCTGTTGACAACCTCAAGTTTATCCCACTGTTGAGCAGTCAATCTTAGGAACGGCGCTTGATATATGATGTGAGGCTGCAGGACGGAGTGCGCGAGGCAGCGCGCCACGTCATTGCCAGCCCCACAACTCCGTCGCGCAATTCTGCGAATCAGGTGAACTATTTCCGCTGATGTCTTGCTTACCTTCTTGATCCACTTCACGATAGACCCCGACTGGTGAGCTTCCAGGCCAGGAATCCGTAGCTCTTCATTCTCGGGAACCAGCGATGAACCTATCCTTCCATTTATTCTCCGTTTTTATCAGCGTCAATATTAGTTGAAATCATCATCATAATCATCTCATACCAAATGGCACCAGGGCCACATACTTGGTAACCCCATGGCCCCACACCCAACCACGCCAGTGGCAGATGGTATGTGGTGGCCCATACCCAGTGTGACATATACAGTGGCCCAATTGATATACTTATAATTAGGTTGCACTGTCTCCGGGATCAGCACACGAAATAGGTTAGAAGCACATACTCCCATAGGGAAAATCAGTTTAACTCGCTATGAAGGAATTCGCCTTTAAAGTGTCATACGCATATACATGGCCACAGAGATGGTGTCTACTCCGAGAACAGATTAGCAGACTAACTAGCCAACCTTTATGCATTATTTCTATGTAAATGATATCAGTGAAAAACTATAATAGTGGTATTATGGGTTACTTGACAAAAATGTTGCTCATTTTCCTGTACATTCCGGTGCCTGCGACAAACTCACTTTTTAGAAGTTAACTTCGCTCACGTCGAATGTAGTGTCGAAATTGTGACGTCATTTTCAAGATTAATAATGAGTCTACTGCGGAGGAGGATAGTTGTATCTTGATAGAGGAAGGTTATTCGAAGCGACCTAGCTTGCAGGGGGGGATCTCTGCATGATAGTATTTCAATTACCTGCGCCGTTGTTACCTATATAGGCTAGCTGCGGCCTGTTATTGGATTCTAGATTACAAGGGCCGTAAATGGGTACACGAAGCCACGTCGTTCTTTTGAAATATTTTTCGTGGCTAAAGGTCGTCGGCCTACATCCGACAGCCCTCACCTATCCGCGTAGGATATTACACGTTGCCTGTGTGAAATATGTACACGCCCACCAGCGCGTGGAAGGTGCGGGATTAACTAGCGTTTGTTTAAAAAAAGATTTTAAAACCTGGAGTCTATTATCTTTCTTAAGCTTCGCAGCGCTACTCAATTGTGCTGCAGAATATGCTCTGTATGTTGGACCTGTGAAATTTGAAAACGAGGACACTATCTTTCGTTAACCACGAATTGATGTGCTCAATTTTAATGCTGATGTGCTTATTTGATGTGCTTGTTACCACCACCTTCTTGGTGGTAATAATGCACCATTTTTTTGCTCACCGACCTAGGTGTCGACACGGGCTGCTTTATTTTAGGGAGCCTACATGCACGCGCTGTTTCTTGCATGCATGCTCCCTACTTTATTTCACACGCGCCTTACGTTCTTCGTGTATTTCACTCTCTTCCTTCTCTGCAGTGTCGCCAACTATGACTACCTATGCTTAGAGTTGCTGCGTTTCTGTAACCATTTCTTTCTTGCCTGAGTAAATCACTTATTAGTAGGTCTGAATCCAAGCAGTATTGTGTATTACCTGACCCTTATATTTCGCAACATATGAGCTGAACAAACATCTCGCTCATACTGATGGAGAGAAGCACAAAGCTTAAATCGACCAGTCAAATTCGTCTGATAATAGCGCCGCAAACAGCCTTGAAGCGTACGAACGTCCTGGTATTCTGACTATGTTGCGATTCGCTGCGCAGTATGGACCACAAGTGTCCAGGGCAGCCATAGAGAGCAGACTTCGCTTCAACGCCGTTCTTTCTCTTCTAGAGGCGATAATGGATGTCACGTGTCAGCAGCAGATATTCTACGCCACGCCACTGCGTTCGTAATTTACGGAGCTATCTCTGCCTTCCGCCACATTAGAAATAATGACATTGCGAACAGCGAATGAAGGACAACGTAAAATTGTCTCCAGCATGTTTGTAGGGGTACTTGCTCCCTATTACTACTGCACGGGGTGCAGCGGCGGCGATGGCTAAGGGTTTACGCCTTTCCGCTTCTGGGAACACTGAAGTGCGTTCGATTTCCGCCGGCGTCGGGGCCATTATCTCTCGCAATGCCAAAACGTCACATACACGGATTTTCGCGCAGGCTATGCGGAGCTCGGAGTGGTGTTTTAACACGATAGCGTTGAGGGCCCCGTGTCGCAGAAAATCCGGCGTCGACGTGGATGTCAGCATCCGTGGCGGAGAAGATCATCCCGAGCCACCCCGACCGCGCAGGCCCTCCGCGTGGCACATGGTGTTAGTGAACAAAAATTGAATTTCTCACAGTGACATTCCTCAGAAAAATGATAAAGTACAACTTAACCACAATCTAGAGACATGGTGGCATCGGACTGTTATTTGAATGTGCGAGAAAACATAATTCTGTTACGAGGAAACTCACACCCAAACCTTTTTCGCCAGCATTTCTACCATACGAACATAGGCGCGCTCGGGTATGCTAAGTGCGAAAATCTTATCCAGATGGCGCTCGCATCCTCGGCAAGCCAAATTGGCACTTGGCATGCCTAATGCGTTTTGGACAAGCGCTCGCGTCGGGGCAATAGCAAACAGTTAATAAAATAATAAAAAAAGGTCATAGGGCATTCACATTTTAATATAAGACGACTTATATTGCCCCTGCAAAAACGTCTTCCCAGCAATGCATTTCTGTTTAAAAGTGAAGCCGACTTTAAGGGGATCGGTGTAAGCTTGGTCTTTGAACGCTGGCTTTGCGCGTTCTGTGTTGCAGTGAAACCGACTCAAAGAAAAATGCGATGCGAACGGTTACCGATAGCGCTTACGCGTTCCACTCTTAAAGACGAAGCTTAAACGTCCTCCATTTTTTTCACCCCATCTCCGTCTACATCAGCTAAAATTATCACTGCGACATCTGCTCTTCGAGCCAGCAGTGACAAAAAGGTGTAATGTTCCAGCGTAAATTACCCGTAATTATCTGTACCTCGTGCGGACGCTCAAAGCACTTTAATGTGGTTTTTCATTATATGGGCAAACTTTCTTCACACTCACAGGTTAAAGCAGGAGTGCGGGTGATTCATCCTAGGTATGCAAGGCATGTCGCTTTGAACAAATAAGTGCCTGCACGTACCTGCACATGCTCTTTGTATTAAGGAAGGTTCCAAGTACTATTCCGAGCAGCTTTAGAATTCCCGCAGTAGAACAGGAAGACCATGTTTCCCCGCCGTGGTAGCTAAGTGGCTATGGTGTTGCGCTGCTGCGGTCGAGACCGGGGGTTCGACGATCGCGGCAGAATGCAAAAGTGTCGTATATTATACGCGACACTTTTGTCAGCCCTTCCACCGAGGTGGAGATGGAAGACCAGCGAAGCTTTATTATGGTGGGAATTATGTATTTCCAATTATGACTATTAAGATGTGATGGTGTAATTGGTTATTTGAACTCTTAAAGGGAGGAGGAATAAACATTTATTGCGGAACCAGCACTTTAAGAAGGCCGGGCCTAAGCCTCCCATGAGGGGACGTCGAGGGCTTGCCTCGCCGCCGCCTCACGGGCGTGCTGGGTCGCCCAGGTTTGGTCGTCGAGGGCGGAGCTCCGCAGAGCCTCACGCAACCTCGACGAGAGGGTCGTGGTGTCAATGTGTGTGTACTGTGCTGGGCACTCCCACAGCGTATGCGGAAGCGTAGCCTGGTGAGTGCCATAGCACCGGCAGTTGGGGGTATTGTAAACTTCAGGCAATATAAGGTGGAGGCGGGCGGGTGAAGGGTACGTATTTGTTTGTAGCAGACGCAAGGTGGTAGCCTGCGCCCGGCTGAACTTGGGGTGAGGTGGGGGGAGGTTCGCCGACTAAGGTAAAATGCCTTAACGAGATCGTTATAAGTAGTCAGATTGTCCCTGGTGTCCAACTCGTCTCCAGTGTCTCCGGCGCGGTTGACTAGTCCTCGCGCAATGGAGTGGGTGACCTCGTTGAGGTTGGGGAGGTGTGGGTGGACAGTGCCCGAGTGGGCTGGGATCCATGTCAGGGAGATCATGCTTTCTTTAGAGTGTGCTGCCTGGCGGAGGATACGAAGAGCTTGAGGAGAAATACGGCCTTTGCTGAAGTTAGTGATGGCTGAGCGAGAGTCACACACGATGGTGTGACAGGTGGGATCTAGAGCCAGGGGGATGGCCACTTCTTCAGCCGTTTTGGCAGTGGGGATAGTGACGCTGGAGGCGTGGTGTAGGACTCCATCTTGTGTGGCGACGGCCACAAATCGTGTGCCATGGGAATATTGGGCTGCATCAACAAATGTAACGCCAGGTACACGAGCAAAGGCTTTTATGATTGCTCCGGCCCGAGCTTGGCGCCGGGCCCTGTTATATTCAGTGTGCATATTTCTAGGAATAGGGTCTGTGTGGATCCAGCTACGGATGTCAGTCGGGATCGATTGTTTGGGGCCCTGTTGCTGATGGTAAGTAAAGCCAAGCGTAGATAGAATAAAGCGTCCCGTTTCAGTAAGGGTGAGCCGTTCAAGCTGAGAGCGTTGTGCTTCAATGATGAACTCTTAAAGAACCAGAAATATATATGATCCGGTGGTTTTCATTCATTTAGTGATCACAGGCACCATGGTATTATGGTCGCTACGGTACACCGCCAAAGGGTGTACGGCAAAGGTGGGCACGTTCTTCATAGACACGTCACCAATGCCGCGCGCGTTCGCTGCGAACGCGGGCAAAACGCCGCCGCCGTCGACAATAGTTTTGCGAGTTGTTTTTGTGGCCGCACAAAACCGCTGTCAAAACGCTGGCTACGTGAAGGAACGGCTAAACGCCGTTGTCGACACTGTTAGGGGAGAGGCGGGCGAGAGCCCAGAGAGAGTCCGCGGCACAGGCGGCAGAGGCCGGCAGGGCTCTGGCCCGTCCAGCAGGTCCACGACGCCGCCAGGAAACTCAACCTCCCGGTTCCGTCGTAGGAGACGTCCGCTCCATGAGAGCCCCAAAGCTCTCGTGGCCTGCAGGACCTTCAATAAAGTTGATTTCCTTCCTTCCTTCCAGCAGGGCTGCGTACATGCGACGCACTGGGAGAGCGGGCACGCACACGCACAGTCTAGGGTGCCTCGATGCCCTTCTCGCCCACCGCTCTCCTTCCACTGGGAAGTCGCGTCCGTGAAAGCGTGCGTCCCTCGCCCTCGCGCGCTTTCGCTCGCACATACAGCATACGGCCAATGAGACTAACACTCCTCCGTGTACCCGCGCTCTTGTTCGGGGCGGTGCCGCCGCCTACGAGCAGAAAAGAGAAGTACTGCATTATGACACTAACGCGCACCGACAGGGAACGCTTCGGTGGTCTCACCTCACCACTACGACGCCTCGATGCCAGCATTCGAAGGGACGCTGGCATCAAGAAGCACTGCCAACGCCACCTAGGTGGCGTTGCTAGGTGGCGTTGGTAGTGGCGTTCACCGTACTCAGCACAGCGGAGCGTGGCCTCCGCAATTAGCTCTGAAAATGTTTCTGAAGTTGATCGCGGAGGCTGCAATTACGACGCGCTGTACGCGCTGATTTGACTCGGTGACGATTCAGTTACGTGCTTTGTCTTGCGCGTTGTATTAGTGTGTCAGTTACATGCTTCGTCTTTCGCGTTGTGCTAGCGTGTGCAGCGTAGTGCAGCTTCCATATGCACGACGGTTGCTCATGGTCATCGACGTTGGTAGTCGTGATGGAGGAGACGTGCCACTACAGCATACGGCCAATGAGAGTTTTTTTTTCTATTGCCGGACACGACCATCGAAGGGTGAGCCCTTAACAGCTTCGCTGTAAAAAAAAAAAAAAAAAACAGATGGTCAAAATAATCCAGACTCACCCAATACGTATGCCTGCTGTGAGCGAATATATAGTGCTTATTTTGCGTGAAACACCAAGATTTTATTTTATAACCTTATTTTAATTTATGTTCGAATGAAGTATTGACCATTACTACTGCGCGACAATTTAAGGACCTAAGGTTTTTTCACAAATGAGTGAACCCCTTCGATGTATTAAGTGACAAAGAAGGAGGCCGACAACGCCAAGCTGAGATTTTAGCTGTATTTAAACATTATTGAAGTCCTCTCATTTTTTGGCGCACATTCCTTAAATAGGCAGACGGTGCCTATTTATCACTAAATAGTTGCCCAGCTGCACTTTCTCCCGATTACATATGCAAATTTTAGAGGAAGCTTTAGCTCGGGCCCAACACCGATTCCGCCTATTCAAATACATGAAAACGCAGAAACGCTTTTCTGAGATAACGACTGGGCCGATTTTAATGACATTTGTTGCATTTGAGAGAAGAAGTTTAATTCTAGTGACTGTTGGAAGGGCAATTTCAATTGACGGCCTGCAATGTTATAATTGAATTGTCAGAAACGGGTAAGTTTATAAAAGAAATTACCGACCAGAAATAATGCTAAATTTGAGCCCAGCGTTCTACGTGTTTTCATTTCGCGATATATTGGCTTTCGCGGAAATCTGTCTCGTGCGGCACGTTGCAAATGGAACGAAGAGTGGCGCGACTGCCTCGCTAGTCTGGAGATGGCGAGAGCCAGCGCGTGGGTGTCGCGTTTGCGCGATTCACAGCAGCCGCCGCCGCCGCCGACAGACCTCCCAGTTGACGCGCACTACTCTGGCGCCATCTTGTAGCTATGGTCGCTGCACTACGCATTTCTTCGCACGCTTTCGCCATACCTTCCTCCTCTTTACGCCTCATGGTTCCTCTGCACCCTGCTCTCCGCTTTCCCTGTCGCGCCTTTTCGGTCTCGTCGTTTTTCACTTTTTCATCTTTCGCTGCGCTCTTTCGCTCGTTTACGCCGCCGACGCCGATGCGCGCCGTAGGTACGGGCACCTAAGAGCTCTGCTCTAAAATAGAGCACGAAATTCACAAATTTGTGTGCGTGCATCTAGAACAGATATGGCAGTCCTTTTTAAAGTGCATCCATTAGAGGATCCAAAGCGGGAAAATTTTTATACAGCAATTTATATCTTACGTGAATTAGTTACGTTGTTTACGACGGTACTGCAAAATTCTACTCAAAAGTTGGCGGTCTATTTGAGAGCCATGTATAACATAGCAATTTTGCCCGCTTTAGATGTACTATTAGGTGCAATTTGCAGAATTGTGATATTATTTTTCATTGGTGAGTAACAGAGTCGTTAACTTGATAGGTTCGTTTTCAGATGATTTGCGATTTTTGGCAATATTTATTATAAAGTTGACGACATCATTCAAAACTTCGCAACACTCACCACATTTTAAGTTTGTCTTTTATATGCAACAAACCTTATCAAATTTTGTGCAGTGGTTGGCGAGAAAAAAGGTTTCTCCTTTCCCGTGTATTTAGATACGAGGCCCCGAGCTCAAGCTTTCTCTTAAAGGCGAGCGCTTCACACTCGATATGTGCAGCATAGGATCATAGAAATCTGCCACTAACAGGATGCGATAGGGGCAAGTGCTCTCGTTTTTAACAAATTCAAAATGGGATAGAAGCGTATACGTGGATGCTTACTTTAATCACTACATAGTGCCGTCCACGTTGCCTAACTATGTTTAAACAATATTTGTAAATTGGTTAATGGTGAAAGTCGCCCCACTTCAATTATGTCGCACTCTAGCAGCCGACGTTTCTTTGTGCAAAATTTTATTATGATGGCAATTATAGGAGCATTCGGGGCGCATTATCGCCGTTGCCTTCGCCGTGATGGCACGGTACCCTTGGGGCATGAGTGACGTTAATTTGCGCCGAGGTTTACAAGGTACCCGCAGACACGAGCGACACGCGGTGCGTTTGGCTGCAAACACGACCTCGAGCGAAGCGGACGCACTTTCCCGCTTCGCTCAATTGCCCTGAAGAACAGACACGACAGCGTTTTGGCTTCCGCTATACTGGCATCAGCGTGTTCTGCGCACACACATTACCGTTGCTGCTGATGAGTGGTGGCCATACCACACCGCTGTGCATGTACAAGGTAATGCTGTCAAATCCATCCATTGGGAGGTGACACATAGCGACGGTTTTCCGTCGGTGTCGCCTCGAGCATCGCCGAGGTGCGACATTGGAACGCCGCTGGTCGCGCTCCTCATCAGGCCAGCTTAGGTCATCGTTGTGAGACACCTGTTAGATGCAAAGGCGCTGTCTCTTCTGCGCAGCAGCTAGCTGCTTCGCACCTACATGTCGCCCCCGCGTGTTATAACACTGCGCTGGGAGCTCGAGAACAGTGGTAAATCTTAAGGCCAAACTTAACTACACGTGCGCATGCCGGCTCGCGAAAGCTTGCGCACGCGCGCCCCAAGCATGCGCAGATGGTGCAGGACACATAGTACGCGTCCAAGCGCGGCTCGAGCCAGGATGCATTGGTCAAGCACAGATATCTAACGTTTACGCATTTTGCATGCTTTGTATGTTACGCAATAGCGTTGTCAAACATGGCGGCACCCATGGCTCCCGCGTCAGCGTGAATTCTCGTGATGGCTACGTTCGCACTCGCGTTTATCGCCAAGAACTATTGAAATGAGCTTTCGCTTTCTCTAACCTCACCTGAAGCGTTTGTTATGAGCGCATAGGGCGTCCAATTTCTGTGATCGTTCTGCGATACCGGCGCCCATAGGCCTAACGAGACGCATCCTCATAGCAACAACAGCATGGTTGCTAATGGAATGTCTTGGCTTGAGTATGTTTGGCACGAGGCACCAGACGAAATCGTGTCTTCCAAGCCGAAAATGTGAGCCAAGTGGGCGCGCGCCAGCGCGCGTCTTGTCGGTTCAAACGGCCATTACTCGCGAGGCGCGGCAAACGCAATGCGCGTGGGCGCGAGCTGTAGCGCGCCGGAACATGTACGTGTAGTTTGGCCTTTACTATCACTTTCTGTGCTTCGCCGTTCCAGCGAAACTGTCATTTTCTTATCGCACATGCTTTTCACTTTGCTCACAGTACGCGAACAACAAAACAAAAGCTGAAGTAGCACAGAAGTTCGCTGGTGAAGAAGAAAGAAGCGGAAGACATTCGAAGCCGTCGGCGCGTTCGTTCGTCGCTTTGACGTGTTTGTCGTTCTTCGCCTGCATTTTCTTTCTCACACTGAGGTAATATTGATTAGTGATGTTGAAGTACTACAGTGCTCAAATGTGGCCGTGTCGGCGAAATGAAGATTGATCGAAGCGGCTGTCCGGGAACAGGAAGCGGAAGTAGGTGACTAAGGTGGATGGCTATTGCCAGAGCGCCAGAGACGGCGTTCCGTGCTACCAACTCCCGGGTCAGCACGGGACGTGTCTTCTTGCTGAGCGTGCTTGTCTTTAGCGCTGGCATTTTGACAGTGAGTTCTATCAGTCCTGGAACTGTGTACGACAGTTTCACAGAGGCGTGGATATCGCTAACCACCACTACATTCGTAGCCAGTTCCGCGGCTGAACAGAGGTCTTTGTAGCATGCATGCCACGCTGCATAATTCGTCACTTTGCAGGTCAGTGCTCCTTTAGCCCATGCGCATAAGCCATCATGCCGCGCACAAGGCTACCCGGAGCTGCAAGTCACAAGTTTTGCTACGATTTTACGCTGTCCGTTGACGCTGCTGATGGCTACTCTTTTCCATTCCTAGATAATACGATTGGATTCAAATGGATGCTAAGATACGACCTTGTGGTTTACTAATCTGCGATGTAGTTCCCGGCCAGTGTAGACCAATTATCAGTTTCACTAATTATTTCTCAATATTTCCCTTAGCGCAGGGGTCCCATTTGTGGATATAAAGCCAACTAGTAATGAAGTCATGTTCATTAGAAGAAATCCTGCGCTTAGCACTAGTTTCGAGAAATATTCCGAAGTGGGCCGAATACCTAGAACCAAATTATTGAGTAAGCAGGCGTTTGGTGTGTTGCGACACCACGGACCCGAGCACACGAGGATTGGACCCTCCCGCGTCTAACCGTGCGCGGCTTAGCCGTGTCCGGGGAAAAGGGGATCCTGGAGGTTGAGCCGAAGCCGGGTGTTCGGACCTTTATGGCCCCCCGGCGGAGGCAACACACCTCTTTGGCCTTTGCTTCTCGTAGACGGCACCCCCGGACTGACCCACCCGGGGGAAATCGGTGGTCGCCTTTTCCTGTCCCTCTCCTAAATCTTTTGCTTTCCTATCAACTTACCTTTCTGTCCTGTCATCTCCTTTCTTCCCAACTTTTCTGTTTCCCTCAGGCGGCTTGGGTTAACCTGGTGCGGTATATCCAAACTTGAGTATGGCGCATTGGGTTATAGCAGCGATGCACGGCTGGCGTGTGCAAGTCATTACTATGTAAAACTTGTAGCGTCCCCTTGTTGGGCTCCATGGTGGGTGGCTGCCATTGCTGCCGAAGTAACTACATCCAGCATGCATAGAGCATCATTTCCTCTACTATCCGATCGTACCGCTGCAAAGCGCGTACGCACCGAAGTCTCCCTCAACTTTTTCGCACCACGCAAAGAACCTTTTCCACGATACCACGTTATCCACAGTGATAAACCTGAAAAGCCCGTAAGAGTAATATCACCTTTCCTCGTATCTAAATCCCTGACGGACACCATTGGACCAGGCTATAAAGCTAGCAAGATGGCAAGCGGCGACCTCCTCCTTGAGGTTCGTGACAAGCTGCAGCACGAAAAACTCGCAAATCTCACAACCTTTGCAGACATCCCTATAACAGTGACCCCACATCGTTCTCTCAACACAGTCCGAGGCGTGATCTCAGATTCCGACCTGTTAGAACTTACTGAAGCAGAACTGTTAGAAGGCTGGCAAGACCAAAATGTCATTGAGGTAAAGAGGATAAAAATCAGGCGAGACAATAACGAAATTCCCACAAAACATCTGATCATTACATTTGCCTCTAGTGTGCTACCTGAAACCCTTGAGACAGGCTATACCAAGATCCGTGTAAGACCTTACATCCCCAATCCTCGTCGATGTTTTAAGTGTCAGAAGTACGGCCACGGCTCGCAAAGCTGCCGAGGTCAGCTCACCTGTGCAAAATGTGGTGACAAAGACCACACTTCCGAAAACTGTTCAGGAACACCCCACTGTGTGAACTGTGAAGGTGACCACCCCGCATATTCCCGATCCTGCGAAACCTGGAAAAAAGAAAAAGAAGTGATCACACTGAAAATCAAGGAAAACATATCGTTCCAAGAAGCACGAAAACGTGTTTCTGTTTTTCATACCGCAAGGTATGCTGGTGCGGTGCGCAAGGGGGCAGCGCCGCAGCAGACTCCGGCATCGGCCCGCTCCACAAACAGTGTGGCTGCGGCTGTGCCACCAGCCTCCTTGGTGAAAGCAGCTGACGCTGCTTCGCCGTCCGCGAAGGAGGGCCCGTCAACCTCTGGGTTGGTGGCCCCAAAGGTCTCGTCCGACGTGTCGAGGCCTTCACGTCCAACACAGCGCTCTCAAGGGCGCGTGTCCAGCGCCTCGCAAGAGGCGATGGACATAACACCTATTCAGACGGCGCAGCCAGCGCCTAAGGAGCGGCGGGATTCTCTCGACCGCTCCAAAAAAGACAAAACTCGCGTCACGGCGCCTGGAAAGGGCCCCGTGAGCTAAAATTAGTCTCTTAAACACACAGCACAAACACTTTCTTCATTATGGAGACACAAATACTACAATGGAATGTTAGAGGACTTATCCACAACCTCGACGATATAAGAGAACTCCTACACAAACATAACCCAAAGTTGCTGTGTGTTCAAGAGACGCATCTGAAACCTACAAGCACAAACTTCCTTCGTCAATACACCATCTTTCGAAAAGACCGCGATGAGGCTAACGTCTCGTCCGGTGGTGTAGCAATAGTTGCCGAGAAGTCGGTGGCTTGTCGACATGTGACCCTTCAGACGGCCCTTGAGGCGGTGGAAGTTCGGGCCATTCTATTTAACAGACTAGTAACTGTCTGTTCCATTTATATACCCCCCAATCATCACCTTGAAAAAAACAGACTTTTATAACCTCATTGACCAGCTTCCCGGGCCTTACATTCTCGTGGGAGACTTTAACGCTCACAACACGTTGTGGGGAGACTCGCGATGCGACGCCAGAGGTCGACTCATTGAAAATTTTCTTCTTACCTCTGGTGCCTGCCTTTTTAATAAGAAGGAGCCGACCTACTATAACGCCCAACACGACTCGTACTCATCAATAGATCTAGCAATTGGATCTGCTTCTCTTATGTCTGACCTTGAATGGAATGTCATTAACAATCCTTTTGGAAGTGACCACTTCCCCATAACTTTAAACTTAATAACGCAGCATGATAACCCTCCCAATATTCCTCGATGGAAATTAGCATCGGCTGACTGGGAGCATTTTAAAGATTTAACTTATTTACCACGAGATTTTATAAACAATTTTAGTATCGACGATGCTGTTGCATATTTTACCGCTTTTATTATTAATGCTGCTGAAAAGTGTATCCCACAAACGAATGGTGGTTCACTTAAAAGACGTGTTCCCTGGTGGAACGAAGACTGCAGAGAGGCGCGCAAGAAACAGAATAAGGCATGGGGCATATTGCGTAGATCGCCAAATGCAGAAAATCTAATTGAATTTAAACGCATTAAATCACTGGGAAGGCGGACACGACGTCAGGCAAAGAGAGAAAGCTGGGTGAGGTTTCTATCGTGTATAAATTCATACACACAGGAGGCAAAAGTGTGGAACGGCTTAAGAAAGCTAAAGGGGCACCAAATTCATCCGTTGCCTCTGGTGAATGACCAAGGGAACACCTTGCAGGACCAGGCCGACTGTCTTGGGGAGCATTTTGAGCGTGTTTCAAGCTCAATCCATTATTCACAACCCTTTCTTAAATATAAACAGAGAGAAGAATGTAAGCCATTCGTACGCACATGCCGACAGAACGAACCGTATAACCTTCCTTTCACTATTGCCGAGTTGAGAGCTGCCTTGATCGCATGTAAGAGCTCTGCACCGGGACCCGACAGAGTCATGTATGACATGATTAAGAACGTAAACCCTGATACACAACTGACACTACTCGCACTTTTCAACACTATTTGGGCTGCCGGATACCTTCCGTCCGCATGGAAAGAAGCGATTGTGGTCCCTGTATTGAAGCAAGGTAAAGATCCTTCCTCGGCGGCAAGCTACCGTCCGATAGCTCTCACAAGTTGCCTATGTAAGCTATTTGAAAAAATGGTTAATCGACGACTCATACATTTCCTTGAACTGAACAAAATGCTTGATCCCTATCAGTGTGGCTTTAGAGAAGGGCGATCCACAACTGATCACCTTGTGCGCATTGAAGGAAATATCCGGGATGCATTTGTGCATAAACAGTTTTTCTTATCAGTATTCCTCGATATGGAGAAGGCGTACGACACAACATGGCGTTACGGAATCCTAAGAGACTTGTCGCGAATGGGCATCCATGGCAATATGCTAAGCCTAATAGAGAGCTATTTGTCTAATCGTACCTTCCGTGTCAGAATCGGCAATGTATTGTCACGTCCATTTATACAGGAAACTGGTGTACCCCAAGGAGGTGTGCTCAGCTGCACACTCTTTATCGTTAAAATGAACACACTCCGTGCCTCATTACCACCGGCTATTTTTTATTCCGTCTACGTAGACGACATACAAATAGGCTTCAAATCATGTAACCTCGCAGTGTGCGAGAGACAGGTACAGCAGGGCTTGAACAAGGTGTCCAAGTGGGCAGACGAAAACGGGTTTAAAGTTAACCCCCACAAAAGTTCTTGTGTTCTTTTCACCAGGAAAAACGGGCTTGTTCCAGATCCCACTGTCGAAATGTATGGACAACAAATACCTGCGAACAAAGAGCACAAGTTCCTAGGCATCATACTTGATTCTAAACTTACTTTCATTCCGCATATAAAATATCTCAAGGTGAAATGTCTAAAAACAATGAACTTACTGAAAATTTTATCTCACACATCCTGGGGTAGCGACAGGAGGTGTTTAATGAATCTCTATAAGAGTCTCATTTCATCACGATTGGATTATGGTAGCGCGGTATATCACTCTGCCGCACCTAGTGCGCTGAAGATGCTGGATCCTGTCCACCATTTAGGTATCCGTCTGGCCACTGGCGCTTTCAGAACAAGCCCCATTGAAAGTCTATACGTTGAATCAAATGAGTGGTCACTCCATCTGCAGAGAACATACACCAGCCTTACATATTTCCTTAATGTCCACTCTAATCCGCAGCATCCGTGTTTTAATACCGTTAACGATATGACATGCGCTACACTTTTTCGTAATCGTCCCTCTGTAAGACAACCTTTCTCACTGCGTGTCAGGGAGCTTAGCGAAGAAATGGATCTCCCACTCCTCGAACATCGCTTAATGCCTTCAGCCAAGCTTTTACCACCTTGGGAGTGGCAGGTGATAGAATGTGATATATCATTTGTAGAGCTTACAAAGCACGCTTCAGAGGTTGAAATCCGAATGCATTTCCTAGAATTACAGTCCAAGTACTCGTGCACAGAATTTTACACAGACGCTTCTAAATCACATGCCGGAGTATCTTATGCAGCCTTCGGTCCGTCCTTCTCGGAATCTGGCGTACTCCACCCAGAAACAAGTATCTTTACGGCTGAGGCCTACGCAATATTGTCAGCCGTAAAGCATATAAAGAAATCAAAACTTCAAAAAACTATTATATTTACAGACTCCCAAAGTGTCGTAAAAGCCCTGAAGTCACCCTGTAAACAGAAAAACCCTGTTCTCATTGAGCTCTATTCTGTTCTTTGTAGAGCATACGCAACTAACCGGCATGTCATTATATGCTGGGTGCCTGGGCATAGAGGCATCGAGGGTAATGTTCTTGCCGACCAAATGGCCACATCAGTCGCATCACCCGCTTTTAACCCTACAGCTGCTGTTCCTGCAACAGATTTGAAACCTTTCTTGCGAATGAAACTGCGAAGCCACTGGCAACGCTTGTGGGACGCAGAAACAAGTAATAAGCTTCATTTGATTAAGCCACAGTTAGGTTACTGGCCTTCCGTAACAAAAACCCGGCGAACTGATGTCCTATTCTGTCGTCTCAGAATAGGACACACGTACGGCACCCACAATTTTCTATTGAATGGTAATGATCCTCCAACCTGTGGTAGATGTGGCGAGAGGCTCACCGTCCTCCACGTCCTCCTGGAGTGTCGGGAAGCCGAAAGAGAAAGAAAGAAACATTTTCCTCTAGCATATCGCTACTGTGTCCCTCTACATCCCGCTATGTTTCTTGGTAAAGAACCGTTTTTTAACACCAAAGCAGTACTCGCATTCTTGAATGATGTGGTGCTACATGTTATTAGCCCAATAAGTTCGTAGCGCATCCTCCCTCCAGAAGATGCCGCTGTGACAGCAGTTCGTATAGCACCTGCCTCCAGGCCCTTGTGGTTCAAGGGCTCTGTTTAGGCAGTAGTGCTTTTGCCAATTACTACACGTGAAATAACTTGAATATCTTATCACTCTTTTTCTATGCATTCTTCACTTTCATAGTACACATCATTAATCATTGTCATAATCTTATTACATGTAGATTTTACGCACTTTACAGCGACTATTTTTAGGCCCCTTTACAGCCACGCCTCATCTAATGTTTTATCCACGCCTCATAATTCACTATTCATGTACCACTGACACGTAATTATCATCGCCTTGGCGCTCTTTGGCCACATCTGGCCCTTGCGCCAATAAACCCCACTAATCATCATCACCAAATTATTGAGTGAGAAGTCTCCCGGGAAATTGTAAATAAATATGAGAAATTGGGCAGACATAAAGATGCACAAACACTAGATAGAGGAAGCGCAAAAACCCATAGTGCAGGAACCACCTTGCATAATTCTGCATTACAATTAAGAGATACGGTTGCGCAGCTTTAATTGTTCCGTCCCGTCGCCACATTTTCTATGCACGACAAAACCCGCAGAGAAATAACTGTCGTGCTTCTAAGAAATAATAAAACGAAACAATTACGACACTTAGCTATCGACAGCACTGCACAGGAAAGTAATTCAGGTTTTGTAAGGTAGCAGTTTATTGTCTGTTCTCTGATTTCTTCTTGAGCTTGTGTCCCACATTGCGTGTTTGTGCGTACATTCACAGGTTTCACACAACTACCATGCCAAGCCAGTGCTTGCAAGCTAACGCAAGCCAGTGCTTGTGCTTTTCTCTTTAATTGTTAGTTTTGTGTTTTTTCGCGCAAATTTTTTTATGATTCTCAGGAGAGCGTTGGAATTCTTTTCCCTTGAGGCCGCCGCTTATAGCGAATATATGATATCAAAAAGGCAACTAATTCAGGTTCAAAGTATGAAAGTTGCATTATTTTTGGAAGATTGATTACAAAATATCGTTTTATTGCAGCCAGACATGTAATTATCGTAGTGGTATGAAGGTAACAAGGCCCTTTAAAATTCACCGTATTTGTGCTGTCAACCCATGCATGGGTTCCATAGTCGCCCTTCATCCTATTTGCTGCTATGGCAATAAGGTCGATATTTAAAGGGAAAAAAAGAAAGATCAGTAGATCCCGTACGTTTAAAAATGCAGAATGGCTATAAAAGGACCATGACACGCCGGCGCGAAACGAGTCAAGAGAGCTTTGAAGAAACTCATGAACCATCCCTGTTTGTTTAAAGCAGCATCAGCTATAAGAACTATAGCTAGGAACTCCAACCCACCCTTTGGTGTGCGTATTGCGATAAACATCTGCGTTGTATCCTTGTCAAATTCTTGACAGCAGATGCGGGACAAATACCCGTCAAGCGTTATCTCATTGCAATCACAGTATCGTCCCCGCTAGGATAAATGAAGAAATTATTTGCACCAAAGTGCGAGCAACGACTTACTTTGAAGTAGTCGGTTACTTGTCATCGTCGTCATCGTAATCATCATCCTTTTTATATCCACTGCGAAGCGAAAGCCTCCCGCCAGCGATTTCCAGTTACCACTGTGTTGATCCTGCTGATAAAATTTTATGCCTGCGAATTTCATAATCACACTAAATGATTTTCCGCCGAGCTTTCTTGTGCTTCCCTTCCATCGCTACCCAATATGCAACTCTAACAGACCACCTGTTATCGGAGCTAAGCATTTCATGCCAGTCCAACTACATTTTTCCTTATTAATGTCAATTAAAATGGCGGATAACAGTGTCTGCTCGCTAATACACAATGCTATCTTCCCGTCTCTTAAACTTACGCCTATCATTTTCTCTTTGTTCCATCGCTCGTTGAGCGGTCCTTTGATTACTGTCAAGTTTCTTCGCCGACATCCAAGTTCCTGCACAAGTTCAATATACACTCTGCAACAAATAGGATATGAAAGGGGCAGTAAATTTACACTTCTTGCAGTACGTCACATATCTATAACAGCAGAGAGAGTAAGAGCAAAGAACTCCTGAGGAAACCCGCGCCCTCCTTCGTTCTCATTTCGTTTATTATGCTGAGAGCAGACGGATTGCTTCACTACAACATTCACCCCCTCCTTACCTATTTGCTGATCCATGAACTAATATAACCGGAAGACATGAACAGGCTATCCTGCCAGCGTGAAATGTAATGGGATAATAGATGCATACACTTTACAGAGATCCAGTGTAACTTTATGCATGCGCAGTGCAAGAAGCCACCAAAACCGTTCAACATCCTGGGCAAGGACGTTGCTATCTTTGGAAGCAGGCTCGAAGAAAACTGAGCTTGAATAATGGGGCTATATTTCATGGAGAGAAGACGTCAGCGCGTGGTCGGTACGTGTCGCTGTTATTGCTGCGCTGGCAGTGATCCAGAAACGATTGTTCGGGACGCTGTGACGCACTCTCCGTGACCTCCGCATTTATGTGTTTTGCGTGGAACAGTTATGTTTACAACATCGCAGTTGTGAATACCGATTTTCTATTTAATCGAATAAAGCAGCCCAGTCGTGCTGCAGTTTCGGATCCACAAGAAGACTAGCACTACAGTCTGCTACACAATAAGTCGTCAGTTATGTTTCATGTGCACCACCAGCTGTCTCTTTCGCCTTAT
Source organism: Dermacentor silvarum (assembly GCF_013339745.2). Taxonomy (NCBI): domain Eukaryota; kingdom Metazoa; phylum Arthropoda; class Arachnida; order Ixodida; family Ixodidae; genus Dermacentor; species Dermacentor silvarum. Next base: position 95,381,436 of record NC_051155.1, read on the forward strand.
CGTGACTAACTCGGCCGGTTTGCCGTTCTGGTTCAAGCAGCTGCTCGTTTTGTCACTCTCGCTGCTGTGCCGGTATTGCACTAAATGCTCATTGTGAACCATGCTTCTTGAGCTATGCCGTGTCGCCTCTTCTCTTCCCGTCTGCCATATCTGGTGGTCCTACTTTATTACGGGTTTTCCAAACACCCGTGAGCTGTGCTCATCGGTGGAAATTAGAAGCTCCGTAAACGAGCTACAATTAGGCTTAGTCATTGACGGTGAGTAAGCTTCACCTAGCACATTATCGTGTTCATCAGTACTGAATACGACCTATAAAGAATGACGTAAGCCTAAGCCGAGAAGGTGCAAAGGTTGGTATCAATACTTACAACTAAACAAAAGGAAGATAAGTAGAGAGAGAGAAAAATATGAAAACAAAGGCAAGGAGGTTAACCAGAAGCATAGTTACGGTTAGCTACCATGCAGACGGAGGAGTAGGGGGATAAAAAGAGGATAAAAGAGATCGGTAGGGAAAGCGATAGACAAAGGGCGGCAAGCAGAAACAAACCACGCGCACTATCAAGTGGTAGTGGGCGGCATTCTTAAAATCTATCCTGAAGCCCAGTAGATCGCAGGATTCTTAGTAGTGTGATTACGTCCTTCTGCTGAGGATGTTATTTCGAAGCACCGGCCCAGAGCTTTTAGTTCTGATAGTGGACGAGTGTCCAAAAGGTCCACCACTCTAAACGTAACTTGCCTCCGGGCACTATAACGCGGGCAGACACAGATAATGTGTGCCAGCGTCTCATCGCAGGCGCATGTATCGCACGTGGGGCTGTTGGCCATTCCAATAAGGAAGGACATAAGAGTTTGTATTGCTACGCCTATAGCCACAGACGGTACAGCATGATCTGGTCGCGTCGTGGTAACCCTGGCGGTAGATGCATCTTTCTGTCGGGAGGCAACGAACGCAAACGACACATGGTGAAAGCAGTTCGAGTCCCACAGGCGTAAAGTACATTTACGGGAAATCACTCAGCAGTCCATACGCAGCGTCTGTTCGCGAAAGCGGAATCAAGACACATTGACCACTTTCATGCGCAGATCGGGTGGCCTTCGTCGGCGTGGTCATCCACGCTGATGCTGCAATGTCCTGGAATTGAAATATTATCTTGAGTCTCTTTTCATGGCTGCGATGATATATAGTTGTCGAATTTCGGACGCCAGTTGTTTATTATGTCCGTGGCGCACTGGGCTTTGTATGCACTGAAGGGATGCCTTGGAGTCACTAAAAACTGTCCTTGGTTGCGGTGTTTCTTGATTAATGAAACCAAGTTCAGCACGGAGTGCCGCAAGCTCTGCACCAGTCGATGTGGTCACACATGACGCTTTTAACTTGATTTCTTGAGATTTTGCGGCCTTGATGACTGCAGCGGCAGAGCTGTTCAGCTTCAACGAACCATCCGTGTAAACATGTTGCCGGAATCTGTGCACGCTCTAAATTTGCTCCAAGGTTGCTTGCTTCAAAGTTGCAACTGCGTCGCAGCCTTGTTTTTGATTCCCGAAGCTGTTACCTGTACTTCCGGCCGCTGCAGAAACTACAATGGGGCTGACAATCAAGTAGTAGGCGAGAATTATTTTTGCAAGTAGAACAGATGTCTCATAATAATTTTACAAATGTTAAATGTGCCCTCTTGCTGGCAAGCTAGCAAGATGGCGTGAGGGAGTCCCAGTCAGGATTAGGGTGTGTGTTCTAAGGACATCTGTAGTAAAGTTGAATGTCATAGGAAAATCTCGAGCGATGGCCACTGTCGCAATGGATGATGTAATTTTTGGGAGACCAAAACAAGTTCTGAGTGCTTGGATTTGCACCCGCTGTAGTCTGTGAATATAGGTAGTGCAAGTACTTCCTAATACAGGTACCGCAGGAACGTAAGTAATTTGCTGTGTAAGTAATAATGCTGTTCGTAATCTGCTCAACCTCTATATGTGGTCCTGCTGTATACACATAACTTTGCTAGTATGTACTCTTTTGTCCTCGTTTTTACGTACAGCTCTCGCTATAGCGGCCAAAGGTAGCCGGTAGTATTTGACAAATAAAGTAATACATTTAGTATATCCACAATTATTAACTATCCTGTCGAGATAAGAAGAGTACATGCCTTTTAATCAGCGAAAGAGTGCTCATCTACTCGAAGTACCGCCAAGGGATGTTGAGGAAAAAAAAACTGCGGAGAAATACAAATTGGTTGGAATGATCCGGGTTAAGGAGGGGTGAGGGGGCATTTTTAAGGTATTCTAGCTTAATATTACCTCTGCTAAAAATAATATTGCATTGGCATGAACCAAGATATGCGAGAGTCCGTTTGCGTCAAGATTTATTGTAAGTGCGGCAGCGCAAAACGTGATGATGACAAGGAGGTAAACAAAGCGGGCGCTGCTTCCATGTCGTATTATGCGCGGCAATATATACTGCAGCGCAATTATGAATCCAATTTATAATTATACTCATAACGAACACTTAAAGACTAACCTGGTTTCCATTCTGTTGCGTCAAGATAGGCACGAAAGCAGTTGTATACGCGCAACTATTTTGTCCCTACGGACAACTATATTTACCCATGAACTTTAAAAAAAGAGACAGCAAAAAAGAGCTGAGCTGCAACGCGGCATACTCTCCCCCTTCCTTCGAGACATTTTTCTCCTTGAATCCATGACGGCCATGAACCAGGTTTCAGGAACACCGCGCATATGCATGGCTATGGAGTAGCACTGATGAGCGCATGTTTGCGGGTTTGATTCTCTGGCGCGGCGGCCACATTCTCATCGAGGCGAAATGCGAAGGCGCTCGTCTATTGTGCTTTCTCCAGGCGTGAAAAATTAACCCGGCGCCCTCTCCTGCTGCGTCCCTGTTGAAATATACTGTGCAGTTTCGGGACATTACACAGAACTATTTAATGGGGCCATCATGCCATATTTTGTACCGTCAGTTATTCATCACATGTTGAACCATAGGCGTCCCAGAGAAATCTGGCAATGTGTGAGCGAATTTAAAGCAGGGAAACGTTTGCCCTTCCATTTTTAAAGGCGGAGCTGTTTAAGCCACTGCTGAATTAAAAAATGTTGGCCGATCCTGGCGGCCGGGCAGAAAGGGTGCAAGCGCAATGGCACATACCCCTGTGAGCTAGCGACGCTGAGCCTAAGCCTAGGTAAGCATGGTTGGGACTACTTAAGCTTAGTCAGTTATCGATGGCCAATCAATAGCTAATCGATAATCGACAAATAATTGATAAATTCCGGGAATTGCGAGGGGTGACTTGATAGTCCTTAGCCTAGCCCAAATGCGTGAGCAATGCCTTGCCATAGCCAACCTATAGCCAATCAGCAGCTAATCGATAACCAATCAATAGTCCAGAAATTACGGACAATGCTGGAGATGACTTGGTAGAGCTTATTCTAGCCCAAATACGTCGCAAATACCTTGCGATAAATTCAATAAGGCTTCTACTAGGGCTAGTTGATGTGGCATCCTTCTGTTCACTGCGCTATACTGCACATGTGTGTGAGTTCTTTTTTTCGTCCTTTGTAAAACAGTATAGCGCAGTCACCAAGAAAGGCCTTGCGATAGCCAATCTATAGCCAATCAATAGCTAATCGATAATCGATCAATAATCAATAAATTCCGGGAAACGCTGGGGATGACTTGGTAGTGCTTAGCCTAGCCCAAAATTCAGGACTAGTAAGTGCCCATCAGCTCTGCTGTCTCTTTAGCATTGCGCGTCCAGTGCAAGCTACGCAAAATTTTTTTCTTTATCTCCTTTGTACCGTAGGGCTGTCTGCAACACTAACTCGCGACGAAATGAAGTCGCACAACCAATGGCTCCCTTGGAGCATATGGAAACCCATCCGGAAGGCTATGCTTATGTGTACTGCAAATGCCGGAAGCGAATGGATGAGTTCAAAATACGTCATGGTCGCCATGCGATTTCTTTTTTTTCGTTTGCATGTGTGTCTGGGCCGGTCAGCCGGAGACAGTTTTTGCAGGTGTTCTCGTGTTTGCGGTGCTTTTATCGCGAGAAAGGAAAAATTGCGTGCAAAATTGAGCGGGGCGCTCTTACTGCGCCGTTGGGGGCCCGAGCGCGAGAAGCAAAGACGTGAGATGTGTTTCCGGACTGTTTTGGAACGGTCGTCACATCGGTGGCCCCGCACTTCCTGACGTCACTCAATCCGTGCAACATATGCGGCCGCTGTCAGTGGGAGGGACGTAGAGGCACAGATTTTAAATTGAAATTTCGAGTTACAAAGTGCGGTCAGAGAACAGCTGTATTGTTTTTTTTCGTTTGTTTGATCGTTGTTTGTTTGTACAACTGTGTGTTTTCATCTACTCTGAGTTAAAATTTAGTTTGTTGGACTAACATGGTCATGGCCTCATTCAAAGAACACTGAAGTAGGAAATGAAACATGCGGATATAGTGCGCTTTCGGTAGGGAAAGATCATGTTGACTTTACGATTCCTCGAAAGTGCCCAAACTGTTCATCATTGTCAGCACGGTATCATAAAGAGGACGGTAACATTTCAGCACATCGCTATTTTTCGCAAGAACGTATTGCGGTGGTGTTCTTTACGATTGCGTGTTGTTTTGTTGCACGCAGCAGTCTGGGTAGGCATCAATATTGACAAGTACACATGTTTATCTTTCACCGGTGGCCGCTTTCAACATTGGCTGACAAATGTTAAACGTTATCGCTCGGCGCAGGACGCGCCTGCATTGGAAGCTTCTCGGACGTTATCAATGCTTCTATCCGTCGTCTGTGGTAACCGACGCCCATGTAATCTGATTGTATGAGCGACGCGAATTGTCTAGAACTTTCTGGAAGACACGCGGGCATCAGGGATTAATCTGGAACCTTCGATGACTCAGGTATAAAAGCCGACGCGTTTCGCCGCTGATCAGATTTCGACGATCGCCGACTGTGTTCGCCGCTATCGTTGTGCTTCAAGTGTAACTTGCTTTTGTGGGCACAGGTTCGCCCAATAAAGAATCAGTTTCGTCATTCCCAGTTTTACGACTGTTTGCTTCATCGTCACTACTACGTGACAATATTAGCCACCGGGGGTATGCAGGCCTAGATTATAACCTGCTCTTGTTCCCGGAACGGAAGTAGCTACTGTGCCGAAGAACCACCGAATATATATCATGTGATTTAAAACGTAATTTCGAGAAACAAACACACCTTTATACAGAACTTCGGGACATCGAATCTGCGAAGATCTGCAAACGCCATAAAACTTTGAGGACGTCAGTGTTTCGAGGCCCAACAACACTGAGTGAAATAATAAAAGGCGATCACGCTTTGAAAAAGCGGCGAAATAAAGTATAATGGTAAATTATGACGGGTGCGCGTACGTGGAAAGGTTTTCTCGACACATGCAGTTTTGTGACACTACCGTCGCTGCTTGCGTAATAGTAAACGTGAGGTTTAAAGCAAAGTATAAATGTGCGCCGGCAATTGCTTGGACTTTCTGGTCTTATACTATACCACAATGATGCAGCAGATCAGTTCTGCGGAAGACTACAAGGTGGAGAAAGATTCGTGAAAGGGAGAAATTGTTGCCCGTTGGAATGTAGCACCAATTTAGAAAAAAAAACGCTTACGAGTTTCTCAGAAAGAAAGGTTCGACGTTAAAGAAAAGTGGGGCCAAAGAGACCCCTACCGGTTCCATTCGTAGAGAAAGCCAGGGAAGTCACAAGGGAATGGCAAGGAGTTTAACCGGGCTATGCCCCGTAGACTACCCAGCACTACAGAATGGAGAAAGGGGACTGAAAATGAGGGGGAGAGATACTCGCACTTTGCACGGATACAACACACTAAGAAGCGTTCATTGTTCATTTCGTCAGAGGTGTGCATAGAGGCTGGTGAACCTCAAGAATCACGGCAGCGCGATTCTGGCTTTGCACATTGCAGGAGCACGAGTTCACAGTATCAATCTTCTCTTCTGTGGAAGGTTTGTCGTCTATGTGCGCTGAAGCTGTCGGAAGTGCAAGCGTCTCGTTTTCATATGTTGGGTAGCCACACAAGATATGCTTAGCGGTACCCGCCGTGGTTGCTCAGTGGCTATGGTGTTGGGCTGCTGAGCACGAGGTCGCGGGATCGAATCCCGGCCATGGCGGCCGCATTTCGATGGGGGCCAATGTGAGAACACCAGTTTACTTAGATTTAGGTGCACGTTAAAGAACCCCAGGTGGTCCAAATTTCCGGAGTCCTCCCCTACGGCGTGTCTCATAATCGGATCGTGGTTTTGCCACGTAAAACCCCATAATTAAATTTTTTTATGCTTAGCGGTTTATTCTACACTACATATGTTGCAATTGGCTCTGTCCATCGTTCCAATTAGCAATGATACGGGGTTCGTGACTGATATTCCTAGTCGTAGGCGACACAGTAACTTTCTTCTCCGTCGAGTAAGAGCAAGTAACCGTTGTTTTTCATATGTGGGTCCATGAAATATAGGCTCCAGTTTGCGAACTCTCGTGTATTACATGTTACATTTTGTTATTTTGACAATACGGGCAAGGCCGCTAAGTTGCCGCGCCACATCCGTTCTCGACAATGGGACTGAAGTGCTTTCACATTTTCATGTCTCACGGCGAGCTTTAGCGGCACTTTTATTGCCGACGACGTTGCAGTTCCCAGGTGGCCACTGAAATGCTACGTCGTTGTTTTTGTCCACCGCCTAATGGTAGTGCAACCGTATTTCTTCCGCCATTTGTTCATGTGGATCACGACGCAGAGCTGATAGGAGAGATCGCAGAGCTCTCTTTGAATCACAGAATACATGTAGCAGAGTGATTTGCTGACTGTTGATGCATATAAAAGAACACTCTATGGAGGGCGACAAGTTTTTCATCCTGTCGATGTTGTGACGTTGCTGATCTGGAACTTTTTTTTGCAGATTGACGTCGGCGGAATATATATTTAGGTGTAACTTCGTGCTTTGGTCTACAGTCTAGCGGATCACAGTTTTTTCCCTTCCATACCGCACTTTTGTCTTCAAAAAGAAAATGCTATGAAAAAAATATACATAGGCAGTCGCTTCTATTCAAGCATAATATGCGTTCAAGCTGCGCGCTGCCAAGTGATGAATGTTGGACGCTTCACTCATGATGTCCCGTCTAAGGCACCTTTTTCTTCGCGTTTCCCTTGAATGGAACCCCTGTCCACATTCGGCAGCAGCGATACATCTGCTTCGTCTAGCTGGCTCCATTTCTCTTTGATGCAGTGTCGCAGTGAAGCCAGTGCACTTTCCTCGTCCTTAAGTCGAGATAAGACGAAGCCTGGAGGCTGTGGGGAGTCCGGAAAGTGCGGTGCTCTCTTGAGGACGAATTTGTCGTGGCAAGACACTGAACTTCGCCGTCTTTAGGCATGATTAATGGCTTCGTCTCGCGCATGAGCATACGGCAACCTTGACCTTGGCAACGGCGATGGAACAAAACGGCTGCGGTTGGGGCTCTTGCTTGGCAAACTGCCTCGCCTACAGTTGTGGGTACTAAAGTTTAGAAAAAGTGTTACTATCAAACGTCAAAAATATCAACCGTGCACGTGCTGCTGTGTAAAAGAAAAAAGAAACGGCGCAAAATGTGATATTCCAGAAAGTGGAAAGACGGGTTAGCCTACAAAGCTAAAACAGACAAAAGTGAGACAAAAATGCAATAAAAACACGCACACACACACACAAAAAAAAATTGAGCTGAATCATTGCATATCTTGGAAAGCATGTCAAGTGAAAGTTTAGTGAAGCGGTTAATTAAATGTTTTGAAACTAGCAACGAAGCAAACAATGCATCCTGTGTAACGTGCAATCTCAGGTAACCTTTATGTTTATCCACCACAAAGCTCGCGACGCTAATTTCATGCAGTTCTTTTTTCTACATTTGTGCGCTACACCATTCACAAGCTATGACGAAATAGGAACTCCAAATCAGGTGGATGCACGTCGTGAAACGTCTACGCAGTGACGTCACGAGGCCGAAGCCAATGTATGATGCTTGTTGACGAAATAATTCCGATAATAGTTATAGCCGTACAGAATCCAGCTATACCTAAGGGTTCTACACCTCTTGTGTCACAGTAGCACATGTACATTCTAAAGGATTGGCCAAGAGTAAGCGCACATGCAGTGGCAGATACACAGTGTCTAAAACCAAGGAAAACAACCTAAATGAAACCACATTCGAAATAATGGGCTATTTTATTACGAGAATGGCGTACATAACATATACATAATAACTGACCCTACATGTTCGAGTATCTTTAAAATTCTTTTTTTATTATTGTATTACTAATTAAAACCAGTTTGTTGGAGCTTACAATGGGCCTACATATAAACTTTACATTTAAGAAAGTCTAGCTTTAAAGCGTAGCGCAAACCATTTAATGGCAGCATAATGCTTCCCGCGCACGTGATTTTACTTTCTTGCCTCTGGCCGCTTTCACTAAATTGCCACTGTTGGCCGCTTTCCACTTGGCGTGCGGGCCGCCCTTCCCGTGTACAAAGCTTCCAGAATGTTTTCGCTCATACGACAGCCAAACTGGCGTATCTGATCGTATCTCTCGAAACTATAATGTAAAAATTACGCCGTTGCTTTAAGTGGACTTTGTTTGCCCGGCGGCATCCGCTGCCAACTATTTCTCGTAAAATGTACAAGCGTTCGCAATTTCATTCCACAGCACTGCTATGACGCGCCGTCTCATTTACAGCAATTCCCCGTAAAAATATACAGACGTTTGTAATTTGGTTCCACTGCACCGCGAAAACACGCCATCACATTTACAGGAATTTACCGTAAAAATACAGAAGTCTGTTATTTAATTCCGTGGCAGCCTAATAAGAGGCCATAATATTTACAGCTATTGCGCAAAAAATACTCGCTTCGGTAACTTCATTTCACGGCACCGCCATGACACGCCGTCATAAGTAAAACAATTGTAGCAGTATTTTTAAAAGCTCTCGAACTGTGTTTTTTTTTCGAGAAAACGAGCCTTCTGGATTTATTATTATTAGAGTATGTTATATTGTCATGCTTATTATTGCGATAGCAATGACATGGACACTCAAAAGCAGATTGCTGCCGTCGGCGTCGCCGTCGTCGTCGCCGTCGCCGTGAGGTTCCGTATGACGTCAATGGAGATGAAATCGTCGCCGCGCGCCGCCGAACGCTGTATGTGCGAGTGAAAGGGCGCGAGGGACGCGCGCTTTCACGGGGAGTGAACGCACGGCGAAGAACAAACGCGCGTTCTGCGCTGTGCTTCCTTAAGGGCTGCAGAAGTAGGTGTCTCTTTCCTCCTCTACAATCACCAGATATGTAGAGCAAACATGCCTTCTTCCGACGCGCGAAAGGCCGTGGGGGGAGGGGAGGGGGAGGGAAGAGAGACGACGTTTAGCTGCCGCACCAAGTGCCTATTTATATCAGAGGCCCCGGCGACAGTCACCAACGCCGCACGCATTTTGAGCGAACGCGGGCAAAACGCTGACGGCGTCGACAACAGTTCTGCGTGTTGCCGGTGCTGCTGCATGTCCAAGTTTATACAGCTGATAAAGCTGCTATCATTATTCCGTATAGGTCTCTTCAAATTTGCTATCGCAATTGATGCTTCGCCTTTCAGGTGAAACTGCGACAACTTTTTTTGTTAGTAATGCCTCTGCATATTCATTTGTTTTAGTTGATAGAACTAATCATGAAGCTTCATCTTTTTCTGTTTTTCGTGTATGCTGCGTATTGCATAACTAGAAGTGTTAGGTATGCGTGACTCTTCGAGCTATACCGCGACCTCATTTCCCCACAAACTTTGCACACGGGTACAATTTTGAAGTTGGTTCCGTTTAATATCTTGTTTGCAAGCATTGCTTGCCTATTTCATTCACAGTAAAGCCAAAGCATGCACCGTCTGCAGCGATGCCTCCCAAAAAATGTCGATCTTGCTGCAAAGACTGGTGGTGCCATCTGTCACTGCTGTGGCACCACCATTTCGTGATGCCCCGGCCAAAACGTCAAATAAGCCATGTTATGTTTTTCAACGCTACATTCATCTTGTAATCACTCTTGGCAGGATACTTTACTTTTGACATGCAACTTCAAGAGTTAGGTTATCTTTGGATTTGCCTTCTTTTGTCAACCTGGAGCTTTCTTGTAAATGGCTGGGGGATACGCTTCCACTTTGTGGAAGATAAGAGAGGTGTTATGTCTCAGCTTATCTGATACTGGTTCAGTGGATAAATATGCAAATCGAAATGATATCCAAGCATTATTTTTAATAGTTTTGTTGAGTGTTGCTTTTGATGTAGAGAAGAAGGTGTGGTGTATTGCTGATATTCATGGCCATATACAGTTTGGCATTTAAGAAGGTGGATGAGCAAGAAAATGGCCTCAGTCATGAAGCTCCTTCTTGTTTGTGTTGATATGTTTCAACGTTGACCATATTGACTATATTTAACCTCTCAACTGCCTGAATTTCTGCCTGGAGAAAAACATTTGAACAACACCTGAAACTATTGTTAGTTTTCACACCATATCACACCAAATGATCAACAAAGTTGGGCATTTGGTGTGATATAATTTTTTAGAAGGTGATGGTGTGGAGCAGACGTAGAATACCCGGCTTCAAATCTGAAGGTCGTAAGTTGGAATCCTACTCCAGTCCACTACATTTTCAGGCATGGAGTGGTGCCTGACGACGGCAAGAATGAATATATATATATATATATATATATTGCCGAGAGCTAGTGGGCATATACTAGTTCAGGTGCAACCAAACTAGGAAGGCCCACTAAGCTTCATCAAACTCGCTCCCTCACCAAAACAAGAATTGGCCTCCCTGGCGCAGTATTCGGCCACTACCTCCCTCATTACTCCGACAATTAACCCATGGCCCTCAGTCCCCAGTGGCTGCGGAGCACTTGACCTTCTACGCGGCAGAGGGTGCTAAGAATCTCTGGGTCCCGAAAGGCCGCCAATGGAAACTGAATCTGGCAACGTTCAACACGTGCACCCTCTCCAGATGAGGCTAGCTTAGCAGGACTATTTGAAGAATTTTCAGGCATTGCCTGGGGTATTATTGGCCTTAGTGAGGTTAGAAGCACTGGTGAGGCTAACACAGTGCTGACTAACGGCGACGACCTCTGCTACAGAGGTCTTACAGATAAGAGAGAATCCGGGGTAGCATTTCTAGTTCATAACAACATAGCTCATTGAGTCCCATTGACTCAAATATCCCGTTGAGTCGGCTTCTATAATTCGATGCTCGAGGTTCAGCGCTTCTTCGTGACCTGGTGGCTTTCCCGTCGATCTTGTGCTATGGTATGGCTTGATCCCACGGAGTGTTCTGGAAGAAGTTACACCAAATGCAAAAATAAACAAGTTGAATGTGAAGTTCTGAAATTTTGAAAAAATGCTGCAATGTGGTCAGATTTCAGCTCCGGAATAGCAAACCCGACGAGAAAGACCAATGCGCATGAAGGCCACCATGTCTTAGCGGTGAAAGCAAACAGCTGATGCTTTGAAGAATGCTATAGCCTTTTTTTATATATTCGTTGTTACGCTGAACGCTTGCTTAAGCTACAGTGAGGGTCCTTGTTTACTTGCGATGAATAAACTGAAGTTGCGATTTCTCATAAAAACAAATAAAAATTTGAAGTTCCCTTCAGGAGCAATAAGTTTTCAAGCATAAACAGATTTCTGGGCATAGATTTTTATATTTTTTCCACAAGCTACATCAGACATATGCAAGTCTACATGATTGCAGTCGTGAATGTCTTCTCGGTGAATGCGGCAGATGTGACACGTCTATGTAGCATAAGCTAAAATGTCGCGAGAGCAGGAATCATAAGTGCAAGATAGTTTTGTAGAGCTGCTCCTGCTACCGAACTGAGGAGCATGTTTCACAAGTTTGTATGCATAAAGCTCACAATTTCTCGTGATGTTCCCCTCCATGACATGCATACAAATATGAGAATTCACGGACGCATGCTGCGACCTACACAAAGCGGTACATAAAGAGATGAAATGGGACCAAGCGCACGCGATGGTTGTTTAACACAACAAAGAAAAACGTTATGCAAAGCAGTTGCGCTACACAACGCAAACAATCAGTAAAATAGCATGACAGTCAAACAATGTCTCCCTGACCGCCAACGATCTCCTCGGGGCATGCAGCAACATCGGCAATTTAGGAGAGCACGTGTGCTGTACGGCAAAATGCAGAAAGTTAGGCTTGTTGGTTATTGATGACTATAAGCAGAGCGCAAAGTACAGACAGGCTGTACAGAAGAAGACACACATGGCGCTGACTCTCGAGAAGATTTATTGTGAAAAACGACGCGCAGAATATACCTATGTTGTACGCGGAAGAAAGTTTCTTTGTTGCGCAGTGGTTTGGTCTCCAAACGTACATGGCTCATCCGTAGCTGCTGAAAGAGTATTGTCTTCTTCGTGAAAAGAGCACTTGCTGCTGCTGGTTTCCCTCTGAGGTATTGGCGGAGAGCAAGTCGGCTTCGATTCATCAGAAAAAGTAATAGTTGTGCTTGAGATGCGGCGATGTTTCACAGCTGTGGAAGTGTCACGTGACGAGAAACCCGGTGGTGGACCGCGCGTACACGACAACGGTGTGAACGCGTCAGATGGTTCAGTGACATGATTCTTGCGGCGTGTCGGGAGCACAGATGGTGAAGATGGCTCTGTGGTAGTCATCATCTTGCTGGGCGTGCGTTTGTGCATCGTGTTCTCGCGAGGATCATGGCATGAGAAACTCATCGTTTATCTCCTCATACCAGACCTTGTTTGGCACTGATGATGATTACTAAGTGGAGGCTGCGGGTGAATGGAGCGACACAGTTTAAATGCCTTTAGCTGTTGGGTAATGGAGGGGTCTGCAACGTATACGTGAAATCGGCTGATCATCTCTTCTTTGATTTTCGGCCACGATTCATCGTTTTCGAAGATATGCGTAAGGTAAAAGCGAAATGCCTCTACCGGTGACGCAATCATTAATGTTGGCGACCATCTCCCGTTCCGACCCTGATGCAGCGGATGCGTGGAACATGAAGAGGCGGAACCAGTCTTCCACGGGCCCATCGTCCGCTGATGCGGTGTACTTGGGTATATCCAGGGCTTGCGGCGATGCGGTCATGATGCTGATCGGTGTCGGTGGTGGATCTATGCGCTTGGGGTTCATGGCATGGCGTGGAAGATTTCCATGATGATGTGTGGCTGATGAGGTGGCTGCTGGGTCTTTATCCTGTCGACTTGTGTGACGCGAGCAGGACGTTGCGGACGGAAACAAACATGGTCGCCCGAACCCTGCCTTTTAATATTCGCCTTCCTCTTTCACCACTATTACACTGCACCATCATTGTGCGTTTCGTCACACCTATATAGCATGATCACGCCAGATAACCACTAACAAAGCACTGAATCACGCAAGGTACCACAGTGAGGAAGTGTTTCACAGTGAAGCCATTTAAAGACCACCAGCTCCTTCACTTAGAAAATCAGGTTTGCGGATGAGTTCCATGCAAGAAGTTTAGCTCTTTAGTTGATAACGCTATCGACGGGGCGCTCAGAGATGTGTCACCCAACTATGCGATTTTCTCAGCTTCAATTATTTCACGTGTTATGCGATCCCTCTGCTTGCTCACAACAGTACACACATTAAACACGGGGGAACCCTTGCATGATCTTCAGTGAATGGTTAACCATCCTTCGAGTGCGCGTTTGACATTGTTATCGTGTTCCCTTATTCTATCGTTGGCACAGCGGCCCGTCTACCCGACATTAGACTTCCCACACGTGGGAGAAATCAATGCGATAGTGATGCCGTCATGGTCGTTCAATCGTCCTCATTCCGGCTACGCGAAGTGGCTCTCACCATGATGCCTCGTCCAGCCTTCTACACTGACCCAGTGGCCCAAGTTGTCTCATAGCTTGGATTCCTAGCTATGCGTTCCGCATCGTGATGCTGTCGTGGTCATTGTATCATCGTCATTCCTTCTTTGTCAACCGACTCTCTACGTGACGTCATCGTCGTCAGACAGTCATCGTCTGGCCTTCGTCGTCACTCTGTCGTTTTTTCGTTGTCATCGCTTCACCAACGTCATCCCATTTCCGCCATGCCATCGCGGTGATACCGCCTTCATCGTCCCGTCTACGTTAAATATTTCTTCGTCATTGTATTGTAATCATACTCTCGTCATTCAATCATGATTACGCCACCCTTGTCATGGCCTCGTGGTCAGTCGCTATTATGCATTCAGTGTTACACTGTCGGCGTTATGCCGTCGTGGGTCGTGCCATCGTCGTAATTTATTATGGACATCTCAATGTCGTCATATCGTCGCTGTTATACGCCTCTGTCCTTCGATCAATGTCATTGCTTCTACGTCATTTGATCGTCACTGTCTCGGCGTCATACAGTCGTCGTCATGCCTCAAGGCTGGTCGGTCACCTCGGCAATCGAGTGCCATAGCAAAGTGGGACGATATCGCAGTATGTGCGATATGGCCGAATCAACGAGAGTGGCAGAATTTAAACTATACACGTGTGAAATGAACACGAACATGGCTTGTCGCTACATTGCTCGATTGCTAGTCCCATTACCGTCGACAGTCATCGTGACATGAGTTCTGCTGTAATTATTTATGTTAAATTTTAAGGCGATATCATTACCTGCCCCATTGCGCGAGAATCCTGCGTCGTCGTCGGCTACGTGACCGAGCGATGGTACCAAAAATGGCCGACGGCGCAAAGAGTACGAACACGGCAAAAATGCTCGGATTGACTTCAAATTTCTAAAGGAAGTACCTGTAAACACAGTAAATTATTGGGTCTGAAAAGAAGAATTCGAACATTTCGGCCTGTGTGTGAATCGAACCCGGACCTTCGGGGTGTGGGACGACCACGCTTCGTCGACGCCGCGGCGGCTCTGCGGTTTCTGGCTTACTAAAGGTGTGCCTAGTGTGTGCGTCATTGCGCACGTCACGTCGCAGCCAATTATGGCTGACAAAAGGTGTGGCCTAATGCGTGCGTCATTGGGCACGTGATCGGCACCACCAACTGTGAGGGAGGTGGTGCCACGTGATCAGTGTATAAATTGAGCGTGCGTGCGGCCTCCCGCGCTTCACTTGGTCTTCGGATTTCGTCGGTGCTGTGTCTACTGCGATAGACTCTGAAGCGTCTAGCTCAGCGGCAGATCTGTGAAACGTGGTTGCCCACAGAAGTACGCCTCAGAAGAAGAAGCAAGAGAACACAACATTACTGCACGACGAGCCAAGAGGCAAGCGCTCGCTGAAGGTAAAGCCACTAACCACTAGGAAATGGTCCGCTCAATCGACCTTATGCCACTACCGCCGACACCGATGACATAATCACGACAGACCTAGCATGATACATTGCGGATCGCATAGCTTGAAACAAAATTCATCGTTCTGCAGCAAAATGGTCCGAATGTTTCCAGTCTTTGGCCAGCGTATAGGCAAACACACACATCGAATCAGCAGAAATAATTTAATTGCTTGTGGCAAATATCAATCTAAAACATTTCAGCAAAGCGACTATAACGCTTTCCCCCACGCATTTCCACACGTAAGCAGTCTTCAGTGTCTCTGAAGAATTTTTTATGCGAGCTCCTGAAATAGTGTGAAATAAAATTTTGGAAACTGATACTCATTTGCATATCAGCATTGCTTTTGGTAGCGAGGAGCAAAAATACTATACTGACGTGAGCCGCGTGGTTAGATGGCCCCTTATAGAACTGTAAGCTTCCACTTGCGCTGTTTGGGAAATCGAAAGGAATTGAAGAAAGGGAAAGCACGGTCGTGGCTGGTTGGCTACCGTGCGCTGGAAAATAGAGGGCGAAGGCAAGAAATAAATGAGTAAAATATTGACCGAACGCACATTCTTCACTATTAAGTAGTCAGGTGCGAAGTTGTAACGAATGTTTGAAAAACCTAGACAAACATACACGTGCGTCAGTAACCTATAACTGCGCTTTCGCTAAGTGGAAAGAAAATAAAAAAAGAAGAGATTAAAAACACAGTTTTTTCACGCCCGACCAACTTCACATTCAGCCATAAGGATTACAATTTGCCTACTCTACCACCAGGCGTCGCACCAAATCCTTTCACGATGACGCTAGCAGTGACGCATGTAGCCGTATGCGAGGAGCCGCTGAGTTACCGCGGTATAAAAATATCTCGCTTAGCGCTGGGAGCGCACGAGCTCGCTGGTCCGACAAACCACTTATCCACGGTCGGAACGAGTGTTTGCTTTAACGAGGAAGCACATGCGCGCTAAGTTTTGTGAATACTGCAATATGAAAAAGATCAGCCTCGCAAGAAAATTCGCTCGTCTCGATACACCTTGGATAAACAAGCTTCGAAATTGCGAAGCCGTTAGGGTGTGAAAATTCGCCGAGTGGCATCTACGCTCCTCGTTTCTTTTTCTTAAAGAGCACTGGCGGAATTGTGCAATTTACACAGACTTGTACAGCGCAATTTGCATGCAATTTGGAAAAAAAAGCCTTGTGTGGTGGCTCTGTTGCAACCTTGCTCGGTGAGCGCGAGATTTACGGTTCTGGTTCTTGCAGCTAAAATGCCCCTGTGCTTAGACTTTTTGGCCATAATTATCATCAGCCTATACACGAGGGTTATTGAAAAAGGACTGTTTGCTTATATTTAAATATTTACACGTCATAATGAAGATTTAATTTGTGCAGCGCCATCCCTTAATTCTTCGCGAAGGTAATGAACTTATTGTTTTGGCCCAGTAGTCGTCTGCGTGTCGGGGAATGCAGACGACAATGTCTGCGAAAATCATTGCTGCCCCCTGTTGTGATGTGCGAGCTGTAATTGGATGTTTGCACGCAAAATGATCATCAGCTTTTCAAGTTTATGGGCAAGTTGTGTCTAGTTTATGAACCTTCGCTGTCGATTGGTTCAATTCCCAGGCGGCGAACTTTTATGCAGGCACTCAAGAAATTGCCGCACCGGTAAGAAAAGTGCTTACAAGTTAACGGTGATAATGTAGAAAAGTTAAGTAGGTTCGTACAAACCTAAGCTGAGCCCGCCAATAAAAACTTTTACTGACAAATATATAGCTATTTTTAGGAACAGACGGCCCTTACTTTTTGAATAACCCTCGTATATATATATATATGTGTATATATATATATGTGTGTGTGTGTGTGTGTGTGTGTGTGTGTGTGTGTGTGTGTGTGTCCTGCAGGACGAAGGCCTCTCCCAGCAGGCTACATTTACCTGTCTTGTGCCAGCCGACCCCACCTAAAAACTGCTAACTTCCAAATTTCATCGCACCATCTACAATTGTCTGCCGTTCTTGGCTGCTATTACGTGCCTTCACTTGACACCGATTCCACCGGTTATCTCTTTTACGCATGGCACGGGCTACCGAACTCCATTTATTTCTCTTAGTCAACTAGACAGTGGAGACCACCGTTTGGTCTCCAATACAGTCGCTGTTTTTATTTCTATTTACATTACGCGTTCTATTTCTCGTTCCATCCCTCTTTACGGAGTCTTTAATTTCTTCTCAAGCTTCTTCGCTAATCCCCAAGTTATCGCCCCATATGTTAGTACCGGTAGAATGCGATGAATTTACATGTTTCTGTTCAAGTCTGGTATTAACCTGTCGGTCATTACTTGGTAATGCCTGTCGGCCTCGCTCTCATTTGATTTTTGTACATTTCGTTGTTATGATTGAGATCTGCTTTGAGTAATTGGCATTGGTAAACGTACTGTTCCACGGATGTTAGAGCCTGACTACTAATGAAGATTTCTCGGGCTGACATTTTGGATCACGTTAAGCCGCAGTCGGTCAAAATGATTCCACAGCCCTCTACTGATGCGTCGCTCGTAGGCCTAAGCGTTGCTTTGGGATGTTGAAGCATATCGGTCAATCGATCGATCGATCAATCAATCAATTAATCAATCAACTTTAACGGGTTTTCGACTTCAAAATCAGCAGCGTGCTTTCGCTGATATGCCAGGCAGCGCTGCAGACTAAATTTGTTCAAAACATTTCCGGTTCGATGTACTCTGTATTTGTGTATGCGCGAAAAATTACGTTTTTGCAGAAAGAGCGCACTTGTAGCCGGCTTACTATCACTATTTCGATACTTCGGTGGGTAATTATCAGAGACTTCCACGCATGTTCACGTATGTTCTTACAGCACTTACAACGGTTCTCAAATACTGTACCACCTGTTTCGAGCGTGCCTCAGGGTATATTAATGCGCTTGTTTGAATAAAAGACCTCACGGAAAGCCCGCCTCACTCATTATTCTGAGCTGCCGGAAACATCAATGCAAGGAAATTTTTTATTAGCAAAGCGCTTCGTCTCGCGGTTAGCTGCATATTCGGAAGTTTAAAATGAGCACAAAACCGAAACAACGAAGCAACCATATCAGTCACGCCACTGACAGCTATCTTAACTAATGAAAATGAAAGGAAACATCACGTTGTATACACACACGAACGAGGCTCTTCTACATACCCACAATGATAGCTAACAATTTACCGACGTTTTTTTTATTGTGCTAGCAATTATATGGGCACTCCAAGCTCACTTCTGCTGTCAGCGTCGCTGTGATGCTCTGCTTAAAGTGCAAACATGATAACGTCGCCGCGGCGTGCCGAACGCTGTATGTGCGAGCGAAAGCTAGCGAGGGTTAGCCGACGATCGCGGCTCAATCTCTCGCGCCGCAAGATGGAGGAAGGCGAGGCGGAAGCGCGCCCTCTGCTGTCGCGCGCGAGGCACGGGGTGAGACGAGGGAGGGGGCGGCGTGCTGCTCCGGCCACTGCTGCTTACGGAGCGGCCGCAGGGGCGCCGTATCTCGAAAGCAATCTGCGACGTGGACAAAGCGCGCACCCACGCAGCCATCTTCAACGCGATCTGCAATGTTGACGAAGTTCGCCTAGTGCCGCTAGCTTCGTATGTCTTGTTCTTTCGATGTTTAGTTCACGCTGAAGCGAGAGGTGGCACGAAGGTCAACAACTCGCTCGCTGTTAATTGCTGCCGCGCCTCCTCACTCCAGCGTTTTGACAACGAGTTTCCGCGGTCATCGAGCGAGGTGTGTTCATGTTTACCTGTGTGCTCGTTACACCGTGCTTGTTAATTTAGTTAGTATGGGAATATTCAGAAGTTTATACGGCCGATAAAACTACTCTCCTTACTTCGTGCAGCTGTCAACTAATTTGCTATCGCAATCGATGTTTCGCCTTTCGGGCGACACTGTGACGTTTATTCATTATTACTTACCGTTAATATGAAGTCAACATTTTTTTAGAATTGAGCTGTGGCTATGCACCTTTAAATATCGTTTTTGACGTCCTTAAGATTGGTCAGAGTGGGTGACTTGGTAAAATTGCATGTCACGAACACATGTTACAGCAATGTCGATTACATCTTTTCAACCTTACTGCCCACGCAGTTTCCTTTGGTACCGTCACGTACACTAGAAACGAAGACGCATTACTCGATCATACTTGCGTCGCATGCACATCTGGTGCTGTTGTCGCGCCGCGCATGACGCAATCGCAGCTAAATTTAGCCTCTCGCTCGGCGTTGAAATTCGCATTTTGCTGCATAACGTTTGTCGATCCCAGCCGGAGTGGTCGGGTTTGAGAGAGGTCACTCACCATTTGTAAGTGTAATCCATAAAACTCAAACCAATGTTCATCGAGAGTTATAGGACCTACCATTGGACAATTTTCAGCAGAAATTTCACGCTTACCCTGTTCGGCGCCCACGTGTTCTACACGCAGTGTCCAGAAATGCCATGTGTAGACTCGGACTGCAAAACAGTCCTCGCCCATTTTGATCAAGCACTATTGTAATTCGCGCCCACCGCCTTTGACTGCACTGGGCCCACTGCTAATGTCATCTGAGCACGATTGCCAGTTACACCGCAGGACCGCCGCTAGCTGCATCATAAGCTAAGCATGTGAGTTTTCTCAGAAAATGCGTGAATAGACGTCATGTGCTTTACTTTGGTATCGTTGTGTAGGGAACAGATACACT
This sequence comes from Dermacentor silvarum, assembly GCF_013339745.2. NCBI lineage: Eukaryota > Metazoa > Arthropoda > Arachnida > Ixodida > Ixodidae > Dermacentor > Dermacentor silvarum. The sequence goes on from NC_051155.1 coordinate 95,401,505, forward strand.
TACACGATTATACATGTGTCGCGCGCTCAGGTGGCGTCGTCCTCACGCAGCGCATGACGCAATTAGAGCAAAATAATAAACTTTTTAAAGCGCAAACAAGAGACAAGGCACAAAAGAAGGGTCAGACACAGGACAGGCGCTTTAGTTCATTAAGTATGCACCAACTAGGCCCACAGAAAGTTCTAAGAGCAAAATAAGCCTCCAGCTTGGCATTCAGGGAGACGTAGCTCGGCAGTTCTCCTGTCTACGCGAGCAGGAATGTTCATGTTTTAGAGAGATCATTATGCCATAGTAGATATGTGCTATCAAACTCGTACTGGTGTTCATCACGAGTTTTAACTATCTTTGCCACAGAGCGCAAACGCCGTCTTCGAAACAGACGGGACCAATACGAATAAGGAACGAACACGATGGAAAAATGAGAGCGTGAGACGCTAACTGGCTGTAACATAACTTAGCAGTGTAAGCTTTTCAACGTGTCAATAATTGTGAATTGTGGATTTGGTTCAGTCATTTCTGTACCCTAGTGACCATACACCATCTCTAGCACGCACACAACGTTTCACGGCCCTGTTGCAGCATCACAGCTCCAAAAGCTCGAAAAACTTGCTTCGACACAGAAATACGCTGTCTACGAGCGACGATGTAAACGCCTAAGAGTAACGAGTGATAAAGATGTGTGCGCTTTGAGTGCAGTCGCACTTAAAGGAAAACAATAAACATAGGAAACGATGCCAAATGTGCGAGAAGAGCCAAGAAAATATTAATTAAGAATATCGGAGGAGCTCATATAGATTCGTTCCACGAAGAGGTACGTGTGCAAACACTTCCATTCCGGATGAACTGACGCGGGTGAATACAGTGGATGTGCAACACGCGAAATTTGTGAATGGGTACGGTGCACACCAGTCTACGACGGGGTTTTAAGACGAACTTGATTCCTCGGCAAGATCATAAAGTGCCGGAATATCAGATGGAATATTGGAGGAAGAGTCTTTAAAGGTTCAGTAGAATGCGTAAATGTGTCATTTCAAATTGTCATATTTCACTGGCACTTTCTAACAACCATATACGAAGGCTATGGGGGACGAGACCACTTCCGCAAAAAGCTAATGTTTTCTTAAAAGACTTCTATGGGGACAAATAATTACATAAATCGCAGTGATTAACGCGGTTGCATAACGATCTATGCAAAGGTTCTTTTTATCCCAAATGAGCACGTATATAATTCTGGAATGTTTTTATTGCAATAGCAATTATATGGACACTTCAACCGGATTTCTTCCGTCGCCATCGCCGTGACGTTCCGTATAAAGTTCAAGGACGATAAAATTGTCGCCGCGCGCCGTATGCCGAGTGAAAGCGCGCGGGGCACGCGCGCTATCATGAAGAGTGAACGCACTCCGGAAAGCAAACGCGACCGTCGGGCGAATGGCCGTGGGGGTATAGGAGAGAGGGAGGCGAGACGACGATGTGCTGCTTCACCGAATGCTTATCTTGCAACCGGGCGCAAGGGGAACTCGCCACTCAATCTCCCACGTGAAAGCAAGAAAGCGGGAGCCAGCGCGGGAGGGAGGGGGGCAGCTTCTTCTCTGCCAACAGCTTCTCTTCTGCGCAACTCCTCTGCACTTTTCCGGGCGGTGGCGCTCGCCAGCAGCGTCTCTTATCTCCACACGGCTCTGACCTTTGTATGCGCTGCCATTCGCCGCTCAATTTCCGTTGAAGCGACCGACCGTGCGAACCTTCGCCCGCTGCGGCGGCTGCGCTTCCTGCCAGCGTTTTGACAGTCGTTGTCTGCGGTCATTCAGTGTGATCTATTCATGTTTGCTTGTGCGCGCTGACACCACGCTTGTTAATTCAGTTAGTAAGCGAATGTGCCCAATTTATGCAGCCGACAAAACTACTATCCCTACTCCGAATAACTCTACTAATTTGCTATCGCAATTGATGCTTCGCCTTTCGGGCGAAACTGCGACATTTTTTCGAAAGGTCACACTGTAAATTGCATCCAGTATTTCTGCCCTGGCGTATATACAACATCTAGGTTTTCATCGAAAGTTGTGATATGGTGGGGATTCATTTTTAACGTGAAAACGTTAAGAGCCCCGTGTCGCAGAAAATCCGGCGTCGGCGTCAGTGTGAGTGCCGGCGTCCGTGGCGGAGAAAATCATCCCGAACCACCCCGACCACGCAGGCCGTCCGCGTGGCGTAGGGGCGTTAGTAAAGAAAATGGAATTACTCAATGTAAGATCTGTCAGAAAAATCGTAAAGTAAGACTTAACTACAACCTGCAGACATGATATCATCTGATTGTAGTTTGAATGTCCGAGAAAACATAATTCAGTTACGAGGAAACTGAAACACAAACCCCTTTTCCAGCATTTCTACCATACCAACCTGTGGCGTGCCCGGGCAGGTTAATTGCGAAAACACCATCCTGAAAGCGCTTGCCTCCCCGGCAGCATAAAACGATAGCGGCGTGCAGAGGCGAAGGTGGAGAAAAAAGAAAGATGCAGTTGCCGGGAAGCCTGACAAGCATTCAGGTATCTTTGAATGCTATCGCGTTCAATTCTTAAAGGCGAAGCTTAAGCGTCCTCCAAATTTTTTTCTGACAAGCATTCAGGTATCTTTGAATGCTATCGCGTTCAATTCTTAAAGGCGAAGCTTAAGCGTCCTCCAAATTTTTTTCTCTACGGCTATTTGTAAATCCTCTTCAGCTGCTGGGCAGAAGTGAATGTAACAGCTGAACTATTCAATCAGGACACGAAAATTTTGTCCGCAAGAAAAAAATTAACAAAAAGAAAGTCGCTTAAATTCAAATATAATATTTTTTTAATTTGTCTTGTCAAAAGGCCAATGTGAAACAGTGAAGCAATAGTTGGGGAAATGGCGTTATTGGATCTTGTCCACACAAAAAAAGAAAAAGCAACCACCCGAGAAAAATATAGATTATCGCATTTCTAATTGTAGAGAGGCGCAATTACCCGTGCTGGGTATTTAGTCGGTTTTAAACTTGGAATCTTTTCAGATATTCAATGCAACCTCATTAAAATGAGTCTTCAGAGTACCGCAAAACAGCTGGAGCTGCCTGGCATATGTGACCAAAAGCAAACGCAACGAAGAAACAAAAGCGATGACATAAACTCTCGGCAGTTAACGACGTTTGGGTAGGACTTAGGCATTTTTTTTTACTTTGCGGTCTTTCGCAGTTCTGCCTTGTCAGAGCGAATTGAATGCTTGGCAGCTCCTCAGCGAGTCACCGTTCCGAGAGTTGGAGAAGTCTGGTTTGATGACATGCAAAAATTGAAGAAAAAATCTTTAACCGTAATACGCGAGCGACTGAATTGGGATAGAGCGTTCGTTATAACGCGTTCCAAAAGATTCAAGCTGAAAGACCAAATTGAAATCTGAAGAGAGCGCGTAATTAAGACGTGCGGACTTAATGGTTGCGGTTCTTGTGAAATGATATTTGCGATGTGCTCGTAACTAAGGACGCTTGCAAGAATTCATCAAGATGCAGGAGACATTTCTTCAAGACGATCTTTCTATAAGATCCGTTTTAATTAAACTGTAGTGACGGCTGTCATACATGGCGGCCTGACATGTCCAAATAGTTGAAGAAGCAATGTAGTGTACATTGAGGTGATATGGCAATGCTTACATTACTCCATTTAGTCACGATGTACACATTTGTGTACGTGACTTGTTTCTGATAGTTAATGTAAAGAAAAAAAACACGAACATTGAGATCTTGGTAAATTGTTCCCGCTGCATGCACAATCTGGCTTTATTTATTTTTAATGTGCTGAGTATTACACCCCCCCCCCCCCTTCCATTTTGATCAAGCCACTGCCATGTTGGACGGAGTTTTTGCCTCCCTCGTAATGTCTGAACCGAATGATGAACTTGTGAATGGAGCGGCAATAATTTTTTTTCGTGCTCGTGTTGTGGCAGGTGGGATTGACCTAGAATTCACAAAACGGCGTCGGGCGCAGCTTGGATACCACCACCCTAATCTCGGCTTCGTAATATAGGGGCAAAGTGCGTCAGTGTCGCAAGATCGACTTGACCCAATTTGATCCGAAACCACATAGAATGTTGAACGGCTGTGTGCTTCGTGTACTGTGCTGTGCAGTATTCTGACATGCATTTGAACGTGTGTTGTTATTAGGCTCGTGACATTACGAAAACGTTGGCGCTGATCATTGTGGCGATGTCGACTAATTAGCCTTGACTTCGATGAGGTACCACTTGGACTATCACAGACAACGTAGTTAGGGGTCTTAGGCCCTGCCATCACCAACCTATGAGTTATTAGCGCGTTCCAAAATTGGTGTCTGCGCGCCTTTGTGCATTTCGCCTCTGTCAGAATACGGCCGCCTGAACCTGCAAAATAAGCTCGTCACTTAGTGCGAGTCATCATCGTGTTTTATCCGCTGAGGCGAAGCGAAGAATAAGCGATGAACGCTGATACGTTGTCAAAGTGTGATAGGCAGTGAAACTTGCAGGTGTGGATGTTACGCGGTGAAGTTTTCTGTCACAACCCTGGCCGTCCAGAGTGCCCGCGATCGGGCCGTCAAGCTCGGCTTGCCGGTCCCTACGTGGGACTAGCCGGGTGGCGCGGGGTGTCCCTTGCGTCTTCTCTGGACCACAATAAAGTTATTTCACTCACTCACAATGTGGGAGTGTCGTAGGCACGGCGTCTTTCTGCATTTCTTTTTCTTTTTTTTTTGGGGGGGGGGGGCGCTGCCGTCATAGCTCTCCGGGTCCTTGACAGTGGTACTATGCGAATGGAGCGCGCGTCTCGTCGTCGGTTAGCGGTCGACGACGTCGTCGACCTACTCGTTAGACGGTACCGGCTGCCGAGGGAGCCGATATTGAGCCTATGCGCGGCATTAGAACCGCACCTGCAATTGTGGGCAGCGCGATCACATACAATAGGGAAAACGTACGGCGGCTGGGCCCCTTGCCCTGAGACCGTATGAACAATATAATATAGAGCTGTTTTCTTTCACTTCCGTAGTTTTTATCGAAATAAACTCATTTAGTCGCTTTGTAATACGGTAGTGGTGGTCAAAGTTATTAGACTAGGTTCAGTTTTCAAACTTGTGACTGCGTGGACCCGCCACCGATTCTGCTATCTCGTGGCGCTGCTGTCGCTCTTTGGTCAGTCAGCATGGCCCGGCGAGGCGGCGAAGCAATGTCCGTGGCTGTTCAGGTGGTTTGGCGGTGTATACAAAAGCGTGTTTTGCTGCAGTCTCGGTGGCTTTTGAGGCACTCTGGGGCGTCTTAGGTGCCGTGTGCATTTTCAGGAGCTTACGGCCCGTGTCATGAAAGTTAATTTGGTGACGCGTATGCATTTTCATGGCGTGGTTCCTACAGTGAGAACGTGCCTTGAATATGGAAGAAAGGTCTGCTCGCAAGCGAGCATGCTAACGTATGTTTGAACATTGCACTTGTGAATGTGGTGCTCGGATGAAGGAAAATAGTGCTAACTTCATTTTATTTTCAACCCGAAATAAGGTGCTGAGAGTGTGTATATAATCAAGAGGAGGTGCCTTGGATTTATTCCTACAATTTTAAATGAAGTGCACCGATTGCCCTGCTGACTGCTACTACTAGGAGCAACTATTAGTCATCGTCATCATCATCATCAACCTATATTTATGTCCACTGCAGAACGAAGGCCTCTTCCGGCGATCTGCAATTATCCCTGTCTTGCGCTAGCTCATTCCAATTTGCGCCTGCAAATTTTCTTACTTCACCACCCCACCTAACTTTCTGACGTCCTCGACTGCACTTCCCTTCTCTTGGTATCCATTCTGTAACTCCAATGGTCCACCGGTTATACATCCTACGCATTACATGGCCAGCCCAGCTCCATTTTTTCCCTCTTATTGTCAACTAGAATATTGGCTATCCCCGCTTGCTCTCCGATCCACACCGTTCTCTTCCTGTCTCTTAAAGTTAGGCCTAACATTTTTCGTTCCACCGCTCTTTCTGCTGTCCTTAACTTGTTCTCGAGATTCGTTGTTAACCTCCAAGTTTTTGCCCCCTATCTTAGCACCGGTATAATGCAATGATTGTACACTTTTATTTTGAACGACAGTGGTAAGCTCCCAGTCAGGATTTGCTAATGCCTGCACTATGCACTCCAACCCAAATTTATTCTTCAGGAAGTTTCCTTCTCATTATCAGGGTCCCCTATGAGTAATTCACCTAGATAAACGAACTCATTTACAGACTCTAGAGGCTGACTGGCGATCCGGAATTTCTGTTCCCTTGCCAGGCTATTGAATACTATCTTTGTATTCTGCATATTAATCTTCAAGCTCACTATTAGACTTTCTCGGTTAAGGTCCTCAATGATTTGTTGTAATTCGTCCCCATTGCTGCTGAATAGGACAATATGATATGCAAACCGAAGGTTGCTGAGATATTCGCCGTTGATCCTAACTCCTAAGGCTTCCTAGTCTAAGAGCTCGAATACTTCTAAGCATGCAGTGAATACCATTGGAGAAATTGTCTCCTTACCTGACCACTGCTTATCCTCCTGTGCATACATCTTGTCTTGTCCTATGTCACGTTTTCTTCTCACTGATTTCATGCTAATTAGTAATAAGTACTATCAGCAACAGCTGATCAGTAGATCGGAGTGGCCGGCCAGGGCTGCTTTGGCCCTGGACTAAGGACTCCAGCAGCGCGCTCCGTAGGAGCGTAACAGCATTTTCACAGCTCAGTAAAGTTTTTAAATCAATCTGTTAAACGCGAGGCTATACAAACATTAAAAAATGTCACAGTTTCGCCCTAAGGGCGAAGCAATGAATGCGATAGCAACACAGCAATGTCATACGAAGTAAGGTGAGCGGCTTTGGTAGCAATATGAATTCTAGTAAACATGAGCTGATTAAGTAACCAGGTGTGCTGCAGCGTAAGTAGACCGACATGAAGAGAGAGAGACTCGATGACCACGAGAAGGCGCGTGTGAAACCGTGGTGTTGATGAGAAGCGCTTCCCGTGGGCAGCGCGTGCGAAGGGACACACCTGTAGTGCTGCACTGCCGATCCGGGCAGCACTGCATGTGTAGCGTGCGTTGGAAAATGTGGCCCGACTATTACTAACTGAATGAACAAGCGTGGTGTGAGCGCGCACAAACAAACAGGAATAGATCACACTGAACGACTGCAGACAACGACTGTCACAACGCTGGCAGCGAGCGTATATACGCCGCAGCGGGCGAAGGTACGTGCGGTCTATCGCTTCAACGGAAACTGAGCGGCGAATGCATGGCGCATAAAGGTCAGAGCCATGTGGAGATAAGAGACGGTGCGGACGAGCGACGAGCGCGGTTGTTGGCAGCGTAGAAGTGCGCCCCCCCCCCCCCCCCCGCGCTCCCTCCGGCGCTGGCTTCCCGCTTCCTTGCTTGCGCGTCTGTGATTGAGTGCATTCGCTCTCCGTGATAGCGCGCGTCCCCGCACGCTTCCGCTCGGGCATACGGTACGCGGCGAAGATTTTATCTATAGGGAACCTCACGGCGACGGCGACGGCGACGACGACGGCGACGGCAGAAATCCGGTAGAAGTGTCCATATAATTGTTATCGCAATAAAAGGTATCGGTGAAAACGCTTGTTCCGTTCGTAAGTAGCGAAGTCGGGCCACTTGAATGCCTTCGTCAAAGCAAAGCTGCACCCGCGTAGAGCTACTTGCGGCACTCCCGCCATCGATCTGGCGGCAATCCAAGGCATTGAGGCGCCCGCGATATACGGCGCCTGCGGAGAGTTCCACAACTGAACCTAGTCTAACGTTGTTGTTGTTGGTGATGGTGGTGGTGATGTATACAGGCGGGGTTAGACTGGCAGGCTTGGCCGGTAATTCCTCCGAATGAGCGTCTCTCTCTGCGCCATTTATGTCCCCATGTGTCCATGAGTCCTGTCTCGCAGAAATTTGAGAAGATTGTGTAACACTTCCAACGCCATTCTCTCTTTTAACCCGCCGTGGTTGCTCTGTGGCTATGGTGCTGGACTACTGCGCACGAGGCCGCGCGATGGAATCCCGGCCACGGCAGCCGCATTTCGATGGGGGGGGGGGGGGGGGGGGTAATGCGAAAACAGGCGTGCACTTAGATTTAGCTGCACGGTATAGAAACCCAGGTGGTCCTAATTATTCCGGAGTCTCCCACTGCGGCGTGCCTCACAATCAAATCGTAGGTTTGGCACGTACAAACCCATATTAATTTAATTTTAATTCAATTATAATTATTTCATTATCAACGGGCGAGCGCGTTTGCGCTTGTCAGCGTTGTAGCAGACAGCCGGAAAAGAACACTGTCGAATAGGTGTGCGCGGTGATGCATGATGTGAGATCATGCTATCAGTTGACCGAACTTCTTTCATTTCTTGTAGTTTAATCAGAGCTTTGCCACCTCCTCGCTCTCATACGAAGCCATAAGATAACTGCGCTGCCACTTCGGTAGCACCATTATCTTAGCGTGAGCACTTTTTGGCTAAGAAATTGCGTACGAACAGCGCAGCTTAGTGAATTCCGCCCCAGTTTCTTTACCCATAACGTCCTAACTACAGTTCTCCGGTCGACAATGTTGTGAGTGAAAGCCATTTTACACGCAAGAGTAAGTGGCTCGTCAGTGAAATCGGCGATGGGTAGTGCGAAGCAGCGAAGGAAGCTGAGGAGAAAGGCACCTGGAGGTGAACAGAATCGCGCACCGGGGAACATACGAAGGAGCGCGCTGAGATGATGATGGTATAGTGGCATCCCGTTTGAAATGGGGCAGTGACTAATACTCGCCTAGCCTGCTTGATTTAATCAGGTATGCTATTGCCACGCGTCTTCAAAAAGGGCTGACGACGTTTATTGAGAGCGGCTGGGCTCTGGCGAAAACGGCGGCGAGAGGCAACTATCGAGCGGGGCGGTTAGCACGCGCACTCTTTCTTCTTGCGCCTCTGCGCTTGCCCTATTCCCACTACTACAGGTGACATTTCCCCCCTTCCTCGGAAAGAGCATCGGCTCGATGCTCAAGAAGTGGTGTGGGAAAGGGAAAAAACAACAAAAAAAACAACACACGCTCAATGAAGATGCTCGCGCACATAACACAGCGAGAGCTACAGCAGCGTAGCTAGAAACAATTCCCTACCTCTCTAGAAACGGAGAGGTAAGTGCATTAGGTGCAAATGGGAGCGTAAAAATCACGAACGCGCAACGTAGGGCTTCATGCGTACGACGTGAACTACGTCAGAACTAGGTGGTTGTCGGCGCCGTGTTTGCGCCGCACTGTCTGGAACGACTTCATAGTTCACGTCACTAATGCGGCGCAGCACTTTGTACGGACCAAAATACCGGCTGAGCAACTTTGGAGTGTCCACACCAACACTTGGTCGCCGGGACTGTAGCGCACTTGCCGGTGACGGATGTTGTAGCGCCGTGCATCTGCGTGTTGCTGCTCACCGATGTGCAGCCGCGCGAGCTGGCGAGCCTCCTCAGCGCGCTGAGCAAATTCTTCGGCGTCAGTAGTAAGGTTCTCGGCGTCGTGGCACGGAAGCGTAGCGTCCAGCATCGTCTGTACTTTGCGGCCGTAGGCAAGGCGAAATGGTGTGAAGCGCGTTGTTTCTTGTACGGCGGTATTATACGCGAAGGTCACATAAGGCAGGATAGGATCCCATGTTTTGTGCTGGACGTCGATGTACATAGAGATCATGTCTGTGATGGTCTTGTTTAATCGCTCCGTAAGGCCGTTGGACTGCGGATGGTAAGCGGTCGTCTTTCGATGCCTGGTGTTGTTTAGTTGAAAAATTTCGTCCGTGAGCTGTGCCGTGAACGCCGTTCCTCTATCTGTGATAACAGTGGCTGGGGCACCATGGCGCAATACAATGTGACACATGAAGAACTGCGCTACCTCAGAAGCCGTGGCTCGTGGGAGCGCCTCTGTCTCGGCATAGCGGGTTAAAAAGTCAGAGGCGACAATTACCCACTTGTTGCCGTCGGTTGACAGAGGAAAAGGCCCAAGAATGTCCAAGCCGACTTGGTCGAATGGCTTATGAGGTGGTTCAATGGCTTTCAATAGCCCGGCGGGCTTCAGGGGTGGTGAGTTTCGTCGCTGACATTCACGGCAGCCTTTCACATACTGCTTGACGCTTGCTGAAACTCCGGGCCAGTAATACATCTCGCGCACTCTAGCAAGCGTTCGTGAGGAGCCGAGGTGGCCAGATGTAGGCTCGTCGTGGCAAGCGAAAAGAATATCGTCCCGCAAGTCTTTGGGAACTACTAGGAGGTAGGCTCGATCATTCGGGCGGGCAGTTCTTCTTGTACAGCACATTGTCTCGTAGACAGAAGGACGTCAAGACGCGACGTAGATGGCGTGGTATGGTTGTTTCACGGCCCTCTCAGTGGTCGATGAGAGGTCGAATTTCAGCGTCGTCACGCTGCGATTTGACCAAGTCCGACGTAGTAAGGGCGCCTAGGAAGCCGTCGTCGTCCTCCGACTGTCGACTGAAAGATTCGGCGGGAGCACGCGACAACGTATCGGCGTCTTCGTGCTTGCGGCCAGACTTATAAACTATGGTGACGTCGAATTCCTGTAGCCGCAAGCTCCACCGTGCCAGCCGTCCTGAAGGATCGCGTATGTTCGCCAACCAACATAGAGCATGGTGGTCTGTCACCACATTGAAGGTACGGCCGTAGAGATAAGGGCGAAACTTCGTGATCGTCCAGACGACCGCGAGACACACTTTTTCTGTAGTAGTGTAGTTCGCCTCGGCACGGGACAGCGAGCGGCTAGCATAGGCTATTGCTCGTTCAATGCCGTCTTGACGTTGGACGAGTACTGCGCCAAGGCCGATGTTGCTGGCGTTAGTATGCACCTCGGTGTCAGCCTCTTCGTCGACATGTGCCAGGACGGGTGCTGACTGCATGCGTTGGCGTAGTTCAGCGAAGGCCGCTTGTTGCTCATTCGTCCAGGCAAATGGCGTGTCATCCCTGTTAAGGCGAGTCAGGGGTTCCGCAATCTTCGAGAAGTTGTCGATGAAGTGGCGATATTACGCACACAAGCCCAGGAAGCGTCGGACGGCCTTCTTGTTGGCAGGAAGAGGAAAAGCTGCTACAGCGGCAAGCTTGTCGGGATCGGGTCGAACTCCTTTGGCGCTGACGACGTGTCCGAGAAACTTGAGCTCTTCATAACCGAAGTGGCACTTCTCTGGTTTAAGCGTGAGGTCAGCCGACCGGAGCGCTTCTAGCACATGCCGCAGGCGATGAAGATGTTGCTCAAATGTTTCAGAAAAGACAACTACGTCGTCAAGATACACAAGGCAAGTCTGCCACTTCAATCCAGCGAGGACAGTATCCATCGTTCGCTGGAAAGTTGCTGGGGCTGAACACAAACCGAAAGGGAGCACTCGAAATTCGTAAAGGCCGTCGGGAGTCACAAAGGCAGTTTTCTCGCGGTCTCGTTCGTCTACCTCAATCTGCCAGTATCCACTTTTCAAATCGAGTGACGAAAAGTACTGGGCACGCCGCAGTCTATCTAACGAGTCGTCGATACGTTGCAGTGGGTACACGTCCTTTTTAGTTACGTTGTTGAGCTTCCGGTAGTCGACGCAAAAGCGTAGCGTTCCGTCTTTCTTTTTGACAAAAACGACCGGAGACGACCATGAGCTGTTGGAAGGTTCGATCACGCCGTCTTCAAGCATCTCTTGTGCTTGCGTACGAATCGCTGCGCGTTCCTTTGCCGACACGCGGTAAGGCTGCTGGTGTATCTGGCGTGCGTCGTCGCATGGGATGATCCTGTGCCTTGTAACCGAAGTCTGGCGTACCTTAGACGAGCTTGCGAAGCATGCCCTGAATTCAAGCAAGAGCTCGTGCAGTGCTGCCTGTTTGTCGTTAGATAACTCGGGATTAATGTCGACGGTGCCCAGTGACTTGTCAGCCAGCCTCACTGGTTCGGGGGCAAAACATTCAGCAACGTGTTCCATTTCTTCGGCAAACGCTATCAAAGTACCGCGGAAGAGGTGTCGATGCTCGTTACTAAAGTTGGTGACTAGCAACTTAGATCGGCCATCACGAAGCTGTAGCACACTCCTGGCCGCACAAACACCTTGTGTCAGTAGATGCGCTAAGTTACTTTCTGTGACCAATCCAACTTCGCGCATTCCAACGCACATCACTTCGACTACAACACTGGCTCGTGGAGGAAGCGTAACACTTTCGGCGGAAACACGTAGCGCGTCGTCACGTCGTTTGTCGTCGTTTGTGTCGATTGCTTGGTCGGCTGAGAAGGTGACTACACCGCCCCGTAAGTCAATAACAGCGCCGTATTCCTGCAGGAAGCAACTCCGAGAATGACGTCGCGGGAGCGTTAGCGTAGGACAAGGCAACGCGCCACGAATGTCGATCCTCGAATTCGAACTCTTGTCGTGCAGGATCCCAGTGGAGTAACGACGTGACCGCCAGCCGTACGAATCTGCGACCCATGCCAAGGGGTAACTACTTTCTTCAGAAACGTCGCCATCTTCCCGCTTAATATAGAATAGTCCGCTCCGGTATCCACTAAAGCGCTCACCGCGTAACCGTCGATCACCACCAGTATGTCGAGCGAAAGCCGGTCATTCCGTTCAGCTGCAGTTGATGTCGGAGCGGTACCCTTGTTTACTCGCGTCGATCGGAGGTCTTCAGCGCGTCGAATGCCAGCGGCCTCGCCCCCAAAGGTCGCTGTAGTTAGTTTTCCCAGCGGGGACTTGGCGACCGTCCGCTCGAATACCGCTGGGGCGATGGTGAAAATCGCCTTGGCGACGGCGAGCGTGACTGCCGCCCGGTAGGCGGTGGCATGCGTTGCTGAGCCAGATAATCCTCAATGTCCCGAGGTCGTTGGCCCAGTCGGGGTGGCGGCGAATAGGCGGAAAAGCCCCGCAACCCGAGGCGTCGGTATGGGCACTGGCGGTACAAATGATCTGCCTCACCACAGTGGAAACACAGAGGACGGCGATCCGGAGTGCGCCAAACGTCTGACTTCCGAGGGGACATGCGTCGATCATCGGCGTAATGCACTGGTCGCTCTTGCGGAAGCACAACCGGGGAAGCGGCATGGGGAAACGGTGGAGGCGTGCGTCGTTCCTCGATGTATGGCACCGGTTGGGCTGGTGGGAGTGCAACCGGATGAGCGGCCTGAACAAACATCGGCGGGGACGAAGCAGGCTGTCGCAAGACTTCTGCGTAGGTCGCACGGTGGTGTACAGAAGGTGCAGGCGCGGTGTTAGGAAAAGGAACGGTGGACCGGAGCGCTTGGTTCACTTCATCTCTTATTACACTCGCAATGGAGCTCACCGTGGCTTGTGGGGTGCCGTAAACCTTCAGTATCTCTTCGCGCACAACGGTGCGGATGAGGTCTCGAAGGTTGTCATTGTGGCTTCCGATGGCCGTGGACATGTCCGTAGTCGCGTTCACTTGCCGCTCGTAAAAGTCAGAGCGCTGCTGAAACATCTTCTCCATACTGACCGCCTCGGATAGAAATTCGGCGACAGTCTTCGGAGGATTGCGCACCAGACCAGCGAAGAGCTGCTCCTTCACCCCTCGCATCAGGTGACGCAACTTCTTGTCCTCGGTCATTCCAGGGTCTTCTCGTCTGAAGAGGCACGTCATATCTTCAACGAACGCGGTAACGCTTTCGTTGGGAAGCTGGACGCGGACCTGAATTGCTCGTTCGGCTTGTTCGCGGCGATCAGGACTGGCGTAAGTGTCCAGTAGATGACGGCGGAACTCGCGCCACGACGTCAGTTGTTCCTCACGGTTTTGAAGCCATGTACGCGCGCCGTCCTCGAGGAAAAAGTAGACATTCCTACGTTTAGTCGCGTCGTCCCATTCGTTGTATTCGGCGACGCGCTCGAAGTCGGTCATCCAGTCTTCGACGTCTTCGAAGATGTCGCCATGGAACGACTTCGGCAGGCGGGTTCTGAAGTGTATACCGGTTCGTCATTGCACGTTCCATACCGGTTGAGGTAGTCTGAAGCACTACGGTGTCTTCAGGGGGCAGTCCCCGGATCCTGCGGCTGGTCCGATGGACGGGAGTATGGACTAACACAGGGCTGGTGCTTCTGCTCCCAGGAGGAGTCTGTGGCATGAGTGAGAAATACCCAGCACCTCCACCACTTTGCCACGCGTCTTCAAAAGGGGCTGACGACGTTTATTGAGAGCGGCTGGGCTCTGGCGAAAACGGCGGCGAGAGGCAACTATCGAGCGAGGCGGTTAGCACGCGCACTTCTTTCCTCTTGCGCCTCTGCGCTTGCCCTATGCCCACTACTACAGGTGACACTATATATGTGTTTTATCTAGCATTTTGGTACACATCTCCCTAATCTTTTTTTTCTTCACTTGTTTTTCTAACTTGTACTGCTACCTATGACTGTGCGGTCATATCAATCTCTTCCCTGCTTTTTTTTCCACCAATACTCCAAACGTCTCTTATCTCAACTGCTGAACGGTTGACGCTTCCGTCCACTTTAATCTCAAGCGTCTCCGGAAGGTGTAGGTTACTGTGATGATTAAGTGTGGGCGCAGGTTAGCCAGACGCACAAGAAGGCAACCAGAGACACAAAGAGACGTATTTATGACACGAACGGCACGTGGGACAATACATGAACATGAACTATACAGATAAGCTGGTTCAGTGTCACGCTCGAGCACTCACAGTTCTTCACAGGAGTCCGGTCTCGTGGTGACAGCTCGGCGGACTTGGCTCTGGCGGCGGTGGGTATACGGACGGCGGTTGACGTTCAGGGTGGCACCGGGACGTAGCCCGATTCCGGAGCGTTAGCTCTGGGTTATAGCCCGAGCTCGGTACCGTAGCGGTGGGATGAGAGCCGGGGCGAAGCCCAGCACAGCAGTGGGCGAAAGCCGGGGCGGCGCCCGGTTCGGAGAACAGGACCAGGGCTCTGGGTCGTAGCCCGAGCCTGGAACACGGCAGCAGTCGTGCGAGCGGGGACGAGGCTCAGCTCCGCAGGACCCGCGTCGATGGTAGAAGCCGGGGCGGCGCCCGGTTCGGAACAGGACCAGGGGGCTCTGGGTCGTGGCCCGAGCCCGGCAGCACGGCAGCGGTCGTGCGAGCGGGAACGAGGCCCAGCTCCGCAGGACCCGCGTCGATGGTAGAAGCCGGGGCGGCGCCCGGTTCGCAACAGGACCAGGGGGCTCTGGGTCGTGGCCCGAGCCCGGCAGCACGGCAGCGGTCGTGCGAGCGGGAACGAGGCCCAGCTCCGCAGGACCCGCGTCGATGGTAGAAGCCGGGGCGGTGCCCAGTTCACAGTGCAGGACCGGGATGCCGGGACGTGGGCCGGCGTTCGGTCCGCTCCATCTCGCTGCACTGCCCGTTCTGTCAGCCTGGCTGCCCCGTCGTTTCAGATTGTCTCTCCCAGCACGCGCACCGACCACGCGCACCAGCCACGCTCACTCCCGCGCTTTTCGGCCCCGCACGCCGAACACAAGCACAGAAAATCCCGCGCATTTCACCTCTCGGCCCCGCACACCGAGCACAAGCCTTAAGTTGTCGTCCTCCTACCACAGTTACCTACAGTTTTCAATAGGTGAATCCCTTCGCATTCTACTAGGATGGTCTCCGGATTTTTGCTGCAGTGTATACATGCCTCATCTAGTTCCGAATATTTGCTCCAGTATGTTATGATCCTTCGGCAACCGGCTCGAGCCTCAAATGGCAAGGCACTGCCCTTTGTGTCATCATACAGATTTCACCATCTAATTTCTTTCTTCTCGTTCATGTAAATCTACATCGTCGTTTTTGTTTTCATTCTTTGCATCCAATTACTGTCTCTGTTTCTCTCACGTTCTTTCCGGTGACTCCTGGTTGTCTATTTACACTTTCATTTATCCTGTACTTGATTGCCAACTTTCTTGGCCTCTTCCTCCATTCTGTGTCCAGGCTTTCCAGGTACAGATAATCGTGCACTTTAGTCGTACATTTATGTTCATCCATGTTCCTGAGTTTATCTTCAAAATTAATTCTACTCTGTGCTTCCCTGACTTCAAAAGGGGCCCAATCCACGTTACCCTAAACTGCCTCATTTGAGGTCTTACCGTGGGCTCCCAAAGCCAACCGGCCTACCGACCTTTGGTGAACTCCCCACGCCGACAACATCATCATAATCATCGTATATTTATGTCCACAGCAGGACGAATGCCTTTCCCTGCGATCTCGAATTACCCCTCTTTTGCGCTAGCTTATTCCAGCTTAGCTTGAGGAATGAGAAATTGCAATGAGAACGGTGCAGACTCAGTACACTGTAATCATGGGCGACTTGAAGGCAAAAGTGGGGAAAAGGCAGGCTGGTATGCAAGCAATTGCTAATTACGGCATCGATTCTAGGAACGCCAGTGGAGAGGTAGATGTTGGTAGAATTCGCGGAAAGGAATAGGCTCCGAATAATAGATATGCGCTGTGCCTAAGCCAGTAAGCTTAGGCACAGCGAAGCTTACTGGCTGCTACTGCTAGGTATGAACTCGGTTGCTGCTAGGTCTTAAATTGCTTTAACTTAACTACGCATGCAGGAAGGTATTCTTGAGCGATAATTTTCGGAGGTACCTTCCCTTTCGCGACATTTCGCATGACTATAGCGCTGGACACGTGGGCGCCTACGAGCGACATCGCTCCTGGCATGTCACAAACGCAGGCAGGCTAACCAAGTTTGGTACAGTGCCAAGAACGCTGTCGCTTTCCGACGCCGAAAGCATTGGCGACATTTCGCGTGACTAGCATTGGACGCGTCGGCGTCTACGAGCGACAGCGTTCCTGGCATGCCACGAACGCAGGCAGGCTAACCAAGTTTGGTAGAGTGCCAAGAAAGCTGCTGCTTGCCGACGCCGAACGCGTTGGAGGCTAGCCGCTGGATGTCAATCAGCCAGCTTCGCTGTGTCTTGAGCTCTGCGCGGCCTAGTGCAAGCTATCGCCTTTTTTAAGTCTAAATTTTAGTCCTAAATTCTCACATTGTTCTCCACAGATATCAGCCAGACGTTTCATATCACTTTGCTTGTTAGCAAGCAACACAATGTCGTCCGCATAAAGCAACGCCACCTAGAGGTGCGCCAAAGCAACTCACAACTCGTATATTGCTTTGCTTGTTAGAAATCCACACAATGTCGACTGCATAAAGCAACGCCAGCTAAAGGAAAGTCTAGGTGGCGTTGAGCGAAGCGGGCGAGGAGAAAAGAGGCGCAGCTTCGCGGAGGAACTTCAAAAGTTAAGGACCGCGTAACATAAGAGGGAACGAAGCATGTTAGGTGTAACTTCAAGAGACAGGAAGAGAAAATTAGGGACCCCTGGGCAACTTGATCAGGCATCGTCATAAGCAGGATCCACACGACGGACCGAATTCCGCGGACGACCATGATGTTGGGTGATGAAATTGGCGAAATTGCCAGCACAACTTGGAGAGCTAACGCAATAGACATGGGTAATTGCCCTTCGTGCTGCAGCGGACATAAAAAAAGTCGCAGTTTCACCTGAAAGGCGAAGCATCAATTGCGATAGCAAATTTGAAGAGAGCTATAGGGAGTAATGAGTACAGCTTTATCAGCTGTATAAACTTCGACATGCAGCAGCACCGGCAACACGCAGAACTGTTGTCGACGCCGCCGGCGTTTTGCCCGCGTTCGCTCAAAATGCGTGCGGCGTTGGTGACTGTTGCCGGATCCTCTGATATAAATAGGCACTTGGTGCCGCAGCTAAACGTCGCCTCCCTTCCCTGCCCCTCCCCTCCCTCCCCCACAGCCTTTCGCGCGTCGGAAGAAAGTACGTGTACTCTACATATATGGTGATTGTAAAGGAGGAAAGAGACGTCTACATCTGCAGCCCTTAAGGGAGCACGGCGCAGAACGCGCGTTTGTTCTCCGCCGTGCGTTCACTCCCCGTGAAAGAGCGCGTCCCTCGCGCCCTTTCACTCGCACATACAGCGTTCGGCGGCGCGCGGCGACGATTTCATCTCCATTGACGTCATACGGAACCTCACGGCGACGGCGACGGCAGAAATCTGCTTTTGAGTGTCCATATAATTGCTATCGCAATAAAAAGGATGCTGATGATAATGATTTTATTCACGGAGTGGTTATAAAATGACGTCATACGGAACCTCACGGCGACGGCGACGGCTACAGCGACGGCGACGCCGACGGTAGAAATCTGCTTTTGAGTGTCCATATAATTGCTATCGCAATAAAATTTTGTAGCGTGAGCTACACTGGCCGAGGTGGAGCAGTTTCGCGTGGCTCCTGGAGAACCGTGCTGCGCATGTGCGAGGAGCAGTGACATCACACGACGCACAGGTGGCGCGCAGGGCGTTTGCCCGGCGTTTGCGCTGGGCGTTTGATCGCTTGCGCTGGGCGTTTGCCAGTGTGGTATAGCCATGGAGAAGGAGAGCGAAATTGCTGCTCAGCGGCGCAGAAGAGCGGAGATGCTTAACTCATCGGAACCCGAAGTAGTTGCCTGCCAATTGGCAGTTGAGCGTAGGAAGAACGAACAGAAGAAGGGTAAACGTGCTGCGAAACACCGGAGCAAAGAGAGGAATGTCTAGCAAAGCGGCGTCGCCAGGAGGCTGAGGGGCGTGCGCGCAACAAGACGCCGTCGATGACGTCCAGGCTCACCGATTGACTATGCGGTGGCACTTAGCGAAAGCGCCAGTGAGACTCGGACCTTCGAGACGGACTTCGTAAACAATCCGTTTATATATGTGTGCGACGTGTGTGAAAGACTGTGGCACATGAAAGACTTGACGCCGGCAAGTAGTGCCATGCGTGAAACGTTGAGTTTAGCGGCGGCGTCTGAGTGGGGTGAAACCGTGGTGCGGTTTTGTACAACGTGCAAGAACTTTCTCGTTAAGCAGAGGATTCCACTCTTCAGCGTTACCAATGGGTATTGTTACCTGCCCATGCCACCAGGTCTACCGGTTCTGAACGATCTGGCCGAACGTCGACTTCCGGCACGGATTCCCTTCGTTCGGATCCGTATTGCTGCCAGTGAACTGCCAAACGTAGCGGTGCGCCAGGGTGAAGCCTGTGCCGTTCAGCTTTACGAAAGTGGTGTGGTCATCCAAGCCGTGTACGTGTCGCGGAACAATTCAGTTAAAGACACTATAGACGTATCGGCTACGTCTATACCTAGTCGTGCGACAAGTGAACTGTGTGTGGCGGCTGGTGACTTCAATCGTGCTCCAGACTCTCTTTTGGTGTTCCTTTGAAGGACACGTTTAACCTGGACTTAGCCAGCGTTCCAACTGTACAGACGACCCAATGGGGAACCACCATTGATCTTGTGTATCACAGAAAGACAATCAATTCAACATACTTCGTTGGGGCCTTAGAGACGGCAGTGTGTTACTACACTGACCACCGAGACATCTTTGCGGCAATAGAGAAGCAACCAGACGTTGAGCAAAAATATATATATATACATGTGTCAGATAATGCGTATACCGTGTGTGTGTGTCATTGAAGCAGCAGTAAGCATGGTAATTAAGTTAATCCTAGACAACCAGGAAAGCTAAGATTAACCAGCTGAACCATCGCTCACGCTACGTGTATCCTGGCATAGCGGAGCTAAGCCACTGCTAATATTTTTTTTAATTGGTAGCATGAAATGCTGTTTTCAGTTTTTTCTAATATACTACTGATCACAATGTCTCATACAATGAAAGACAGCAGCCCCCGACACGCTGGTGTTTTCTTTGTTTTGTTTTGTTTTTCCCCTGTCATGTCGGCTTACGGGAATAAAGCGACGCGTGAAAGTAACGCTGTATGGATCTCTGGCTGTCAACAAGTCTTTCTCCACCGAACCAGTGCGCGCTGAAAGTAGCGTCCCACAAACACGCGAGAATCGATGAAAGGACGCCGGGGTTCGGAGCAGCCACGAATAACTAATGTTCAGTGTTTTGGGATACAGACAGAAAAACAGGAAAGAAATCATTCAAGTTTTGTTTCTAAATTGGCTTGAACCAAAATATATTAGTAATCAATGGCATCATGTCACGTTATACAGAAAAGCGTGTGGGCCAGAAATCACCTGAGTTTCTGAAACTTGTGATCCCTTTTGAAATGAAAGCGCAGTCAGTACTTTTATTATGGGTTGATAGCCACGCAGGACAAGAGGAAGAAAACGTTGCTAGACCTCGTTCAACTCGGAAGTCAGTTGATGCTCAGGGCAAACTAAGCAATTTAGCAATTTTTTTTCATGATACGTGATTGTCCGTAAAATTTGTTCGCAGTAATTATGTTATTCCTAGGGACATGGAATAACTATAAAGCGTACTTGCTTGCTCGCTCTAAACAAACCAATACTTTTTAGTAGAGAAAAAAGAAACTTATTCTGCGGCAGATGTCGTAATTATGCCGCATAAGCTGTTTGCATATGCGGCGTTTGCTTTAATTATGCCGCATAATTGTTTGCCATTGCGAAATGGTAAACAATTATTCCACTAAAAATCGCGTTGTGATGTAGACGAATTATCACTTGCGCTAATTATTTCTCATTATTTCTCTTAGCGCACGTGCCCCAATTGTGGATATAAAGCCAACTATTCATGAAGCCATATTCATTAGAAAAAATCCTGCGCTTAGAACCACTTTCGAAAAATACTCGGAAGAGGGCGGAATGCCTAAAGAAACAGAAATTACTGAGTGATAAGTTTCCCGTGACACTGTAAATAAATATGAGAAATTGGGCAGACATAAAGCAGTGTTGCCAAGTTTGGCTTATATAGCCAAATTGGGCTACAGAAAAAAAAATTTGGTGTCAATTTCAACGAGTTGGCTATGTGGCTATATTTCGGCTACTGAAAATCTGCGACATGGCTTTGTTTGGGCTATAAGGGGTGCCCTAATCAAAGCTCCAGAGGGGCTCTGATCGAGTAGACACAAATCTCGAAGGCAATGTTTTAGCTGACAGAGCCGGCAGCGCGCCTGTGCGTGTGTGCGTGCGCGAAATTCCATCCGCCCCCTCTCCCCCTCCATTCTCCGCCGTTGTCTGAGCCAGGGGCTTTATCTTTGATGTACTTCAACTTACATCGCGCGATACCGTGAGACACCCGATCCCTGTACATCGGGATGAGCCTGGGGGTAGGGGGTTTTTCACAGTACACTGTACTAACATCGCTATGCTCAGAGAGCAAAAAAAAAAAAAAAAAAACAGAAATAGGGTCGGGCGATCGTGGCGCCGACATGAAAGAAGCACGGGTAGATGACACGCTCCAGTGTATTCACAGCCATGGCTTCTTGGTAAACTATGGCGCCGGGCACAGCTTTCGACATGCTTCACTCATCTAACGCTAAGCTTTACAGCCATTTTCCTTTTCCTGCGAGATGAGTTTTTATTTGTGCTTACATTAGAGGTTCATTTCCATAGGTTAGACTTAAGACCGAATCCTCCTCGGAGAGGAGAATCGAACCATGGGGAAGTAGGCCAAGTATGCGAGAAAGTATAAAAAAGAATGGGAGCAAGACCCCAAGCCCAAAGTTGGTGCTGGTGCGTTTACTTATAGATGGTTTGCCCTTAACGTGACAGGTGCAGGTGTTTATTGTGCTAATATGGAAACAAGTTTGCCGCGATGCCATCAGTGCACCACGTCACATGAACATGACCCAGTAGCTAGCTTAGCAGGTGAGGTGTCGCGCTGCTGGATCGAGGACGGGGCCTGGATCCCCGGCCACGGCGGCCGCATTTCGATCGAGGCTAAATGTTGAAACACCCGTGTTCTTACATTTATGTGCACGTTAAAGAACCCCAGGTGGTCAAAATTGATCCGGAGTCGCCCACTGCTTCATGCCTCTCAATCGTGGTTTTCGCACGTAAAACGCCGGTAATTATTATTAATAGTATATCAACATGGTTTGCTTTTTGACAGTAACCGGCTTTCACAGGATTACCACTGTTATCAATTTGTCGTTTACCTTTGCTCTTTGCCATTTCGAGCGCGTTACGTTCACGACGTGCTCATCGCCGCAAACGACTGCTCGCTTCTTACACTTGTGTGCCGTTTTGCGCAGCAACCGTTTAAAGTTTCGCTTACACCGATTGAGACAGCGAGTGGCATCGGTTGTCTCTCACTTATTTTTAATGCATGTTCATGGCGTGTTGGAGACCTAAGATGGTCGCCAGGTTGATGTGAATGGAAACTATATAGTGTGTGTCCCAGGTAACTCGGGCCAATCTAATTAACGAGAAAACAAGATAGGACGATGAGACAAATTACGCGAGATATCATAGCGCGATACACTGGTTTCCGCTCATAAAAAAGAAGCCGTGGGCGCGTCACCGTCGCAGACCGCTGGACAACTGAAGTTTTCCTATGCCGTAGGCGGATGTCACGTGAGAGCTCAATGATGCTGAACATTATTTTGCGTTCACGTAAGTTAAAAAGCAGAGTTCGTAGTTGGTATTCCTGTACACAACTAAAAATAATAACTTAGTACTATCTGTCATGTAATAAAAGCACTATGATTCCGCCTTCTGCAGCGATTGGCTGCAAGCGTGATGTAGATCGGCATGGCGGCAAGTACATTTGGTTACAACGGGTTGTACAAAAAAGGGTTGCGTTGTTGAATGTGAAAATTTATGAAGAAATAAAACTGCAAATAAAAATGGCTATATTTGGCTACAAAGTATTTTGCTCTCTTTTTGTGTTTGGCTACGTTTGGACTACAATTTCTCTAACTTTGGGCTACGCCACCTCGTCCGACCTGGCAACACCAACATAAAGATGCACAAACGCTAGATTGAGGAAGCGCAAAAACCCATAGTCCAGGAACTACCTTGTATTACTTATTCTTTCTGGGCTTTTAGGTGCCAAAACCAGTTCTCATTATGAGGCACGCCGTAGTGGAGGGCTCCGGATTAATTTCGACTTTAACGTGCGCTGCAACGCAAGCACTCGGGCGGTTTTGAATTTCGCCTCCATGAAATGCGGCCCCCGCGGCCGGGATTCCACTGTTGATGAGGAGACCATATCGATGAAGCATATTCTAGTTGAGGGCGTACCAATGTTTTGTAGGCCTGTTGTGGAATGGTAGAGGGGAAAAGGTGCAGATGACGACGTAAATACCCTAAAGTTCTGTTAGCTTTAGCGCATATCTTCTCGATGTGAGTACACCAGGAAAGATTAGTAGAGAAATGAACACCAAGATATTTGTAAGTGGAGCCACGAGGAACTTCAGCCGAACAGATTTTGTACGGGAACTTGAGAGCTGATTTCACGCGAGTGAAGGAAAGTACGCAGCATTTAGATGTGTTAAGTGACATTTGCCAACGGTCGCACCACTGATTAACTAAGTGAAGGTCATTTTGTAAAGTTAAATGGTCACCATGACAATCAATGGTTCTGTAAATTACACAATCATCCGCAAAAAGTCGTATACAGGACGCCTTAGCTGACTGAGACACCTTGCATTAATCAGCATAACAATTATGAGATATGGTTGCGCAGCTTGGTCCGTCACATCACCACATTCTTGATGCACGACAAAACTAGGCAAGAAATTACTGTGGCGCTTCTAAGAAATAATAAAACGAAACAATAACCTCGCTTAGCCATCGACAGCACTGCACAGGAAAGTAATTTAGGTTTTCTAAGGTAGCAACTTGTTGTGTGTTCTTTTATTTATTGTTGAGCTTGTGTCCCAAATTACGTGTCTGTGCGTACAACTAACATCAGTTGCAAGCCAGTGCCTGCGCTTTTCTCTTCAATTGTTTTATTTTTGTGTTTTCTCGCACAAAAGGTACTTTTTCATGATGCACAGGAGAGCCTTGGGATTCTTTTTCCTTGAGGCTACCGCTTTAGCATATGTATGATATCAAAAAGGCAACTAATCCAGGTTCTAAGTATGAAGGTTGGAATATTTTGGGAAGATTCATTATAAAATCTCGTTTTATTGGAGCCAGACATGCAAATGTCATAGCGGCATGAAGGTGACAACTCCCTTTAAAATTCACCGTATTAGCGCTGTGAACCTCTACATGAGTTCCTTACTCGCCCTTCGGTCTATTTGCTGCTATGGCGATTAGGTCGATACTGAAAGAAAGCTGAAAGAAATAGTAGATCCCGCACGTTTGAAAATGCGGAATCGCTATAAATGGACCGTGACACGCTGGCGCCCAACGAGTCAAGAAAGCTTTGGAGAAACTCATGAACCGCCCCTGTTTGTTTAAAGCTGCATCAGCTATACGAATACAGGTAAGGATTCCAACTACCCCTGTGGTGTGCGTAATTTTTTTTTTTTTTTGCATGATAGTGATGATGGTCGTGTTGCAGCAGGTGGGGCTGGCCTGGAATTTTTGCCCGATTATTGTTCCACTTGAACTAGTCATGTGTAATTATTAAGAAGGGTACTCCACCAAAAATTGGTGAACTCCGGGTCTCGAAGGAAAGCAAGCAACAACAGTCGTAGAAACTTCCTACCTGATTACGCAGCATGTCAGGCTGTACGATACAACGATATTTACTATTCTGTTATTATGAGCAATTATTAGAAATGGCAGAACAGTCTGTCCTATCGCGTTGACTTATCTGTGGTGTCTGCAACGCCTTCGAATGAGGAAATATTACCCGACACATCACTCACCACTTCGGTTTGATGCATCATGACTCATCGCTTTGAAATAACACTCACCTCGAAGTAAAACAACACACGCCGTATTAATTTGCCGCTTAGCTGGTTACAGTTAAGACAAAGAATTAGCATGATTACAAAAACTTCCAGGGGAGAACCATGGCCGAACAAGAGAAGTCTCGCCTTTGTGTTCTAGAACGTTCCACTACTATACCTCCACTCGTAAGAGTGAATGTTAGCGCCGCCGGTCGCCAAAAGTGGTCACTGTGCTTCATTGATAGCCAATGGCAATTCTCGAGAAACGTAACCTCGCCTTTAGTCGAGGGGCCGTTTTGTCCTTAACTCATCGGAGTGGGGCAAAAGCTTGGATTTGATGATCCATTGAGAATACGGGGGTCAGGCTGGCGTGGCCGTTTCCAAAATGGGGATGGAAGACGTGACGCCACTCGCTTTGTTGCCTGTTCAAATTGGAACCTTGAACTTTACTTCACCTAAGTATTCTGCACGGCGGTCTTCGATGAATGTCTGTACTTACTGTATCCGGTAAGCGCAGTCCATTCTTCGATCGTAGACCCTATGCGCTGCAGTGCTTGATACGCACGTATTGGAGCAGGAGGAGATAAGTGCGAAGAACAGCTGAGAAAGAACACTCTAAATAGATTGCAATATATTATATGATGAGCAGCTGCATGGAAGAAGGCTACCGTACCGGGGATCTCCAGTAAGCCCTGTCTTGTGCCAGTCACTGCAGCCTACAACCTTCACTACAGCACACCGCCTGAAATTCCGCTTCCTGGGTTGCGTTTGTTTTCCTTATCACCCATTTTGCTAGTATACCATAGGACATGTTATATATTGTGCGCATTTTATTACTAACGTGTTCGCAATCCAAACTCGCATTAATGTTTTCCTCTCTTGGCATTAAGACTGGGCTTTTTAGCTTTACAGTTTGTTGCACCGCCTTTAACTACTTTGTTAGTCCGCAAGCTTCCGACCTTTCGTTAAGCAATGGTATATTTCATCAATATATCACCTCAATAATGCGCCTCAATTCATTTTTCAGGATTTAAGAATGCTATGGGCCCTCACATGGAAGCACGTTTCAACAAATTGGAGATGGTCTTGAAATTTTGTTGTCATGATCCCTTCTAATGAAACTGTGGCTAATTGTCCCAGATGAACGCAGTCTTGCGCAGTTTCAAGTGGCCAACTACAAGTTAGGAAGCGTTGGTGCTTGCCAAGCCGTTATCTTTTTTTTCAAATCTTAATCCTACATAGGTGCTTGAAGGCCTCAGCTATTTCCTACAAGTCATCGTACATCTTACTGAACAAGAAGTCATAAAAATTGCAAGTTGCTGGGATAGTTTTAGTTCACCCTCACACCTTCATCTTTGCTTGTTTAGTATTTCGAATTCTCCTTCTTAGACATGCAGTAAATAGCATTGCAAAGATTGTATTGTTGTTTGACACCTGTCTTGACACCTTTCTCACACTTTTTTAGCCTTTTTTTCTGTCCATTATATAGTACGGGCTCAGCATGTAGAAATTTTATTATTACCAGTTTATTATTTAAAATGGGATAGCAAAAATTTTAATCGCAGAAGTTCTATTCCTCAAGCGCTGTTCACCCTAGTTCACTGTGATTCTTAGCTATACTAGAAAGAATGTTCTAGTTACAACTGATAATGCGTGTAATACGGTTCTGTATGCGTTGAAGCTTCTAGATTAGAGTTTGGCCATGAAGATCCCACACTGTACAACCATAATCAAAGATTGGTCACTTATTGGTGGGTTTGGGAGCTTCTTGAAGGTCTTCTGGGGCAGGCTTGATATTACATTGGATCAAATTGAGGGCACACTTGGCTTTACCTGCTATACCAAGTGCTTCTGCGAAGACTTCAAGGAATTTGAAACTTTTACCTCTGGCAGATAGCAGAATTGTATTCCTTGATGTGGTCCACTCAAAGAGGCGGACATTACTTGTCTGATAATCGAAATGCTTAAAACGACAGAACGCTGAGCTAGTTGGTAAGGATTCATAATGCAAAAAAGTAAGGCGTGCAGACACGGACACAAGAGAAGTGGACAACACGAGCGCGTTCGTGTTGTCCACTTCTCTTCTCTTGTGTCCGTAGTCTGCACGCCTTACCTTTTTGCATTAAGAAATGCTTAATCAACTAGATAACGAAAAGTAAACTAATTAGGTTTTAACTAATTACCTAACGCCACACGTTGCAATTCACAAATTGTAGCCGATGAGACTGCACGGCGTGTAAGCTTGAAATAATTTTGTGGAGGACACTATTTTCAAGATACGCATCAAACTTGCTTTAAAAGTGCACTGACAACCAACTAACCTCTTTATAAAAACGATGAAAACGTCGTTTAATGCATTTAAGCACAAAAGTAACTGGACCGGCAATGCATTATTTCGCAGAGTTCGGGAATTAGTGTCTTGAAACTGTCATCTTTAAAATTTGTACTAAATAGATACGTCTTGCGAACTGCCCGGCTACAATATTTAAAATGCAGTATGTGCCGTAAGATAATTAGTTAAAAATCAAACAATAAACTTTTGTTTATCAGTGTATTATACGTACATTTCGATTTTTTCTTGGAAATATTGTCCGCTTAATTGAGCAATCCATCTCAAGGATTAGAATTTACTATCTTCCTCCAAAAGTAATTTATAAAAATTGTTCAAGTCTTTACAAATGTAGTCGCTATAACTTATACGTTTATCAAAGACATGCCAGAAGGAAAATAGATACCGAAGAAATTAAAATGTTAAATGGGGCCTAGCGGGGTAAAAGGCATGCGATAACAAGCATAGAATGGTTTGCGTTCCCTGGTAAAACTAATAAAGGAACACTTACTTACATTCAAACACATTTTTCTAGTTTTGCACTACGAAAAAAAACAATTGTCAATATCATGTTGTAAGACATCAGTATTTCTTGCGCCATGTCTAGATCGGTAAGTGGCACAATCGTCGCCGCATATACCTGGTATTTGCAGTTAACAGTTCGGAAAAATCATTATAATAAACAAAAGAAGTAGTAGCCCTCACACTGAACCATACGGCGCCCCAGAAGTTACATAGCTACATGGAGAAGAAGACCTGTTTACTACAAAATTGTATTTTCTACAACTAAGAACAGAAGCCATCAAGCCTAAAATTGACAATTTATGCCATAAACGAGCATATGGAACAGTATCAAATGCCTTCTGAAGATTTGGGAATAGGGAATCAACTTGAAGCACCCTATCATATAAAATAAGGACATCCTGAGAAAACTCACACAATTGTGTAGCACACCATAAACCGAAAGTAAGCCATGTGGAAGTAAAAAAGAAGTCATGGATTTCAAATATTTTGTAATATGACTTGCGATTAGATGCTGAAGCGTATACGGCAGATCGTTGTCAAAGTAATCGCTCTTCCATTAGTGATTTTTATACCTGGACTTTAGTATTGGCACAACATCAGCAAATTTCGTGGTTGGAAATGGTATGAAACCTTGAAGCTGAGTTTGAATTAGGGCATTCAAGAATGAGCCCGTACTCCATTTGCGGGGACAACAATGTCAGTCATAGGTTCAAAAATTGGGCGTATCACACGCAGCGTTTTACCTTGAAGTGGTTGCGAAAATACAGATTAAAAATATCTGTTAAAGCAGACTGCCTTGGCTGCCTGTTCGATAAAACTTATTCGGCCATGTATGATGTCCGGGATACAAACTAAGTCCATGTTATTTGATTTCACGTATTTTTATGCATAATTGGCATTAGTAGTAAATGTTCTCTCTAAGGAAACAAGAAAGTTATCCTGAGCTTATCTTATTAGTTTTAGTACTATGCTTAGTTCACAAAGTTTATCATAAACATCAGCATTCGTTATTAGCCAGAAGCGCAGAAAAAGGTGGTTCTTCTTAGTAAATGTTTGGGTTTCCAGTAGTCCAGGGTTTATCAGCCCTACGCTTTCCTGTAATAACCTTGAAAGGAGCGTGACAGCTGACAACTTTGCGAGCACAGATTTAAATATTACGCTTCAGATAGTAAGATTATTGTCACATTATCCTTGCTTTGTATCTCTTTTTAAACGCAGTCACTTGGTTACATTGTATCAACTCCCTTTCGATGGCGCAACCATATTGATTAATATTAGTATTTACGGATTTATTGAAAGACTCGGTTATGTGGTTTTACGTGGCAAAATCGCGATATGATTATGAGGCATGCCGTAGTGGGGGACTCCGGAATAATTTGGACCATCTGATGCTCTTTATTGTGCACCTAAACCTAAGTACACGGGTTGAAAGACTCTGCGAACACTGAGTTGCTTTCAGGGCAAAACGACATACAATGACATCGTTAGTTGCACTCTATGCACCATATAATTATAGAGGTAACTCCTGTGAAACGCATGAACTTCGTATGCCAATTAATTATTCAGACGCAAGAAACTGCCATCGAAGAGGCGTCGAAATTTTCTGGCGTATTTCCTGTTACGTCGTAACGTGCACCAGCATGCGGGAGAAGCTAACGATAAATTCCAGGCATTTAAAGGTCAAGGAAGAACAGTACTTCAAAGGTTTCTATGGCTGTTGCGGAAACAAAGATGGTGATACGTGCGAAACAAAGTGGTGTCTGCGACAACACGCTGGCGAGCCCCACCACTTTTATATGTGAACTGAGAACGGTGGCGCAAATGTAGCCTGAATTTCTTTTTTCGTTTAAATGCTATACATTCTTCGAAATACACCTTGATCGTGTTCTAAAGGAGAGATGTGCAATGTTTACCCCAAGTTGCGAATCCATTTCACGAGTGAGCAGATCTGTCGTAGGCTGTCGTGCCGGGCATTCCGTAAAAAAAAAAATTGTTGCTCCAAAAATTCACAATTTCAAAGGGAGAATGCTCTTCAATCTGCCGGGGCTTAGAGCGTCAAACGTATTTCAAGAGTTCTGCAATATGGTTCTGCTTACAATGTTATTGACATAGTGCCTTAAGGGTTAGCTTACCTGTGGAGCTCCTAGCTCAGACGTAAATACATTGGAGTGAAGAAATTGTTTTTCTCGGTAGCCACTATTCCGGCTTTGTTGAACTTCTTTTGTACGAAGCAGATGTTTTATTTAGCCCGTCAATTGTTTCCCAAAAATAATTGGAAATTGCAAAATCAAGAAAAGAATGGAGCCTCGAGTTTACATCTGTAACACTGCAATAAACAGCGATATCATAATTCTGAAAACTGCGCCTACGGAAAAATTGAAAGCGTATGAAATTGAGGTATTTCATGTACTTGGTGTATTATACATGACTCTGCAATATACAAGCTTGTGAGTAAGCCTTGTAGGAAATCTGCTAAACACTGTAAGCATCATCGCACGAGCTGTAAGCTCATATGTCAAATTTGTCCACGTATAATTCGCTAACAGGTTGCATTTGACAGAACTGCCATATCTATTTTCAGTGCTGATGTGACCGATTTGTCAGTTTCGCGGTTCAATTTCTTTACCATGTTTCTACAATTTATTTCAGGTACAATCACCCGAAATCAAAATTATGCGGCCTATATTTGGTTGAATTAAATATTGCTACGCCGTGCGCTGGCTAGTATGTGATTTTGACAAAGGACAAGGGAGAAAAAGTGACAGAAGCTAGCAGATGTCCACCAGTGCTGTAATAAAGTGTAGTGCTTAGGTCGGCGTGGCGGGGGTCTGCATTACACTTGGTGACAAGCGGTCGGATCGCACCATGTCAGCAGCCACAACGGCGTGCGAGGACGGTTGTGCTCAAGCCTGCCCAAGGGACGATGGCCAGGCCAACGCGTTCATCTCCGCGAAGCTGGACAGCGTCCAAGCATCGCTTCTTAGTATAGGTGCACTTCAATCGCTGTTATGATTAGCGTATTGGCAAGACTGAAAAACCGTCCCGTGCAGCTAGAGTCTGCAGCTGTGAACAGAACCCGGCAGACCGCAGCCAACAAGCATTTTCGCCTCTCACGCCGTCGTACCAGCCAGCTCTAGAGCTGCCCGTGTTCGTTGGTTCTATTTCGTGGAGGGTGTACCGTGCGCATTTGGATGTAGTTGCCACTGGCACTGCTTGGGACAATACCATAAAAGTGAGGACCTTCATTTCAATGTCGTGGGACCCTGCGGTCGAGCTGCTGGAAAGCGTTCATCGTGGACAACTGGATGATTACGCAGTTTTCCGCCATCTCTTTGACGGGCGCTATTGCGACGACCACCAAAAGGAACTTGACTACGCGCGAGCTTCGTAATCATCAGTAGCACCCTCGAGAACCGCATCAGGAGCTGGCAGCCTCCATTCGGCGGCTGACACTGAATTACTTCTCGGGGTTGGAGGCCTAAATTCCCGCCGTTTAGGAAAACAGCCTGCGTTGTAGACCCTATTGAGGATCCTGATCTGCAAAATCTTCTTTGTTTGAAGCGCCCTTTAAAAGTGCGGGAGGCCATGATACCTTGGAGACAGAGGCCGCACTGGTACTTTCTACTGTTACAAAACGCCACCAATGTCAGGCACGTATCTTCTGCATCCCAAAGTCAGCAACAGCAACGGCCCTTAGAAACATCTAATTCCTCTGAATCTACGTTAGAAGGCTTGGATGTGACGCAATTAGCAAAAACCTACTTCTGTCTTGAGAAGCGTCTCAAAGGAAGCCAGCTACAGCAACCTAACTGTTTGGTAGTCGTCTCCGTAAGCAATTACAAGAAGGGAAGAACAAAGGACAGCGGAGCACACAACGAAGTTGCCCGGCAACAGCCAAGTTCGGTGAAAACAATCCTATCGCTTTAACTGTTTCCGTACAAACCTCCCCCCTGTGCAACACTCGAGGGTGATGCGCCCTATGTGTTTGGTGATTTCGCACTTCTTGGCTGAAATGTGAGGGCACTAATTGACGCGGGCGCTGGTTTTAACGAATTAGGTCGCTAACCCTTGCCCAAGCACCGCATCTGATTAGGCTGGCCGAGAAGCGCACCTGTTATCTATCAATAGCACATAGCTTCGTCAGGCGGGCCGCACTTCAATCAACATGAATGTCCTTGAAAGTACTTTCACGGTGGAATTTGTAGTTGTAGACAGTACGATTTGACCTGCACTACTGGGATGAAGATTGCGTAAGAAGGCTGATGTCACAGTAAAGCTTTCTCCCTGGACCCGCCATCTAATAACCCAAACTCCACGCCAGCAGAGTCCTGGTAGTTACAGCCGTCACCTTCAGCGCTTTCGGGCTGTCGAAAATGGTTTCAGTTGTGTTTCCAACATGATACCACATCCGCTTTCCGGGTCTCAAGAGCTGCCGTGGGAGACTTAATTTAGGACCACAGCTAACCACGACAGAATTGCAGCCAATAAAGACGCTGGTACAGTAATATCGTCAGTGCATTGCAGTTTCCCAGGGCGAGCGACCGTGCGCACCGTGGGTAGTGCACCGCATAAAAACATGCGCTTGTTCGTGACCAGCTTCGTCCGGTAGCTCCATGTGAGCGCAATATTATCCAGGACCATGTTGAAAAATGCTCCAAGAAGGTATCATATCCCTGTCGGGCAGTCCCTGGTCATCATAGGTCGTCTTTGTGAAAAAGAAAGACATCAGCATTCGCTTTTGCGTGGATTAGAGGAAGCTAGACAGCATGACATGTTACGGCGCTTGCTCTTGGCACGCCCCGACGATGCGTTGGACTGCCTGAATGACGTATGCTATATCTCCACCCTAGATATCGTCTTTGGATACTGACAAGTGCCCTTGGTGTCGGAGGACGCTTAAAAAATGCGCATTCGTCACACCCGACAGATTGATTCATTTTTACCGCATGCCAGTTTGGGCTTTGCAATACCCTCGCGACATTTCTGCGACTAATGGATAGTGTTTTAGGACACCCGAAGTGGCCATGTCTCGTGTATAAATCGACGATGTAACTGTGTACTCTGCTACGTTCGATGACCGCCGACAACGCCGTAGAGCAGCCCTGGGGCCGTATTCTGAAACGATCGACTTCAGCGATACAATAACCTTGACCAACGGCACGCGCCGATTGGCTGTTTTAGAAAATTTGACGAGCTGATTGGCTGGTTGAGTCACGGCGATATTGTCGCCGAGGCGATACTATCGCCGAAGCGGATAGTTTCAGAATAGGACCCCTGGATGCGCTCTCAGCGGCCGGACTTCGTTTCATTCCGATGAAGTGTTTTCTTGGCTACCAGGTGACCTATTTGGGTGACGCTGAGAACCAACGCGGTATCCAACAAGAGGATGAAAAACTACGCGCTATAGCCGATTACAAAGCCCCCTGCACTGCGAAGGAATTGAAAAGCTGTATCGGGTTTCCGTCATATTCCCGGCGCTTTATCAAATATTTCGATAAATTAAGTGCCTCACTGACATCCCTACTCAAGCAAAATGCTGCTTGGGACTTCGGACCCCACCAAAAAGCTGCGTTTGCTGACATTAAAGGGGCTTTGCTGAGACTGCCAACCTTAGGCCATTTTGATGAAAACGCATCCATTGTCCTCCACACAGATGCCAGCGAGAATGCACTCGCTGCAGATTTGTTGCAGCAAGACTACTCCGGGGAATAACGCGTTCTCTTGTATGCCAATCGACAACTGTCAGACGTGGAAATGCGCCGTCACTCCTCTGAAATGTGTTACTCTTGCGTGGGCAATTGAAAATTTCGATCTTACATCTACAGCCGTCACTTTACTGTCGTATATGACAGTGCTTTCGCAATGGCTTCACTGGTCGAAATATTTCACTTCAAACTTGACCCGCTTGTCCATGAAGTTAAAATAATATGACTTCGCAATCGCTCACAGAAGTGGCTCGGTTCATGAACATTCTGATTTCTTGTCGTGATTTCCTGTTCCGGTTGCAGCCATTGAATATTCGCGAAATCCGCAACCGCGAGGTCCAGAACTTGCGTCTATCGTCCGGTTCCTTCGCGGGGAAAGAATCAGCTAGCTCCTGCTGCTCTTCAGCAAGCTAGGTCCCTGCTACGGAATTGAAGACGGCCTGCTCATGCACATTCGTCGATCTTGCGGTAGTCCTCCTGTTTGGTTGCCTGTGGTGCCTGGACCATTGCAATCTCGCATACTCGCCGATCTACATGACCCGCCCACTTCCGGTCAACTTGGCCGTGCGCGGACTTACGCCAGGGTCGCGGAGCGCTTTTGGTGGCAAAATATGCACCGCGACCTACAATACAAGGTGGCATCGTGCTAACTCTGCCAATTTCGCAAGGCCGGCGCCGTACCGAGGCCTCCTACCATCATTCAAACCCCCCTGATTTCCCTTACGAAAGCCTACGTCCGTTTCCAAAACCCCAGGATGGCATCAGGTACCTCATTGCTGCAATCGAACATTTCACAAAATGGGTCTAGGCCGCTGCAGTTTCCAGCACATTATGCGTAGCACGCTGTCACCTTTCTGAAACCACAGTTTTTGCTGCGTCATGGCGCTCCTTGTTGTTGCTTACTGATCCTGCCACAAGCTTCATGTCTCAAGAATTTGAGCGCGCCTTGAGGCGGAGCGGGAATAAATCATTCGCCTTCATCACTCAACCACCCACAGTGCAACGGCCTTGTTAGATGCGAGAATCGCACTCTCACTGACATCCTAGCCTCCTACGTAAACTGAGGCCGCTTTGTCGCCGAGGCAGTTGGCGCAATCAAAACAACCAAGCGGGAAACGACACAGCCAGCCTCGTTCTTTTTAGTCTTTGGACGGATTTCATCATTTGCGCTCGATCAGGAGTTTGGTGTTTTGCGAGATCAATCAGCGTACTCGTCAGAACTACTTGCCCAGCGCCGTCAGCCAGCTCGCGACCACATGCTAAGCGCCCATGCTCGCAATTAAGCACCCTTCGAAAGCGACGCATTGCCAGCGCCCTCCTACCAGCCCGGAGACCTCGTGTTAGTGCGTGGCATGGTTCACGCCGTTGGACGAGCAATGATACTGATGCCGCACTTTGGAGGGACCTACCAAGTTGTGAGTCGCTTAGGTCCGGTAACCTACCACCTTGAGGACCTGCCAGAACCCAGGCCTGCAGGTAATCCGCCTTATGTTTGCGCTTGCGAAAAGATACCTGCCCTGACTGCCCATTCTACGGGCCCTGCTCACGATACTTGACACTTGTATTGCCCTCTTTAAGCCTGATGTCTATGACTTTAAACATAACTGTTAACCTCGTGCAATTAAGAATCCGAGTCTTAGAGCGACTATCGACCGCCTTTCTCTTGATAAATCATCGCCGAAGTCGCTTTCTTCCCGAATGTTCAAACTTACGCTCTTCCCAAGATGACGCATAACTGTTAATCTCATGCAATTAAGAATCCGAGTCTTAGAGCGACTATCGACCGCCTTTCACCTGACAAACCACCGCCGAAGCTGCCTCCTTCCAGAATGTTCAGACTTAAGCTCTTCCGAAGATGATCACGAGCATGAGGATCGTAAATTAACCCCGTTAGTTCCTGACCCCCCTTTCCCCACCCCCCGATGGCCGAGATGGTGCGGTGTGTGCTCGCTAGTATGTGATCGGGACAAAGAACGGGGGAAGACGAAGTGGCAGAAGCTAGTAGATGGCGACCAGCGCTGTATTAAATAAAGTTGAGTGTTTAACACCGCGTGGCAGTCTTCGTAAAATTATTTTCTCTCGAATGCACCAAGTATCACTCAAATTGGTTCAGCGGTGCTGTCATCAGATTAAGTATTCGTTTCACTTGTTTCTGAATATGGAAATTATAGTTGACCGCACGGTAAAGCATCCTCTTGGAACGTAGAGCATCCCGAAAATTTCAGAATTTCGCGCGAGCGTTGACCGCACGGCATGTCAGTGGTCTTGTATAGCGGGAATGGGCACTCCTGAAACAAACAGCGCCGCAGATGACATGGGAAATGGAAATTGCTTTGCACGCCCGCGCTTACTCTCCCCGATTTCGCCATCCTTCGCTGCAATGAGGCCGGTGACACGCAATGTGGTCGGCGTTCGCACAATATTATTAAATTTTAGGGATACTGTACTTTTAAAACAAGGTTAACTTTTCAGATGAGAAAGATTGTTTCCTTGTTCTGTATATTTTAACATGTAATCGACCATGTTGTATTTTGTTTTTGCGTCTTTCTATTATAGAAATATTGAAAGAGAAGTCTTCTATAAGCTCTAGCAC
This sequence comes from Dermacentor silvarum, assembly GCF_013339745.2. NCBI lineage: Eukaryota > Metazoa > Arthropoda > Arachnida > Ixodida > Ixodidae > Dermacentor > Dermacentor silvarum. The sequence goes on from NC_051155.1 coordinate 95,437,288, forward strand.
ACGAAAATGTATGATTTTTGATCTTACAACCGTGTTGCGCAAAGTTTACGTTCCACTCATATTTAATACTATCGTTCCAGTCCAGCTTCATTGGAGCGTCGTATGAGTCTGCTACTCATGTAGGGTCCGTTGTTCAATATGATTGTTTAAAGGACTGATGTTCGGCTCCTCTTCAGAAGTTGTCCACCTGGAAACAAGGAATCAACTTGGCTCACCATAGAGTTGTTGCTAAAAATCGCGACAAACCGAACCACCATCCAATACCCATACTAATTCACGGTCTCATGTCACAGATGACATCCCAGACAACGTCTGTGTAAATTATCTTCTTGAAGTGGTAAACTATTTCCTAATAAAATGTAACGTTTGTTGGAGTAATGCGTACAACACTGCGGATGTCAAGCAATCTTATTATATTCTTTTTAGGAATATTTAAAACTTTATATGACAAACTTCTGCCCGCAGTAGCAAGGACGCAATACCCATGTGTGCAGAAGCTTCGAGGGGAATGCAACAGAATAAATAATAAGAATGCTCCAACACTATGTGTGGAAGGTATACATTAAAAACATTTCGTGAATTAGAGCTGCAGTGGACGTTAAAGAAATATTATTCAAAGGACAGTGCGAATAGTATATGCCTAACACGGAAGGCTATTTTCATTATACTATGGGTAATACAGCAATTACTCAACTTCTGTAAGTAAACTGTGTGATAGAGAACTGAGTAGCAGAATACGTGCGCTTGAAACGGTTGGCAACAATTATTAAGGCGAACCAAGGCCTGCGTTTAACAAATTAATACTAAATAACCAGGCAACCTGGTGCTTCTGACGGCACAGTTAAATAGGTTTTAATTATAATGCTTGTTTTGAGCGATGTCTCGTATTCACAACGAAGTTCACATTCCATGACATGCGAGTACTCGAAAGCGAACTCCTGCCAGCTGTTGTAGAGGACGAAATGGAGTTAACTATGTCGTAAACATAAAAGGGCATTGCTTTGCAACATAACCTATAAATTAACCAAATATAACACGTTTAGGGGCGGTATAACGTAAAATGATTCCAATTTGTACAATCAGCCTCCACGATTGGCCAAAACATTTTCGGGCCACTCCCAACTTTTCCACTCTGTCACGCGACGTCACGAAAACCGCTATAGCTCCCTATCTGATATAATGTGTACACACTGATTATGCATGAATTAACCGCACAAAAGAAAAATAATAATGATTCGACGCCTTTTCACCGTTAGCCCTCTGCTATTGGTCCAATGTTTTCTGGCTACGCCCACTTCGGCTGTCTGTCACGCGACCTCACAAAACCACGAGAACTAACCACGTCAAAGTGACGTCTACACGAAAAAAAATGAAATAATATGCCGAAAAAAACTGAAAATTTTTCGGAATAGCCGCAGACTGCCATGTTCGGAAAGGAATAGAAGATGGCTCTCCGCCGATCGCTCAGGCCCTCGCTACTCGCACCTGCCGGTGAGCATGTATTTATTTGCGCATGATAAACCTTTTTGCGTGGCAGTAAAACGTTATCGAGCCTTTTCGGCATGCATACGACATCGCTCTGCCAACTCTTCCTTGCTGAGGATCCGTTTTAGCGACATTCTTATCCTTCCGTTGCACGCCGCCCTGATTTTCGACCAGTCACCGTAAGCTAAGTAAGGCGAAGGGGACCAATCGGAGAATCCGACACCACCCTCTTCATGCGGTTATCTATTTTCACTGTGCTGGCTCGGCCCCATTGAAACCGTCTTCTCTAGAGCGTGCTCCTATGCTCTTGTCAGCCAATTAGATAAGAAAAACCTCTGAGTGTAGACAATTTTATTGCTTTTGAAAGCGAACAAACGTGACCTCCTATAAACGAGGAGAATGTTTGATTGGGTTGTTCAGACAACGCTGCGGGTCCGCAGCGTTGTTGCATATATTTCACGTCAGGAGTTTGGTATCAAAACAGTTTGGAATCATTTTACGTTATAGTACCCTAGATCTTTCATTCTAAGCCGTCCCGAATGCCTTTTACGCCTTTTCAACTGCGTCGTCATCAAAAAACTTGGAAAAACAAATATAACTAATAATTACGACCATCAATGAAAATACGTTGTTGATTTTAAGCGGATATCCAGTCTATCTGCTTTGTTAATGTTTTAATACTAATAAGTTCATACTAGCACGATAAGTCGAAACACATTCTAATAATTAACAAAAATCATCTAATTAACTTCTTAATTAGTTACTTTACGCTACGTATTGTAATTTACGTATTGTAGCCGGCGAGTTATCAAGACGTATCCACTTCAAGTGAATTTCGAGAAAGACACCAGTTCCGAGATATAATTTCCAAAAGTGTAGGGCGAGATCCATGATCGTTCCCGTTACTTTCGTGCTTCATTGCATAAAGGAGCATTTTGTTAAAAATTTAAGCGGGACAGCAGTGCATTTTCACGGCGAGTTTGATGGCGCATACCTCCAAACAGGCGTCATTCTGGAAATTGATTACAAGTGGATACGCCTTGCAAGCTCATCGGCTACATTCGTTAATTGCAACATCCGTTTAATGCAAATAATTAAGAATTTTGTTAATTTTTCTTTATTAGCTGAATATGTTTCGATTTCTTGTGCTAAAATGTGCGCTTCATCGAATAATTCAGCTCAAGGACAACAATTAGGCTGTCTGCCTAAACATTCCATAAAACATAAAAATGATCACCCTGTTTACTGGAACTTCCACGATTTTCATCACAAGAAGTCACCCGGCGGCATTATTCACGTTCAACCAGCCTCCTTAAGTTTATATTGCTCATGAACAATTTATTAACTTCACGAAGTATTTCGCAATTCGGCTGATTTAGCGTGAGGCATAACCTGGGAGAAAATTCAAAACGCAATTACGCAAAAGTGCATCGTGGCAGAACTGCAGCTACTCGTTCGAGAACTTGTTTTGTTACCCATTTCCGGTACATCGTATTTCGTTCTGACTTTTCTGAGCGTGGGGCTGAGCTTAAATGGCTTGAGGCCCAAGGCACCACGAAAGGAAGTGCCGAGAAACTTTGTCAGCCACAGGAGCCGGCCACTCGAGACGTGGGACCTGATAGTCGACATTTGGTCCCCGGACACTCCTGACGGATCGTGTCTGGGCCGCCTGAGCCGAAAGCCTCGGAAGGGATACTTTCCCTCGCCGAATCAGGTTACGCGGAAAGGAGCAGTCACATAGGAGGATCAAGTATAGGCTAAGTTCCGCCTGATGTTAGTCTTTTGCGTTTAGTAGAGAGCACGAGAATAGGAATGAAGTAAATCTGGTGTCACGGACGAGGAAGCACTTCCAACCGTTTGATCGTCAGTTTAGTTGGAGCGAACACGTCCTTCCACCCACTGTACTTCGGTATTCAGCTAGGCAGTGCAGAGTTGCCCTTTCTGTGCCGCGAATGCGGCTCGACGCATGAACCAGAAAATATCATTTGCAAAACTGCGCGCCGTGCCTTTGGCAGTAATCACGAGAGTAATAAATTGGGCTAATTGCTTGCCAGTGCCGTGGTGAACCGCAAAGACGACATTTCGAGGACGCAGCTATAATCACGAACGTCAGAATCGCGATCACCACTAGCAATCAAGCTTAGAAATTACTTTTTCGTGCAGTACACTAGCATCAATAATATTGAAATAAAGACAATTCAATTTCAGAATGAAGAAACGTGTGCGTCAACAAAGTTTCATTTTTTGTACTGCTGTTGCTGCTATACGGATTTGGTGTGCTAAAACAAAATATTTTGGGTGTTTTACGGGCTAAAACAACATACTCGTTTGAAGACAAGCCGTAACTTGGACGACCTGATGCGCACCTAATTAAAGTACACTAATATTGTTGGCATTTCGCCCCCACCGGAATGCGGCCGCCATGGCTAGGGTTGAACCCGCGTCTTTGAGCTGAGCAGCGCCACGTTATAGCCACTAAGCTATACCGCGGCGGGTGGTTCTGCCTGTTTTCCTGGTCGACATATTTCTAAAACCATGATGCACACTACTGGAAATACTGATGGCTTGCACTATCCACAAAGCAGGTGACAACGTAGCAGCCCTCCCCGAGCTAAGTTAAAGAAGAATGAGAGTTTTAATTGCGGACCCCTATTCCGGTCTTGCATCATCCGGTAGTTGACGTTCTGCATGGCAGCTTCAGAACCCGACGTAGTCGATTACAGTAGATTCACACTTAAGAACTCGAAGGCACTGCGAAAATCTGTTCGTTCAATCAGGAGTTCGATTTTAAATATATATATATATATATATATATATATATATATATATATATATCAGCAAAGTTGAATATCTACTATATCTGCATCATGCATTCGGTATTCAAGACACAAGACAATAAGCCAAACAACGCTCAAACCAAAAGACAGATGCAAAAGAAGACCTTTCTTGGATTTCCATAAAATAAATTATTCTTTTAATGATTTCCTACTTAAGTAGGCGTACCTCAAGGCTCCGGGCTCGGCCCTCTCCTCTTATTACTTTACATAAATGACCTACCTGCTATTATTTACTCAAAAATTCGCTTATATGCCGATGATTGTGTCATATATCGTGTCATTAAATGTGAATCTGATCAAGTCGCTTTTAACACTTCTTTTGAAAGGTTTTGTAGCTGGTGCAAACAGTGGCAGATGACCATCAACTTCAGCAAAACTGTACTTTTACCATTTTCAAGGCGTCGTGCTTTATCTCATTTCATATACTCCTTTAACACTCAGTCCCTAAACAGAGTTAGCCAATATAAATATTTGGGAGTTCTTTTCTCGCATGATATGTCTTGGTCTCCGCATATTGAACTAACACGCAAAAAAGCCCTTCAACGCCTTGGTTATTTGCAGCGCACGCTCCGTTACGCACCAAAACACACTAGGCTGATAACCTATATAACAGTAGTACGTCCGATATTGGAGTACGCTTCAATCATATGGAATCCCCATCATAAAAAAGACGTCAAGGCTTTAGAGTCACTACAGAAAAAAGCTGTTAGGTTCATCTGTCGTCGTTATGATATATATCTTTCACCCTCTTTCAACCTTTCTGACCTGAATCTAATCACACTCCAGAAACGTCGCAACTTAGATTGTTTAAAGTTTTTCCACAGTTATGTAAATTCCCCACATTGTTCTTCTCAAGACTACATTTCATTTTCAGCCCCTTCGAATACTCGACAATCATCATCCTCTAAATATTGTTCCGTACAGTGCTCGTTCACACTTGTTTTTATACATTTTTTCCCCTCATACGATTCAGTGCTGGAATGCTTTGCCCAGAAATGTACGTTAATGCCCTTTAATGAATTTCTCACTGCTATTTCACAGTTGTAATGTATATGTATAATTAATTGTTCTTTTCCTATTCCTGCTATAGCCAAAGTTCGACTGCAATATGTATAAATAAATAAAATAAATAAATAATAAATAAATAAGTAGTTGGGCAAACGTTGCTGCCTAACCACTGAAGTGACTCAGTGGCTACGGCGTTCATCCAGTTTACCTGCTGAACACGATGTCGCGGGTGTGACTTTCGGCCGCCTAAGGCCGCGTTGCGATCGGGGCGAAATGCAAAAACGCTCGTCTACGCATATTTCGGCGCGCGTTAAGAACCCCCGGCACAAGTACGCACAATATATATATATATATATATATATATATATATATATATATATATATATATATATACAAACAGAGAGATGGGGAGATCAATAAAAAAACTGAGACGCAGCACTTTTATAATCGAGGATTCGCAATTTTGGAATAGCGCACAGTAATATATATATTTCTGCGGGCGAGGCCATGGAGTGCGCTATTCCAATATTTCCAGTCGTAGATGTTAGACGTGCTGGGTTTCATTTGTTGTTCTCCCTCTATCTTAGTATTCAAGAAAACGCGGAGGGTGAGACTCGTGTTCAAGACCGCACTGGTCAGCATAAATGGTCGACGCGATATAACGACACCGTTGTCCTTTTCAAAAGAAACAGAAACGCACTGCACGCATGCGGAGCACGGACTGGCCGAGAGCGATGCATTGGAATATTCAGAAACGGGGGCCTTATCGATCGCTCGTCAAAAATATCCTGACGCTTTGGATACTTTCAGTTTTTCTGAAGCTGAGGCTTAAGCGGACACGTATGTATTCGCCACGTATGTATTCGCCCTATAATATGGCGTAGCTCGCTTTCTTTTCCTTGGTCCCAAGATTTAAAAAAAAGAGAAGGAGACGGAAAACGTTAGCGTCCGTTCGCGCTTATACGCATTTTAAATGACGTAGCGGGCTGCGTGCGGGCGGCTTGGCAGCGAATTTAACTGCAACGTGTAGTTTGCAGCACCGCACCGACTGGCTAAGCGCCGCTGCCGGATGCTCGGACCATTACTCATTCGAGAGGCCCAACGCTGTCTGCAGCGTGCGTGGTGCGGTGAGCGATGGTTGCGCACCACTAGCGGCGAACCATCGAAGATGATGATCTGTCAAAGGCACTGCTCAGAGGCGAATATTTACCACCTCGAGTAAAGGTTGCAGGCTGTGAAAAGTTAATGCGAGACGGCGGGTACACCGCTCCGAGCTCGAGCTCTAATTGGGCGGCTGAGCAATGGTGGGCTGCTGGCTTGCGTACGACGTTCCTTTTGCGTGGGAAGGAATTTGGAACCTCGAAAAATCCTCTGCTGTACACGTCACTTTGACATACAATTAGATGTTATTCGGCAAGCTCTCAGCTTCGCCACTGCTGCCTAAGTGAACCACCTTTGGGCCCATGCCGTCCTTGATGTCGTCGACGATATTTGTGAGCAGTCACGGGACGAGAATTAGACGGGACGGCGCAGAACTTGAACGAAACAGGAAAAAGCTCGCTTGTTTTCGTACTCGTGTTACCTTGGCACTGTTCACGTTTAGTCGAGACCCTTCCGCGCGGTGATGCTTCCAAAATGCACCGCCCCTCAGTGACGGCTGCGGAAAGATGTGGTGGCCCAGCTACGTGCGTTCGTTGTAAAGCACCAAATCAGCCCCCAGGGCACTTAGAGAACGTGCTGTTCTTTCGTTTTTTAGCTGCACCAATTTTTTAAAATTACCCGTCGCAAATAGCGCCATTCTAGTCATTTAGGTAAATTACTCGATGAGGTGGCGATTACTTCTACAAAAATTCGAATGATTATGTGAGTAATTACATAATCACGGTAATTGCATATTTATTTAATTACATTACGGCACTTATTTCAATGTACGATTTCTATCTAGCTATACTCCATCTCAGAAGCTGTTGTCAGCACTGCCGAAGGTACGGGGTGTACATAGGCAATATATCTTAGCGCAGCGGTATATAGCTCCTGGAGTAACTGGCTGATTTTTGACTACACTAGAGACTTTTGTTGTTGCTCGCTACGAAAAGCGCTACAGCGATACATGACATGTTAGGACCTTTGCGCATGCACGTCGTATACCGAGAATTTCTGGGGCGGTTACCGTCGGTAAACTTAATTGCCACCCTAGCCTTGGCAACATGGCGGCGCCCATACAGCGCCGACCACCCGCTTCCATCCGAACTCACGTTTGTTACTGGTTTTCCGCCCTGCCAGCACGAAACAAGCGGCAAAATCCTTCATCGGTAAGTATAATCCCAAGCTGAGGTCAAATCATTAGGCATGTTTTGCCGTAGTTATTGAGATCGCTTGTTTGTTTTCACGCTGCCAGGACTACAGACACGGCACCGATCCGTAAAACTGGTTTGATTTCCAGTTAGCAGATGGCGCCACAGCATTAGCATTGGTGATGCGTTGACGATGCGGAACGCTATAAAAACATAATTGTTCACAGCATTATTAATTTTCTACCCCGTTATAGCAACGTACGTGATGACGGCAGCGAGCAAACGCACATTCGACGCCGAGCAGATGCTGTGGCGCAGGCGAATATTTGTAAGGGCATTCGCCCGTACTACTGGCTAAGGAGGATGCAAGATAACTGCAGGGAAAGCATGCAGGCAAACCGACGCCCTCCTGCCGCATGCATGTAAACGCAGCTCATGGTTACTGCGTCAAAACAATTTTTTTGTACGAATCCACCAACCATGACACGCCGACGCTGAGCAGACGACGCGTCGCGGATGAGCACATCTCGAGGGGCACTCGACCTTTCTATTGGCTAGGAATTCGTGTAGCTTCCACAGTGCTGACAACAGCTTGTGAGATGGAGTATAGTGCGCTTGCAAGGGATATCCACTTGGAACGAATTCTGAGGATGGCACCGGTTTCGACATAAGCATCGTCAAACTCGATCACGTCGTCATGCCAACACCTAATTTGTTTGTCTTGCCCCGTAGTACGGAGAAGGACAACTTCGTGGAAAGGTCACCTACATGTGAACGACTGAAGCATCACTACCGCAGCTATGCTACCTGAGCATATTGCCCACCTTTGCCTGCGAAATGAATGATCAATGGTCAAATGCCACCGCTAAGCGCATCAAAGTATGCATCGAGGGCCCGACAATCCCCCCCCCCCCACCACCACTGCAATTATCAGCATCAACTGCAATTATCAGCGACTGTGCCTGTCCGCATTATCGTATTGCCTTCTGCATAAAAAGAAGTATAGATTGCAATGTATGCCATTGAAGGCAGGTAAAGCGTAATAAACGAAGTCATAACAACGTCTGAAGCCACGAGCACGAAGATCAGAACTAATCCATGCGCTACCCACCATTGCCATGGTGGCTGAACGATTGCAGTGCAAGTAATTAGCAATTATTCTGGTAAACTTTACGCACTAACTGTAACAAATTGCTTCCCACGTTCTCTGTCGTGCTGCACAGTGCTGTTTGTAGTGAGCTGGCGGTGTACTTTTTTACTTTTAATTTACGGGCAGAATAAATGAGTTCCATCCTTTCTTTGCAACAAGCACTGTTGCCCTGCTGAATACAAGATTGAAGGTACGATCCCAGTGGCGGCCGCAGCTATTAGATAGCGGCCCAAGTGGGAAAACACTCTTTTATTTTATTTAGATTTAGGTGAACGCTGAAGAAATTAGGCCGGTCAAAATTAATCCGGTGTCCCCCACTACGGCGTGCCTCTTATACAGATCGTGGGGAACGAGAAACCCCAGAATGTATTTTAAACATGTATTCTTTGAAGCGCTGCTTCCTTTGCCGCTGAATCACTAAAATATGCCTGGAGATGTCCAGAGAAACTTTTCCAAGACTGGGAGCTCGCAACTTAACCGTATTAATATTATCACACCGCTTGAGTGCTTGCTGAGTAAAGGTGAAATATTTGTGATGTCATCCTCCAATAAACCACGGCGGGGATAATCATTTATATTTCAGAAGTACTGCGCGCCTGCACATAGGCAAGGCGGACACGGGGCTTTATAATCAGCACGGCTTACGAGGATCATGCCCATATTTATTGCTTAGTTCGCTGTCTCCGTTCTGTCCTTCGCGAAGTCAATGTCCTCGTCCTAGCGCGCCAGTGCATTGTCCTCCTTCCACCCCGTAATGATATGATACACTCCTCGTATATGCTAATGTGTGCCAGATTTAATAAAATTTATTTTTTTGCTTTCGCGCATTTCTGCATTTCCTGTGGAATCATATAGACCTTATTGACCCGGAAGGATACGGAGATCCGAGTGCCTTAACTTTCGTTAGTTACAATCAAATCAAGCACGATGGTTGGAAAAGCTTGCTCTGCCGTCACTGTCAGCGTTTTATGAACGTTATGTGATTTATGTTTTTCTGTAACAGCGGCTGCTAGAATTTCTCGCAGCTGTGACTGTTACGTTTCGCAGTCACATTCGCTCAAAGCAGGAACAAGCTACGACGGAATTTGCGGGAGGAATTCATTTCTTAATTTCATTTAGGCAGGCTTGGTTATGTTTTTTTCACGTGGTTGGAGCCAGTCGGTGTAGGCAAAGTGCTTACCCGTAGCCCTCACTTCGCGGCCGTAGTGAATGGTGAATACGGGCATGCATTACGAGATCGCACTGTTTACCAGTCAGCATTTGATGGTTAGGTTCCAGCAACCACTACAAAATCATGCATACGGAGCGCTATATTGACGCAAATTTTGTAGCACGAATATGTCATGAATCGCCGTGCTGTGCACTGAGGGTGTCGAAGGTAAAAACGTATGCGGACAAACATTTTTGCAGCAGATGAGTCCGAAAACGAGCGTGTAATCCAGAGGTCATGTGTGTACCTGTACCAAACTCGACAAATCGGCTCTGTGGAAATCATGGAGGTGGAAGACGATGCACCGAAAAAAGAAAGAACGAATACGCGTCGTCTCTCGGACAGCATCATGACGCTACAATGGAAACCCGTTTGGGTTCCTGCGACAGCGTCACAGATAAATAAAAGCTCGCCCTGGTCCTAGGACAAATTTTTCTTCAACTTCGAAGCTTTCTGATGAAGCCGCGTGCGTTTTCTTTGAAAGGGCGTGCTGCTGCCAGACCGATGAAAACTTTTACGTTTCACCGAAGAGTTTGGCAAACAAAAAAAGAATAGGGAGAGCAGAAAGCTGTCACCCCTTCCGAACCAAGCTGCTCAGACATGTACATTAACAATAACGCGAAGAAACGCCACGTTATTTCAATTGTACGAAGCTAGAAAAATATACTGCTTTGTGCGGTTAACGCGCCACGTGCTAGCCTGCAGCAAGACTCGGAAAACGAGTTTTACGCTGGAATAAAGATACCCGCCGAGTTTTATATAGCTCGAAATCTATGGGAAAAAGGCTGGCGGTGTCACACTCCACCTCCACGGTCCAGATCAGCCAGCCGTAATGTTGTTTGAAAAGATTTCCAAGAACACTTCCTTTTTTGTATAACTTCGCGGCATGCTTGACGAAAGTCAAGCTCCAGTCGTTATGAAGAAGAAAGAAAGCTGGACTGCAGAACCGGAGGAACCGGTAACATGTATACAAGCCGGAAGAAATGTAGAGCCGCATAGGTGCGCGCTTGCAAACTAAAACGTACTGTTTTTAATTCTTTGGGAAGCGGTGGGTCTTGCAACCGTAAAGTCAAGCTATCTAAGGTTTAGTTCCAGCTTTTGTTTCCGTTGCCTCGACGTACACACCCGTTTTTCGATGATAAGCCTTCTTTATCGCGGGACGGCCTAGTGCGCGGACGCCACAATTTTCTGTCTCTTGCTGCTGAAGCGGATTTTTCAGGACCGCTTTTGCATCGATGCGAATTTATATGTAGAGCCGCCCACGTATGTGTCGGAGTAGCAACGGGTTAGAAAATATAAAAATTTTATGGTCAAACGTCCGTTCTAAGGGATTTCTTTCTTGTCCACACACTGTGTTTCAATGGTACGGGTTACCGAATGCACACGTTACGTGTGGCGGTATATATAGTCATGTTGCTTATGACCTTATTAAGTATCTGTGCAATGGACGGAAAGTTTCAGTCTTAATTAGGCTTCTAATTTTCTTTTGTTTTTTTTTTCGCATTCCTTCACGCATGTGAATTGTGGCTTTTCTTTCGCTATTCTGTTTCATTTTTGTATCTGGGTTGTGGTTATTCATACCAGCTTCTTTTGTTTTCGCGACATTCTTCATTCTTCTTTTACGCGTGCGCGTTTCGCATTTTGTTTCATTCCTTGTCAAGATGAATGGAATGTGCCGTCAGGGAATATTTGAATGTCCAGTATTGTCGCGCCACCAAATGTAGATATACAATAAAGAAGTAAGGAAATAAATAGGTAGGTAAATAAATGCTGCAGATCCTCTCTGGTGTAGTGCCTCCATTTGTCACATGCTCAATCCTCGTGCTAAAAGAGTTGTAATCACATCGTAATAATTTCACCGTCGTATATTTCCTGTAGCAATTGATCCCTAGCTCAGAACCTTGTTAGTTAGTGGGAACATCAAGCCTTTTTATGATGTCTCTGTCTGGGGCTTGCAACGCGAGCATTTGACAACTGCAACACTCGAAGCAACGCGACGCACCTTGCACGAAGAGAGAAAGGCCGTGCGGCCCATCTGAGTTGAGTATAGCATTGTAACGTTAGAGACGCATTGCAGCTAAGGGGAAGATTTAGCCCGGGACAAACTCCAAGTTCCCCGTTCAAATAGTTGCAAAACGCAAAAATGCTCTCACGAGGCAAGCGCTGGAACATTGGAGCGAAATTTGCGGCATTTGAGAGAGAACGTTAAATTTTACGAACGGCAGGAAGCATAATTTAGGACATTACATTCGCAAGAATTTCCGTAATTCAGTTGAAAAAAATTAAACCACTAAAAAAATTAAACCACTCAAAAATTAAACCACTAATTAAATTAGAAAATTAGAATTAGAAATTAGAATTAGAAAATTAGAAATGAGAAATTTAGAATTAATTAAATTAGAAATAAAAAAATTTAACCACAAAATTAAACCACTAAAAAATTTAAACCAGTAACAAAAAATTATGCACGTTCGTAAATCTTCACCTCAAACAGTTATCGCAGTTCTTTAAATTCCACCTATTCGAGCCGTTCAAGAAGATAAATGTGATTTATAAGTTTGCATATTGCGTGAAGTTGTTCCAATGCTTACCAATGTTTTGCACCACAACTTAGTGGTATATTTCAGAGGGATGTATAATACTATAATTTCGTCCGCCTTAGACTTTTTAATGCGCGCAGTTTGCTAAAGTTTCATATGCTTACTTAATACTGAGTCAGAAAGCTGATAATTAGGTACTTGATTATTTTTTTGCAATTTTGCAATATGCAATCATTTTCGTTTTAAGCTTATGGGAAGGAAATAACAAGCTTGATTTCTGCAGTCACTGGATGTTTCATTTTTTTCAATGCAAGAAAACCTCCACAACACCGGCGCACTAGATGCCGTGCAAAACGAGTTCTTCCGAGGTAAAGTTTCTACTTAAGCTTAGCAAAGAGCGCTGCATTCGCGAGTTTTCTGCCGCCATCATTTACGCCGACGTCGCTTCTATATATATAGGAAAAATCCATACAATCACATTTAGGGCGCCAACGCATAGTTTAATTGCGTGCTCATCCCGCAGCGTTGCCCCCGGGTAAACAAAGGCATTGCGCGCATAAAAAAACAAAAAAGAAAACGTGGAAGCAACATGCGCACTGCACTGTCTCATCTGTCGGGCCTGCTTACAATCTCAGTCAGGCAAGTAATAAGAGGCAACGAACGGACGTGCGATGTCTTTCTTCGGCCGACAATTACTTCCTGGTCAGTGCAGCGCGGCCAAGCTTGCAAAACAGCGTACAAGAATAAAAAGAAATACCGTAGCGCAGGAAGCGGGGAATTGTGTAGCGGTGAAAAGAAAAGGCTTCGAGTGTCTCGCCGCCAGATACGCAGTTGCGGAGAGCAGCCACTCCCGAAGGCTTTGTCATCTTGCAGACGCTATTTCGGATGAGGCGGTAGACAATCGCTATATGGACCGAATGCTCGTTGGGCCTGCTGCAACTTGCAGCCACGATAGGATTGTCGTAGCGTGTCGTTGAATTTGCGTTATGGTGCGAGGAACGGCGCTAGCAGTACGAGGAAGATGTCACGATGCCGGACGGAGTGAGTGGTGCGTTGGGAGTGGCGTATAAGAGAGAAACCACTGATCTGCTAACGGCGCTATAGAAAAGAAGTTTAAGACATATGTCCGTCCTTTTTGCGCTGTTTGTACAGTTCTTACGTTATCTAGCGAATCAACGCAGAGAAAGCCATACCGGTAGTTAGCTAATACGATTTAACATACATTTCAATTTATTGTCCCTTTAATGAATCTTAAAACAGAATAACGACAAAATTGGTGTGGTTATGCGGGTTGCAAAGCGTGTAAGTTTCCGCACAGAAGCCTTGTTCACTGAGTGAGCAAGGCGTCCGTATAAAAAAATGTAGGCAGCTTGCACCATAGTGTTGCAAGGCTGAAGTCAACAGCGGAGCTGCTGATTGACCTAGCTTCTTCCAGATTTTACTAGGAAACGCTAAATGGTGCTAGGCACGGTATTCCGAAACTGTTCACCGCCGACGCGCAGATTCTCGTTTGGCCGCACGACGGGCTTCAAGATGAGCACGTTCTTCTTCGGGTGTCCGGATCTTATTTAGTCGTCCCATGTCAAGGCTACATGTACTCGTCACAGAGTCAACGAGAGTTCTGCCGCCGTTGCGGCGGCTCCGAGGTTTATTTCCCCGCTGATGTCACGGCCAAGCTCCACCTCCACACTTGCCGAGGCGTCGCTGGTCCAAACCTGCCGAGCCGCCGCCAGAGGTGCCGGCTCCAGTCACGGGCACCGTGCGCGTTCGGCGCGAACGCCAGGAAACGCGGACGGCGTCGGCTGCAGCTCTGCGCGTTGCGTCGATGGTGCTGTTACAATTCATCTGTCTCTCTCTCGCTGTTATTATTGCGATAGCAATTATACGGACACTCCAAAGCGGATTTCTGCCGTCGGCGTCGCTGTCGCCGTGAGGTTCCGTATGACGTCATCGGCGATGAAATCGTCGCCGCGCTCCGGACGCTGTATGTGCGAGTGAAAGGGCGCGAGGGACGCGCGCTTTCACAGGGAGCGAACGCACGTCGGAGAGCAAACATTCGTTCTCCGCCGTGCTCTCTGAAGGGCTGCAGAAATAATCCTCTCTTTCCTCCTTTGCAATCACCATACATAGAGAGCAAACGCGAATTCTTCCGTCACGCGAAAGGCCGTGGGGGGACGGGAGGGAGGGAGGGGAGACGACGTTTAGCTGCGGCACCAAATGCGTATTTATATAAAAACGTTGCGAGGCGAGAAGGTGGGTAAGATTTCCGACGCTGCTCGACGAGTGTCCCATTCTGATCTCGTCGAAAACCTCCGAGCCACCCCCAGAGGCACCGGCAACAGTCACCAACGCCGCGCGCGTTCGGTGCGAACTCGGGCAAAACGCCGACGGCGTCGACAACAGTTCTGCGCGTTGCTGGTGCTGCTGTACGTTCAAGTGTATACAGCTGAAAAAACTACTATCCTTACTCCGTATAGCTCTATACTTATTTGCTATCGCAATTGATGCTTAGCCTTTCGGGGGAAACTGCGACAAATTTTTTTTCCGATTCTCTCTCCCGAGCATAGCACGCGTCGCTCGTGCGCATTCTCTCCTTCCCTCTTCTAAACGTCCCATGTCAAGGCAACATTTGCACGGCACGGAGAGGAGGCGAAGCACACGCCGCTCCGCGAGGTGGTTGCTAGGCAACGCGAGGTGTCATCATCGCCAGACGCAGTTTTTTGCTCGCACTAAGCGGTCTAACCAAGAGCTTAAGCAGCTCTGCTGTTAAAACATAACGTCTTCTTAACCTTCTAAGCACGCCCTGTTCACAGGCGTTCGGTTTCATCTTTTCGGAGCCCAGCAAGGCTTCGCTGAGGGCGCATGTTTTTGACAGCTGTGCATAGAAAACACTGCATAAAGGGGAACAATTGTCATCCACGTCGATTGTAGCACGAAACCTTTCTTTCTGTGAAGCCCGACAGGGTTCCCTTTGCTGCTTAGCGCTACACTCGGGCAGATGACAATTTTTCACTTTCATGAACCCTCTTCCACTTTGTCGGCTTCCGCACAACTGATTTGCCAGAAAGCACTACTATGCTGTCGCAGTGCTCCTGTTTTCTGCACGTGCCGATATACCACGAATTTTGAAGCAAAGGTTTCCTTGCCTCAAGGATCGATATGCGACACTGTGACAGAATAAGTATAATATCGGTAAATATGTTGTGTAATGTGTAAATCAATCAATAAATTTTATTTATAGATTGGAGCCTAAATAATTATCACATATAACATATACAGACAAGGGTCCCAAAGTGCAAGATTGCAACGGGACTCTCAGTGAACGTAACACATAAATGTTACAAGAATAAGCAGCAGGGCGAACAACAGAACCAATACATCAAGTAAGAAATCCTGAGCATAACCGTATGAAAAAAGCCTGAATACAAAAAAGGAACTTCAGAAATAAGCAGATAATATATATTATCTAGTGCATAATAAATCTAGTGCAAGTGCAAGAAGCATGAACATCAATTATTTAACAAATTATCTTTAATGAATTCGTGAATGAAAGTAAAGAAACACCACACAGCGCTTTCTCCTCTTGAGCTTAAACAGGCATCAGAACGCAAAACTGCTTGAGCTGTCTAGTAAATTACCTTCCGTATATATAGATCCCTGCGGTCGCACTTTCATTGCCCTTTTTCCCTGGAGAAGCATCATACATTGCCTCCATCCTCGCCACATGATGCGTCGACATTTCACACTGCGCATCCGCCTTACCTGGCGTTTGAACTTCGGCATGGCTTCTCCACGGTGTAGTGCATAAACGGGATTATCGCATGCCAAGGGTGCCGCGCATTAAGATAAACGTTACATTGCATGAGACGTCGCAGAAGAAGAAAATAAACAAAATTTTACGCGTCACGTTTGGATGTATAACGTTTATTTAAACGAAATAAATGTAATGCGAAGCATCCCAATGCGGGGACAGGCGCCTGGTTAGAAGAAAGAACTACTGCGCACGCAGACGCTGTCTTTTAGGGGCAAGGCACCTTATTGGGCCGAGCCTTGTCCCTCGTCGTCGTCCGTTGTCCGTAGCTCTGGTTTGCATGTATACTGTATATACCAGGGCATGTACATATGTGTACTGTGCACATGTACAGTATATACAGGGTTTTTCACCGAATACTTTCAAATTTTATTTAAGGTTGCCTGTGGCTGATAGTCCAATTCTAGTTAATGCGCTGGTCTACTCGAAGAGCCGGACATTACATGCACAAAAATTGAAATGCATAATGGACTAATTAACAAAAATTCACTAATTAAGTTTTTATATAATTACCTGATAGCCCATATTGCAATTTACAAATTGTAGCCATGAAGTTCGCGAGGCTGATCCACTTAGAATTAATTCTCGGGATGACACCAGTTTCGAGATAGTAATTCCCGAACTTTGCGGAGAAATGCATTGGCGTTCCAGTTAATTTTGAGCTTCAACGCATGAAATGACGTTTTGTTAAGAACCTAACTGGAATGCCAATGCATTTCTGCGCAATGTTCTGGAATTAATATCTCGAAACTGGTGTCATCTCGAGAATTCGTTCCAAGTGGATCCGCCTTGCGAACTCCACGGCTACAATTTGTAAGTTGCAATATGGGCCAACAGGCAATTAGTTAAAAACTTAATTAGTGAATTTCTGTTAATTATTTGATTATGCATTTCAATTTTTTGTGCAAGTAATGTCCGCCTCTTCGAGTAGACAAGCTCATCAACTAGAATTGTGCTATCTGCCACAGGCAACCTTTAAGAATTTTTTAGTGTTCGCTGAAACACCCTGTATATACATACAGGGTGTTTCAGCGAACACTTTCGAAAATTTTTGTGGATTCACAGTTACCCGAATGATCCCCGGTGCTTCGCTCACTCATCATCATTCACTTCGTGGATATGCGGTGATTTTTTTGTGCGCAGCTCTTAGGGCGTCTGTTCCTGCGTTGAGCTTCGGCGTCAGCGTTGTCCCTCGGCGTAACCGAGCGAACGAACGCAGTGAAGAATGAAAGAGCGAACGCTGAGCGCAGCGTGCTATGAAAGACGGTGATATGAAACAGAGAGCGAGGAGGAAAGCGGAGGAGGAGGGTATGGCGAAAGCGTAAGGAGAAAAGCGTAGTAGTGCGCAAGATGGGCGACGACTGCTACGAGATGGCTACGTCTGCTTACTGATGGCGTGCGGCGAGCGCGTCCAACGCTACCATATATAGAAACAAAGCGCTGCATGAGCGGAGGTCTGTCTGCGCCAGCTGCTGTGACCCACCCACGCGCTACCTCTCGCAATCTCCCGATTTGCGAAGCTGTCGCGCCAACACTTCGCTGCTTGTGCAACGACACAGATTGTCCGCGCCAGCCAATGTATCGCGAAGCGATAACAAGCATAGAGCTTAATTTTACTCAAATTTCGAATTGGCGAGTAGCATAATCGTCGGTGAATAGTTTTAATGCGAAAGCATTATATTACCCCCCTTGCAATATAATGGTGCCACATAATTAGAAATACGAAGACGCGCTCCAGTCCACGCACCATGCGCCGGCACCGACTTTGGCGGGCGCTAGCTAAGAAGCAGAAGACCCTCCGATCCACGCGCGGGTCTTTGAGTTTTTCCGTTTGATCAGCTGGCGGTCAGAGACTCGGACTCAACACTTCAGGTCGCCTGTTCTCCTGGAACGTGACATTTCTAGCGGAGGTGCCGGGTAACTGCGACCTATGCAACAGACCCCTCCTAGCAGCAATAACATCAGCGCCATGCCAGAGCTTACACCAGTGCACCGTGCCAGCTGGAGAATTCGAAGACGGGCCCCTGAGATTGCGCCGTCATCCGGGAGCACAATGGCTACGGTGGAAGGTATGGTTGCGACAGTACCGACTCACTACACGGTGCAGTACCGCGTGCCACGTTCTTTCACAGGAACCTTTATGAAGACGTGGAAGACTGGCTGGACAAATTCGAGCGAGTAGCAGCTTTCAACGAGTGGGACAACCAAGCAAAACTAAGGATTGTGTATTTCAACCTCGAGGACGGCGCTCGCACCTGGTTCCAGAACCGCGAAGGAGCCCTGACATCATGGTGTGAGTTACGTCGGCGACTTTTGGACAGCTACTCGAGCACCGATCGCCGAGAGCGAGCACAACGGGCCCTCCAATCGCGTGCTCAGAAGCCCAATGAAAGTGTTCTGATGTACGTTGAAGACATGACACGTCTCTTCAGACGAGCCGACCCTAGCATGCCGAAAGACAAGAAGCTCCGTCATTTGATGCAAGGTGTCAAAGAGCAGCTTTTCGGTGGGCTTGTTCGTAACCCGCCAAGGACGGTTACCGAATTCCTCACAGAAGCCGTTGCTATGGAAAAGGCGCTGCAGCTGTGGTCGACCAGTATGACCGGCAAGTAAAGGCTGCTTCGACAACTGTCGGTCTGGGAGCTTTCGTGACTGACATTGAAGTGCTTCGCGAGCTAATACGGTCGGTAGTCCGCTACGAGCTGCAACAGCTGCATCGGGCGCAGCAGCCTACGGTGAACTGCAACGCCGACATCGTGCACGACGAAGTGCAGCATGCACTCGGGGTACCTCAACCTCGCCCCGAAAGAACACCCCAGTCGAGTAAATTTCGGTGCACGACATACGCTGACGTGGTGAGGCGCAGTTTCCCTTCATCAACACCCCCACCCGCGGCGAGCGACTTCCAGCGTGTGACATATGGAGACACATGGAGCCGCTCCATCTCTGCATCAACGCCGCTATGTGCCGTAACCCCCCCTCGTTGCTCTTCACTCGGCACAGGCGGTTCCTTACTTTCCCGACACCCACCCTGTCACACGTAAATCGGACATTTGGCGCACGCCCGACCGACGACCGTTTTGGTAACATTGTGGTGAGGTGGATCACGTTGTGGTGAGGTGGATCACGTTGTGGTGAGGTGGATCACGTATACCGAGAGTGCCACTACGACCAACTTGGCCTACAGGGTTACGCTTCCAATTAACCTCGACACCGGTTCGGACCGGGGCCGCCCAAAATTGAAGCGTTCATCGCCCAGCAGCGCGCGCCACAGTCACCAAAACGCCAGTCGCGATCTCCATCACCGCGGCGATCCTATCCAAGTCATGAAGGTACGTCGAGGATGACGCAAGGACGGTCGCCGAGCCCGCGCCTGGACAACTGACGTCAGCGACCTTTCGAGGCAAGGCCGCTGATACGCGACGTGCTGAAGATCTCCAATCCACACGACCTCGACCCGACGGAGATTTGACGACGACTGTACCTCAGCGTGCAGACAAGTTCGCGATGCACATACCTGTGCTCGTCGACTGGAGAAATGTCAGTGCGCTAGTAGACACTGGTGCTGATTACTCGATTATTAGTGGAAAATTTTAGAGTTTTTTCTAGAAAGTTTTATCCCTTGGACTGGGACGCAAGTGCGCACAGCTGGCGGACACGTTATCGCACTGCTTGGCGTGAGCACTGCTCGGATATGAATCCGAAATTGCACGTTTCTCGCTAGCTGCATTGTCCTGCGTGAATGTACCCGTGATTTATTTCTTGGATTTTCTCCAGGAATATGGTGCCATCATCGACCTCAGGAAGCGTTACATGATTTTTTCTGCGAGGAACACTGCGACACAAGATGATGCCTGTCGCCATATATAGAGCCGGTCTTCGCGTTTCCTATGACAGCGTGACTATACCGCCCCGTTCCAGCGTTATGGTTCATTTAATATTTGAAGGGGCGCGCAACGGTGAAGTCCTAGAAGAAGGCAACATTTCCCTTTTGCTGAACCTAGGAATTTGCGCGGAACGAGGCATTGTTGACCTTCCAGATGGCCGGGCTGAAATGTTGCTCACAAATTTTACCAATGAGTATCGACTACTTTTTCGCGGCACTGCGATCGCATACGCTGAAGCCTTGGAGGACGTCATTGAGTGTTTCGCTTCTGAAGAAACCGACACCGATGCAGCCTCGATCGCTAGCATTGACATCAATAATGAGCTGCTACAGGAGAAAAAGAAGGCACTGCGGCAACTATTATGGGAATTCAAGGCGTGATTTGCGTCTTTGTCTAAAGTTAGTCAAACGCCAATCGCGCACTACAGAATAATCACCTACGACTATGCGCGTCCTATCCACCAGCAGCCGTATCGTGTCTCGCAGAAAGAACGCGAGGCAATCAAAGCACAAGTAAAGGAAATGATTGACTATGGCGTTATCCAGCCTTCAAGCAGTCCGTGGTCCTCACCGGTCGTACTCGTCAAAAAGAAGGATGGCACGCTTCGCTTTTCTGTCGATTACCGAAAGCTCAACAACGTTGCAAAAAAAAAAAAGATGTTTACCCGCTGCGGCGCATCGATAACTCTCTGGACCGGCTACAGAGAGCTAAGTACTTTCACTCCTTGATTGAAGAAGCGGCTATTGGCAGCTTCAGGTCGGCGAGCCGGACCGTGAAAAAAACTGCAGCCTTTGTCACTCCGGATGGTCTTTACAAGTTCCGGGTGCTTCCATTCGGTCTCTGCTCTGCTCCTGCAACTTTCCAACGGATGATGGACAGCGTGCTGGCTGACCTGAAGTGGCAAAGCTGCCTCGTCTACCTAGATGATGTGGTCGTTTCTTCAGCCAGTTTTTCTGAACATCTTGTCTGACTACGTCAGGTACTCCAGGCAATCCGATCAGCTAACCTTATACTAAAGCCTCAGAAATGCCACTTCGGTTACCAAGAGCTGAAGTGTCTCGGTCATGCCGTCAGCGCGGAAGGCGTCCGTCCTGATCGCGACAAAACCGCCGCTGTGGCCGCTTTTCCAACCCCTACCGATAAGAAAAGTGCCCGACGCTTCCTGGGTCTATGTGCGTACTATCGGCGATTTATAAGTAATTTTTGAAGGATTGCTGAACCACT
This sequence comes from Dermacentor silvarum, assembly GCF_013339745.2. Taxonomy (NCBI): domain Eukaryota; kingdom Metazoa; phylum Arthropoda; class Arachnida; order Ixodida; family Ixodidae; genus Dermacentor; species Dermacentor silvarum. The sequence goes on from NC_051155.1 coordinate 95,458,734, forward strand.
TACACGTTTCACAAGAGGCGATATGAAGCTCATTTGGAGCGCTGAACAAGAAGCCGCTTTCACTGAGATCCGACACCGCCTGGCTTCGCCATTCGTTCTTGGACACTTTGACGAACAGGCCGAGACTGAAATTCATACAGACGCCAACAACGTTGGTCTGGTTGTGGTACTCGTACAAGGGCAGGAGGGCGTTGAAAGAGTAATCGCTTTCGCAAGTCGCACTCTATCGCGCCCAGAGTCCAACTACACCACTACGGAGAAAGAGTGCCTTGCAGTCGCATGGGCTCTTGCAAAGTTTCAGTCTTACATTTACGGCCTCTGATTCAAGGTCGTGACAGATGACCAGTCGTGCTGGCTCGCAAACTTAAGGGATCCTTCTGGACGACTAGCACGGTGCAGCCTACGCCTGCAGGAATACGATGTAACTATCGCATACAATTCCTGGCGCACACATGAAGACGCCGACACGTTGTCGCGTGCACCTGTCGAATCTGCTGATGAAGACTTTCAAGACAACAGCACTTTTCTTGGGGCTGTAAGCGTGACAGATTTGTGGCAACAGCAGCGCGCAGATGAGGAATTATGGCCTATTACCGAACATCTGGAATGCCGCAACGCCACTCTGCCCCGGAAAATAGCTTGCGGACTCTCGTCCTTTTGTTTACGACAGGTTGTACTGTATAAGAAGAACTCTGCGGCCAGCAACAAAACCTACCTTTGTGACAAAATCCTGTTCGCCTGCTACGACGAGCCTTAGTCTGGCCTCCTAGGCTACACCAGAAACCTTGCTAGAGTACGAAAATTGTACTATTGGCCGAAAGTCGCCAATTGTGTTAAACAGTATGCCCAAGCCTGTTATGAGTGAAAGCGCCGGAAGTCGCCAGCTGTAAAACCTATTGACCCACCTCGAAGACCATTTGACCAAGTCGGAATGGATATCTTGGGCCCGTTTCCTCGGTCCTTTTCGGGAAACAAGTGGATAATCATCGCCACAGATTATTTAACGCGTTATGCTGGAGCAAAGACTCGGTCTCGAGGCATTGCTTCCGAGGTTGCTAAATTTTTTGTACACAACATTGTACTGCGTCATGGCGCCCCAACTGCGTCATTATCGACCGAGGAACGGTATTTACGGCACGGCTCATTGAAGACGTTTTCCTATTAAGTTACACGACGCATCGAAATATGACTGCTATCTCCCGCAGACAAATGGCCTGACCGAAAGGCTCAACAAAACGATGACTGACTTGCTGTCTATGTACGTAGACGTACAGCACAGAACACGGGATTATGTACTTCCGTACGTAACGTTTGCGTACAACACCGCGACGCAAGATACCACACGCTTCACGCCGTTATACCTTGTTTACGGTCATGAAGTCCAGATCATGCTTGAAGCAATGTTTCCATGCGACAGCTTTGATGATCTTTACCAAGACACCGAGCTCTTCGTGCAGCGCGCCGAGGAAGCACGCCAACTGGCTCGCACGAACATCAAGAAACAGCAGTGCATCGACACACGCCACTACAACCTCCGCCATCGACAAGTTGAGTACCAACCAGGAGATCTGGTTCTGGTCTCGACTCCTGCCCGCTGCAAAGGCCTATCCGAGAAACTTCTCAACCGGTACTTCGGACCTTACAAAGTGCTGCGGTGAGTGAGTGACGTCAAGTACGAGGTTCGCCCTGACGGCAGCCAACCAACACGACGTCGAAAGAGATTGTGCACGTTGTGCGGCTGAAACCATACCGCACTCCTTAACCACCATAGTTATTGGACCATGCCATTATTTTTGTTCTATTTATTTTTGTCGTAGACAATCATTTCCTCAGTGACATTACCGTGCGTTCTATGACTGCGCGTCAGCAAGCGTTTGTGTATGCATGTGTCTTCGCGCGTGTACTTCCACGATCACCCTGTAGTGTGTCTGTTTCTTTTAGCATCGAGCAGATGCTCTTCCGAGGGGGGAGAATAATGGCACACCTTGCAACAGGTGCCACATAATTAGAAAGATGAAGACAGTCCAGGCGCCATGCGCTAGCACCTGCTTTGGCCAAAGCCAGCGAAGAAGCAGACGAAGACGCTCCGATACACGCGCGGGTGCTTCAGTTTTTCCGTTTGATCAGCTGGCGGTCAGAAACTCGGACTCAACGCTTCAGGTCGCCTGTTCTCCTAGAAAGTGACAATTGCCCCATTACGCGAAAATCCGTTGGCGTGACCGAGAGATGGTACCAAAAATGTCCGACGCTGTAAAGAGTGAAAATTTGTCCAAAAATGCTCCGATTCACGTAGCATTTGTCAGGGGGGTCCTGTAAACAAAGTAAGTTTTATATTTTGAAAACGAAACTTGGTACACTGGAGTTTAGGGGGGAGTCGAACCCGGGCCTCCGGAGTGCGAGACGAGCGCGCTTCCCCGGCGCCATGGCGGCTCCCCGGTTCCAGCTGACTAAAGTTGTGTCTAGTGCGGAAGTCATTGCACACGTCACGTCACATCCATCTGGCTCACTAGAGGTATGGCCTAGTGCCTGCGTCGTTGGGCGCGTAACGGCGCAGCCAATGGGGAGGATGTGGCGCCACATCATGAGTGTACAAAATGAGCGCGTTCATGACGCTCCGAAGTCTACAAACACTATAATGCTTTCGTATCCCCACATGTAAACAGTTTTAAGTGTGTTTTGTTTCGGGTGGGGCTGACTTCCGGGAGGGGCCGTCCATCCGCCCTTGCTTTGGCCTTCAGCTGGACGAGTTCGTCGCCGTATATGTGACGACGCCGAACGTGCTCAATATACAGAGTCACACGAACACCCAAACACGTAACGCTGTCCACGACACCAACGTCGCTGGTCCTTCAGAAGTATGAAAATACGCAGAAAAGCCAGGTGTTGTAGGCATGTGTTTAATCAGGGCAATCTCCTAAGCGAGTTCGTTGAAGTTAGTATCACAAAGTTGTCTAAAGAAAAAGGGAGCAGATTTAAATGAAAGAAAAATACAAGTACGGGCGCTGTTTTGTTTCTATTTGGTACACTGTGCTTGTAGTTCTTTCCTGTAATACACGCACCTATTTCTTCCTGTGTACTTCTATGCTTTGCTCTGCTAATATTTTATGAATTTTACCAAATCGCCCGAGATCGCTTTCCTGTATTTAATTAGACAACTTCACTAGACTCCCACATATGCATTGGTTCTGCATATTTTTCTTCCTTCCTCGTACACAGTCAGCGAGTGCACATTACTTCCCTACAAGAAAAAAATTTGTGTAGCAGTAAATTCTACCGAAATGCAAGGAAGTCTTGAAAGCAGGGCCAAGCGTTTTATTTTAAAGATTTTATTTGTTTTCGCAGGGTCACTTGTGAAACTGTCTTTTCAATTTGTGCAGTTTTTCAACCTCATTAAAGTCGACGTTTTATTTTTATTTTTTAATTGAAAGATTTCTAAATCTGTGTACTTTCCACGCTTCGTTCAGTTTTTCCGCAAATCACAGCATTGAGGTGCATGGCTTCGGACAGATTCATGCATATGCGAAGCTAATGAAGTGAAGAGACCTCAAGGGCTTTCGATGGTGTTGGATATAATTTCGTGGTGGCATAAGGTGCCGCGGCAAGTTTTGTTAGCTCATTTTCGTAATTTGAGGACTTATGAAGTTTAACAATAGGATGTTATTTATTTATAGAGACAGATCATCCTAGAGGGTATCGCTGGCACATTTCGCGTGTTTTGGATAGACGAACTATTTCACGGTTTTTGTTCCAGAGGGCTATCCGCTTGTAGTACCGCATTCACGTGGACCCCCTAGATTTATGTGCACGAAACTAGCTCTCGTGGTGGTTCGCTGTGTTCCCGGTGACAGTTAGGATGGCGCGAGCGTTCGAAATGACTGACTCAGAGCAGCTATAACGGCTTATGTTCGCATTGACATTCCGTAAGTTGGAGTATGCTAGAGTTTATGAGTGGAAATGAATCTCCTGAGTGACATAACTGTTTTAACTACGTATTCCTTTTCTTGTTTTTTTTTCTTTTTTGAGGGGGCCTCTCTCATTTTGCATATGCGCCTAATTATTGCTTTATAGCCGCGCATCAATGCGAAGACAGTAACAATAGCATTGGTACATTGGCACATGTACAAAGAGCGATTAATCGAACGCGTCCGTGTTTTCTCGACCCGAGTTACAAAGATAAGACTACGCAGTTTTATGCTTCGTCATAGCGTGCTTCCTTTTGAGCTTAAACGGACACCAACAAGAAAAAATGCTTGAGCTGTGCTAGTAAATTACCTCACTACATTACCAAAAACAAAAGCCACTATTTCTAAGCGCGGAGGCTTCATAAGCCAGAAGATGCACAACTATGAAAGAGGGATGGTGACACCACCATCAAATTTTATTAAAAAGCCGCTGTGAGGTTATGAATTTTGACGGCTTTTTCTCAGAGCTACATAATTTCTCATCAGTAAAAAGGAACTGCATTGTATTTTTCACGAGCCAAACATTGACCTTAGTACTTTTCTAGAATGCTTTAACTAGTCAGAACAGGCAAATTACAAAAATAATGCTTGGAAATTCGTGACGTCATACCGACGCAGAGGCGCCGGGGTTCCGGCACAAAATTAAGCGAAGGATCTTTGGCCTTCGCTTTCACTTTTAATAATAAAGCGACTGCAGCGAGATTAACACTAGTATACTTTTGAAATGATATTTTATTCGTCTAGACGGATTTGGTGTTTCTTTTTACTATTTATGGAGCTCGCCGTTTATTGGGCAATAAAAAGTGCTTGCAGGAGTCGCGTTAACAATGCAGAGTTCGTTACCTGACAGCTGCAAACGTCATGGGGACAGTATGCACGGTTATTGATCCCGCTGTGACGTCATTGAACTGGGCTGGACAAATGAAAAAGCATCAGGGGAATTCATGTCTCAAAAACATTATCGTAAAAGCAGGATGAGTAACGAATCCGAGGAGTTTGGCGATGTTGTGCTTAATAAAGAATTCCGCTAGTCATGCACCTTTCATATATTGAAAAATCAATTTGCAGTTTAAAAAGTGTCCCTGTATGAAAGTTGCTCCTTTATTTTATCGTACTTACTTTCCTTTTTGCTCATTTTACGTTTTAAATGTTCAAATACCTTCTGAATTGAGTTAGAAATATTGAGTTCTTTGTAGCCTGATCAACTTTCCTACTTCAAACGATTCATGGTTGCACCAGCTGTATATGAAAGCTCCGAAAAGTGTGCCATATAAATGTATGGCACACTTCCTTCAGTTGTCTTGATCGAAAGGATATCTAGGTATTCTACAAAAGCTCGGATGTGTGAACGATGCAAGCTCACTTGATGCTGATACGAACACGACCGGAATCATGAGACGACGACGAAGGCGGGCTTCATGATAAAACAAGTTGAAATACATTTACATGATTTGTACAGGCTGGTGAACCTATCAGAGTCCCGAGCGCTTCTACCGACAGTGGAGCCCGGACGGCCTTATACAGGGTGTTTCAGCGAACACTTTGAAAATTTATTTAGCGTTGCCTGTGGCAGATAGCTCAATTCTAGTTAAGAAGCTGGTCTACTCGAAGAGGCAGACATTACTTGCACAAAAATTTGAAACGCATATCGACTAATCAACAAAAATTCCCTAATTAAGTTTTTAACTAATGATCTGATGGCCCATATTGCAATTTAAAATTACAGCCGTGGAGTTGGCAAGGCAGATCCTCTTGGAATTAATTCTCAGGATGACACCAGTTTCGAAATATTATTTCCCGAACGTTGCGGAGAAATGCATTGGCATTCCACTTAATTTTGGGCTTCAATGCATAAAGCGACGTTTTCTTAAGAAACTAACTGGAACGTCAATGCATTTCTCCGCAAAGTTCGGGAATTAATATCTCGAAACTGGTGTCATCCCGAGAATTCGTTCCAAGTGTATCCGCCTTGCGAACTCCACGGCTACAATTTGTAAATTGCAATATGGGCCATCTGGAAATTAGTTAAAAACTGAATTAGTGAATTTTTTAAAATTAGGCTATTATGCATTTTAATTGTAGTGCAAGTAATGTGCGTCTCTTCGAGTAGGCCAGCTTATAAATTAGAATTGTGCTATTGCCACAGGCAACCTTTAAAATTTTGAAAGTTTTTGCTGAAACTCCCTGTATGCATATTGATACGGAGGTGGGGGGCTCAGTATCTTAATGGCATGAGTGCACAGCCGGAATGTGTACGCTCTCGTCGATTAGGTTAACTACAGTATAAGAATAATGTCCGCTTCTTGCTTTCTTTTGGTAAGCTTGTCTTGCGTAGCAGGCAGTTCCTATTTATGGGAAACTGACGTCTACGATCTCTATCCTAGCTGGCGCACCATACCAACCAAACCAAGAGACTTTATGTTGCGCTCACTGTACGTGTCATTTTTGTTTCCCTGATCTGTCAGGCCAAGCTTTGAAATTGTTTAGTAAATAGCAATAACGTGCCTGATAAAATGCATCGGAGTGATTTCTGTGTGCTCTGTGGAGCCACGAAGCTTGTAGTGATTTCAAAATTAAGCGTAACCGTTTTTATCACTCGTTGAAGAATTTATTATCTTACTGTGCACCTAAATTGATTGTGATTGATTCTTGATTGTGAAGACTGATTGTATCAACATTTCCTTATTTGCAGGTCGCCAACAGCTGGTATGGGACATTGAAGACTGGTGCCTTGAACGATTTCTGCCTCCACGAGAGCCTTCGTCACTGAGGCAGCTTTGACTTGCAAGGAGTAGGACGGAAGGGGATTCGCACGCTTCACGAATTGTCCCGTCGCAATCAATATACAAATAAGACCGCTCTGACGTAATCCGTTGTCGGTTTGAGCCAGTAAAATACCTCGCTTCCTTTCGGCCGTTATCTTTCCTACTGTCTTTTTCGAAGTTGTGCTTGCAGTATCGAGAACGCGGTAAGAAATTAAATTGTACGAGTTTACAAGCGAGGAATATGAAACACGCAAAAATATACCTTCGCTTTCTTGCACGTTCTGGTGCAAGAGTGAGAAAGCATAATGCTTTGTAAAGTTCTATATTAACACGCCAGACCGGTAGCAATAGTCACAAAATTACTTCTGGCTGCATTTTGCTGTTTTTAGAAGGAACATGGTCGTAGTTAGGGCTGGGAAGTCATTAATTTTGCTTGCATTCGCAGCTTTGCCGTGACAATAGATCACGGCGGCAGTGTATCCAGAGAAGCTACACCATAAACAGCCTAGCAAACGGTTGCAACTAAAAACTTCTTCGTGAAACGATATCGTGCTCGTACACATGCATCGTTTAAGTTGCCGTACAGTTCAACCGTAAATGGTTTTAACTGCAGTAAAACCATTGACATTTGCAAAACAATCACTTCGTTCATTAATTCGACGTTCTTCGGGAGATGCAAGCCTTTCCCGCGGCGAAGTGCGCTAAGCCGATTTGCGTTCTTTGGCTTTATATCTCGATTCGGTCGTCTATTGCCACCGCTATTAAGTCACATACTTGAAGAACGTTCCACGAGCCATTCTGTTGTCGCGTCATTACGCTGTAGTCGCAAGCAAAAAGTGAAAGAAACAGACAGCAATTGATTGTTTCGGTAACAGCTTGTCAGGACGCTAAGGCCCATGAAAAGGGCTTGCAATCACGAACGTTGATGCAGACGTTCACAAAGCCGTCATATAACTGGCTTAGACGTGGGCATTTCCCCACCAGCCAGGAGAGAAGCGCACTTACTTCCAGTAAATCTCTTCTGAGTTGCGAAATGTTCGGGTGTGCCACAAATAGGAACCGCGCCGTTGTGTGTCCGACCCTGTTCTTCCTCGCCGGAAGGATTGTGGAAACTTTCGAAGGCGTAAATCCTGTCAGTTCTTATAGAACATTTACGATATGCTGCATGCCAGCTAATGCTATAAAAATGATTCCATTGGAAGCAGTTGGTTGAACGGTACCCCTCTAATTGCGACGAGCCGTGAAAGAAGCCAGCAAGCTTGATCTGAAAGAATCCTATTTGGAATGGTGCTGTGAAGAACTGAAGTGCAGCGAGAGACGTCGCCGTGCCGGTGGTTGCTAAGGCGGGGTGACTTCTTTATCACGATTGAAGAAGCGCTGGAACGTCCGTGGTAACTGCGAGAGCTTAGGCGAAACTAAGCACCGATACCCTAAACAGCGGAGCCCACTTCTTTAAGACAAGTCTCAAAAGGCAGGAGGCGTGACGCCGGAATGGGAGTATGGCGCTACGCCTAGGAACCTTCGTTGGCCATGCGTACAGCGCTCAACGGCACAACCAACGAGATCGGCGGTGGGCCATACACTGCCGGGTCGACTGCCGCTACTACGGAAATGGCGGGCATGGCATGGATGTCGAGCACGCGGCCCACTCCTCCTAGGCTGGGAAATGCACTGCGGCCGCCTAAGCCAACAGGTAAGGGGCAAAAAAACACTTTTATTTGTGCCGTGGGCAGCGGAAGAGTGCACCCGTGACGGAAAGCAGATGGAAACGAAAAAAGAAATCATGAACACAAAATAAAAGCAGCAAAGCTGTATAAGTTCTTCGCGCAACATTCGTCGGAAGCACTAAGGGGTCTGTATACCGGGTGTGCTTAGCGATGCTTGCATCACCAGCGCCCTGGTCAAACGGCCACTTCGGCGATCCGAAGCAGGCTACGTTGCTGGACCATGCGGTCAGCTTTCACCGCTGCAGCCTTGGAACTTCCTAGCTGACCTATACCGTGAAGACGCTAAAGCGCGACGTGAGAAAAAAAAATTACGGTGTACTGGCTAAAAGAAAACAAAATGGTCATTTAAGTTGTCTATCGGAGTAAGGTTTGCGCAAGCTAGATTTTATTTTATGCTTAGATAATTACGTTTCCAAGTAAAATTTCGTGACTCCGACGCAGGTTGCGTTACTGGCAGTTTGTTTACTGACATTTCGTGCCGAATTCGCTGCCGTACGCCATTGCCGCAAGAAAATGGTTGCGCAAGCCGCCCTCAAAGGGGTCATACAACACTTTTTTCATGCCACCGTATTTTCTCTAGATGTATTCTTAGTGAGTCATTGCAGAAAGAACCAAAAATTATTTATGGTAACGCAAATTCATGTTAGCAGTCTGAGAAATTTGAAACATACGAGCAATATTAATATTACCTCAGCTCACATTTCCGTGGCTATAGATGCCGAATTTCTCTCTCCTGTGAGGTACTAATGTGGTGCGCCATAAAACCAAGGCATTAACGGAAGTCGGCGTGCCATCGTTGCTAAACCTGCTCAAATTGTTAATGGCGTCCTTTTTATGGTTACAAAGTTACAACCATGGAGGAAGGTGAAAGCTAAGAGGAAGCGTCGCGTGATAGTCTTGAAGCTAAGTCATAAGAAATATAAAGTGGTGCATAGGCCCTCGTCACGAGAATAGCAGACGGTTTCTTCTAGTCGTCTACCTTTAAACGCGAAGAGCTTTGATGCCATTTATCGCACAATCAAGTTTTAGTAACGCGTGGCATCTGCGATCTGGCAGCGCACCTGGCTTGTCGCAAGCGCCCTAATATCTCGGAGGTTATTTCCAGTTAATGCAGCTGCTCTTGTTAAGCCTAATGGACCAAGACACCGAGCACGTATCTCGAAAATAGCGACCACTTGTCACTAATACTTTGTCGCCGAAGCATCATGACTCAAATATGACTCAAATAGGAAGCCATAGCATAAAACTGTGCAAGAAGATGACTTGATAGATGTGAAGCGGGTCGCTCTCGCCTCATAAAAGCATGCGTAATTGTTCATTATGTTAGTTTTGTAGCAGTAATACATTCGTAATGTTGCGCGAACGTAAACACCACATCACACATTTAACGAATGATCATAGCTACACACTTCGACGTCTCGTGTACGAAATAGATGAAGTCACGTAATGATCATGATGCCATAGCTCCACAAACTTTCTGCCACGCGTTGCGGGGCCCTCTTAAGAGATTCGACGAAAATTGTTAAAGTGTTCGGAAAATGGGAAGAGCTCTCACGACGAGAGGCTTCTCCCAAGACGCTCGCTAACAGGACGTACTGTTTGTTGAGTACTCTTCAACGACGCAATTGCTAATGTTCCCGGGTGATTCTTGAGCTTTCTCATTTCAGTTTCTCTCACATTAAATAAACCGCCTTTAAGAGAGTAAAAAAAATCTTTTTGTCGGAATGAAGAGGTGCTGCCATGTACAAATGTTGCAATTTTGTTTCTCTCTATTGCTCTCCATGATGGCTTCACATCGACTTGTCATTTTGAAGCGACTCAACGCGCTTCGAGCAGGAAGAAATACCACCAAAGAAGCAGCGCGTTTGATGCCTTTTTCTTTAGATCACATACAGGTAAACTTCTGGCAGAACCAATGCCCTAGAGGCGCTTTCACTCATAATTTGACGATCTCATCACCACTCGTCGTCCGCAAATATTTTTCTGTTTGAGAAACCTCTTCCTGGAATATACATTTAAAGAAAAGAAAGAATAGTCACATTCGCAGAAACTTTCACACACGATGATAGTTTGGAGGCTCGACAAATTTGTTATTTGGACACGACAGTGAGGCGTATTGTGTAACCCTTAGGGTTTTCAAGAATTCGCTTTGCGAACAGTGATTGGTCACCGCCTGGGCGACGACATCACCTCGGGGCGCGCGCGCACATTAGGATGACGTCACGCACATGTCAATCATGCGAAAACCGAATCGGTCGTGTGCTACGAAGCGAAGTGCCGCGAGGTGGCTCGGGTGAAATTCGAAGGCGGCGTGTGCCGTGTGCGGATTCTGTGCGTGCGATGTGCACGCGCGGAGATCTGCGTTCGGAGCAAGAAGTGTTGTTTCCTAATTTGCTATATTTCCCCTTCGTTTGTGACGTTATATCCAGAAAAAAACATGCGCGCCGGTTGGCCTCTGTCCTTCCTCTCGTTTGCATCACATTTGAGCGGTCAGCGGCCCACTCAAATGTGATGCCACCGCCAAAGTGAATTCTTCGGCAACCGAATTGTTACAGAATGCGGCTCATGGTCCATCGTTTAAATACAAATCAATTTGGTAGCTGAACTTTAAAAAATTTTTACATTTTACCGATAATAATAAATACGCGTCCCTGAGAAGTCAGATACGCCAGTAAATTTTCTAGGAAGTCGAAGAAGTGCCGTTTGTTACCGGTGGAGGTCTTTATATTGCAACGACCACTAGCTTTTAGTAGATACAGTAACGCATTCCACATCAGAATCTACTATGCAAAATTCACCTATTACAGAATTTTTGCTATTTACATACACCGCGAGACCACCACCCTTCCATTGAGGCCTAAATAATCAATTATAAGAATAATTGTCAAAGTGGGGATGATCCTCGTGGGATGTTAGCCATGTTTCTGTAAACACCAAAAAATATCAAATTTATGCTTTGTGGAAGGAAGAACAAGATGGTCCCCTTGTGTTTGATACTTCGAGCATTAAAATGAATAGCACTGAGCCGTTTCTACAGAGCCAAGCTTCGTTCTGAAGCCTTCAACATTATAGCCAGCACACGTTGCTTCGCAGTTCATGGCGATGCGACAGTCCATTTTAAGAAGCGGACCTTACCTAGTCATTTTTTCCAGATCACTGAGGTGAGTGATCCTCAGAGCGTCTGTCAGTTCACTTTGACGTGCGAACACCTTACCCCCAATGGTCCAGACATATTTCCATGACACTAATTTCTTGCGCGCGATGGCGGCACCTAACAACTGCTTAATAAACTCAGATAGACGCTCATTAACATAGACAGCCCCTCCATCCGAGGAACCAAGCATACTGTTATTATGCCTGTGTTTCCTTGCCTTAGAAAGGAACGTGTTCCTTTTTCCCCGTCGAAAAAAACGAACTATAATGTTCGTCTCGTCCGAGTTCCGATCGTGGGAATGCGGTGACATGTATCTCTGTTTAATTCACTCACTGGTTCACCAACAACTTCGCCAATTTTTTTTTTATGCCATGAACAGGCTCTGAATTCGACTTGACACCCTTTACTTCCAAATTGTGGAGCCTTGTGTACTGCTGGAGCTCTTCGACTTGTCGTGTCAACCGCTTGTTCTGGCTCCTCAAACCCTCATGACACTTAACAAGTTCGCTGACTTCCTTTCTCAGTGCCTTAACATCAGAGGTGATCTTCTTCGTCTCATCGCAAGTGTCGCTGCAGAATTCGGCTGTCTTTCACAGAATGAAGTTCTACTCTCATTTCACGCTTAAAAATCGTCAAAAGCTTTGGCGAAGTCTTTACAATTGAAAAAAAAACGAAAAATTGAACAATAAAAAGTGGAAACTGTAAGAAGTGTGGCAGCAGTGCGCAGCGCGAAAAAAGAACAAGACGCTGCTCCTAGCGGGTGCTTACCTTCAAAAGCAGATAGATTTAGTACTTGCGAAAGCCCCATCCAGATGGCGATCGCCTCCTCGACAGCGTAAAACGGTAGCGACGCGCAGAGGCGAAGCCGGAGAAAAAAGAAAGCTGCGGTTACTGGGAAGCCTGACAAGCATTAAGGGAGCTTTCGATGCTATTGCGTTCCACTCTTAAAGGCTAAGCTTAAGTGTCCTCCAAATTTTTAGACTACGCTGCCTTCGGGATCGGGCCGCATTATTCTAAAACAGTATCACCCGTCCTTCAGCCTGACCTTCATCTGACCTTGACTCCGTCTAGGCAAATAAATTTAAATAATTCCCCATGCATGCTAACTGAGAAGATCTGGTTTTTGTAGAGTTCTATGCTCAGGACAGATCAATTCATTTCATGAAGGCGCTCATGTATATACGAGACAATCGCTCCCACACACAGACATATGAAAATAACAAGTCACACTCCACTCTCAAACACAATGCGAGACGCACCCTTAAAACTACATCAAAATGTGGGGAAACAAATATTAACACTGCACTCAGTAAAGTAAATAATAAGATGGGCGATGTAATTTAGTTCGAGATAATAGAGAACGTTTTTAAAGAGGGAATTACAAAGTTGTTATTTACAAACTGCACATATTTCGCTTTATGCTTAACAGAGACGTGATGAGTTTTGCCAGTGAATCGTATACCTCACTGGTTTTGATAATATGCAAAAATAATATGTGTTTATAAAATGTTATAATTTCCCGTTGAGATAAGTGCCTACGATCCCACTACTTGGAATGTACAGCGGTTTATGCAATTGTGCATGATTGTAGAGTGTACGCATGTGCTTGATTGAAATTTAGATTGTACTTACGCCAGAGTTGCTGAATAGCGTGTGGTATCCTCTGACCACCAATTGTTTAAAGCACTCATTCATGTGTCCACCGTAACAAACTGTTGACACCAGCAGGGTCGTCAGTCAGGCTATCAATTCCCTCCACCTGTCCGTCTCCTCTCTCCTGTGAGAGAATTCAATAAACTTCAATTAGTCACTCAAACTACATGTGTGCTGCTTTAAGGCCCAAAGAATTAGTCATAAAGATGTCGAACGTGCGAGTTCGTATGGAAGAGCTGGTTGGTCTGCGTTTTATGAAACTAAGAGAAGCATTATTTAGGAAAGGGCGGGGAGGTCACCAAAGTTGAGCATTTTGTAGATGGTGCTGCATTACCAAAGTTTCCCAGCGCAACCCACGCGGACAAACAATATAGACGCTCAAAGCGCAGAGGTCACAGCACTGCCAGAGAGGTCAGTGAGGTCAACCATCGAGCCTGCTATCCTGCACCTGGAAGAATGAAAGGTGATGGAAAGAGTAGTGTTAGGTTCGAAATTGAAGACGCAGGCCATGAATAATTTACTGTGCAGTGCGGATGAACACTCCTGGATTTCAGGGAAATGGCAGACTGAACGATTGCGAATCTCCACGATGCAAGTAGGATCTGTTCTGTCAATCAGCCCGCATATTGAAGATGTTTAAGGCTTTTGACTCAGCCGGTGTCGTGGTGTGGAAGCCTAGAATGAGCCGGGCGCCAGTGCCGCATTGCATCACTCATTCTGTGAACGGAGAAGCGACAAGAAGTATAAGAAATAAGTACATGGGATAATATGAAAAGAAAGGCGTGTAGGGAGAAA